>NC_140181.1:24564598-24624598 GCF_963971535.1 Notolepis coatsorum
AATTATAAATCCTGTAATTAATTAGATTAGTTTTTTTAATCGCCTGACAGCACTAGTTAGACTTATAAAATTAATATGTGGTGTATATGATCAGGGCTGAAGTTGAATAAGATTGTATTTTTGATCAATTACAAAAAAACTGAAAATCCATAAAAATCTGTGTTGTTGCTAATCATACATATGCTAGCCTGTTTTTTAACAATAATTTGTGATGCCATCACAAACACTGGCATTTAAAGGGTACAAATAAAAGAATTCCTGCACCAGAATGCAGGAAATGAAGTCTTTGTAACAAAAAATTTCCTGGACCCCCAGACCCCCTGCTTAAAAAGTGGCCTGACTGGGGCTATATTTTGCACTATATTTCCTGGCCTGAATGATTTCCCCAGTCCGGCCCTGGTTAAAAGCCTCCAATGCTTATTAGTGTGTGTGCGTTTGAACGTTTGCATGTTTCAACCATACATTTCCATTTATTAAAAAAAAAAAATTATATCTCCCCATGGTTAAATAATAGCAGTGTTGGTCAGACAAAGAGAATCTGTAGAGCTGCTGAAAGAAGAAGAAGCCAGAAGAAGCCATGACTGCCTATAACAAAGAAATTCGAGTGGCAAGAAGGGACAATTTTTCTAAGATTATCACAGAGAATGCTGGAAACTCTAGAATATTATTCTCAGCTACTCAACACTGCCCACCCCTCCACAGTCATCTGTATCAAAATGTGAAGAACTAACTAACATTATTCTTCAATAACTAAATAACTTCAATTAGAGCCAGCATTCAGTTGACCCTGCAATGCATTACATCAACTGAGCTTTACAAAACTGTCATGGAATGTAACTCATCCACTTCCTGTATTGACCCTATACCCACAGTGGATATTTGTGAGTATTCCAAGTCATGTCTTAAATATCTCTTCTGACAGGCATTTTCCCACACACATTCAAAACAGCCGCCGTAAGACCCTTACTAAAGAAAACCAAACTCGACAGTAATGTACTAACCAACTAACTATAGGCCGATATCCAACCTCCCATTCATCAGCAAGATACTTGAAAAAATTGTTTCAATACAAATAAACTCCTTTCTCAAAGAAAACAACATCATGGAGGAATTTCAATCGGGCTTCAGAACGCACCATAGCACTGAAACTGCTCTTACTAAAATAAGTAGTGACCTCAGAATAAGCTTGGATTGCAAACAAAGTCTCAATTATCATCCTATTAGATCTAACCGCAGCGTTTGACACGATCGACCATGATATCCTAATAAATTGTCTAGAAAAGTTAGTTGGTCTTGCTTACTATGTATTAAACTGGTTCAGAACATATATCAAAGGGGGAAAATATCAGGCTTGGAGATCATTCTTCTGAGAAACATGACACCTACTTCGGAGTTCCACAGGGGAGCTGCCTTGGTCCATTATTATTCTCACTCACTATACATGAGACATCATTAGAAAACACAATTCCATAGTTACGCAGATGACACACAATTGTACATCTCGGCTGAACCAAATTATCACACAGCTATCAACAAGCTAGACAGCTTTCCACCTGTCTCTTAGCAATAAACAAATGGATGAAGAACAACTTCCTAAAATTAAACTCCTACTAGTCTGTCTTATAACAAAAAGAGAAATGTTACAGAGCAATATGGGGCAACTTACTCCTTGGATCACACCCGAAGTTACAAGTCTTGGGTGTTAATAGACTCAGACATAAGCTTTAAATCACACATCAAAAAGGTAAAAAAAAACAGAAGCTGAAAAGACTACTGCATTGCAATGCACTCCTCACCAGCCTCCCAAAAAAACACAGAACGACTCCAACTCATTCAAAACTTTGCAGCTACTAATATAATCAAGAGGAGAGACCACATCAGTCCAGTAACCCTATACACTGGCTTCCAGTAACATTTAGAATCGATTTCAAGGTCTTCCTCCTTATATACAAAGCACTAAATGGAACAGGACCAAGCTACATTGCAAATTCTCTAGTCAATATAATGTGCCTTCTAGATTAGAACATTGCGATCATCTGGTCTATTGAAGGTTCCAAACCACAGCCTAAAGATAATCGGGGATGCAGCCTTTGCAAACTATATGCACCAAAGTTATGGAATACAATATGGACATTAGGGAAGCTTTTCAAATTTTTTAAGATTATCTAAAAACGTACCTCTTCACCATATAGCCTATACATTCCGCTGCTGATTGTACTATAGACTGCACTATTTTACTCTGTCCATTCTATTTTACTCTTTTATTCAGACGTATTTTATTGCACTGCACTTTGCATCATTTTACCCTGTCCGTTCCATTTAACTTTTTATTGCACTGCACTGTTGCATAATTTGACTCTGTCTATTCTATTTTACTTTTTTATTTTTTATTATTGTCTATTTTAAAAACTGAATCAAACCATAATGTGACCTATTGGGATGTTAGATCCTAATATGAAAAACTGATTTTATATGTCTGCAATTTATGTGCTTATTTTGTGCCTGTCTTTTTTCTGTTGTGAAGCACTTTGAGCTGCAATTTTTGTATGAATAAAAGGTGCTATACAAATACAGTTTATTATTATTATTATTGGTATACCTATATTCTTCTCTTGGGGTGGGTATATGAATGGCATTGATGGGAAAGGAAACACTGGGATATTCTATCTAGATCCTGTATCGCTGTGAAAGAGTGTTCGCTCTAATCCTCCTCTCTTTTGTCAACAAAGAGCTATACAGGAGCACCGCAGGATACCATTTGATCTCCTTTACCTTTCTCCGTGTGTACTGGTAGGATAACAGTATATTTGCATATCTTGTATAGTCACAAATGTAACAATATCTGTATGTCATGTATGTCAGAAATGTCAAGATATATATCTGTATGTTGCGTATGTCAATAAATACGAATTCATTCATTCATTAATATGAATTGAAAATGGGGGACCCTGATGTAAACAAGACAAACGTCTTTCTCTGGGTCTGCATCCCCTTAACAATTGTGTGTATTGAGCCGTACTGTATTGTACCCATTCTGCAATCTGTTAATAAAGTGTTCAATCAATCAAACGAACGAATTCCAAATAGACTGTGATCACTTTTGCTTGTTTAAATACGCAGACGATATGGCCTTGGTTGCCTTGTTGAAGAAGGGGGATACTGGTACATGCACCTCCACCTGTTTGGAGATCCTTGATACCGTCGCTCCTCTAAAAACCAGGCGCTCCAAACCTAAACCTGAGCCCTGGTTGAACGACAGCACACGTGAAGCCAGACGAGAGTGCAGGAGGGCTGAACGACAGTGGAAAAAGGACAAGCTGCAGGTGTCTTTCGACATTCTGAGGGACAGCTGGTGTAGATATCAGCAGACTGTTAAGGCTGAAAAAACAAAGCATTTTTCTGATATCATTTTAAACAACTGCCACAAGCCTCGTGTTCTTTTTAAAACGATTAATCATATTCTTGATGTCCCCCAGCCTGTTTGTCTTGAAGCTTCCACTGAAACATGTGAGCTTTTTATTCAGTTTTTTATTGACAAAGTTGCCAACATTAGAGCTAGCACGTCCATCCCTACATGTGACCATCCCACTACTGTCACCTGCCCTGCCACCTTTAGCCAGTTTGAGCCTGTGTCCCTTGCTCAGCTAGAGGAAATCATTACCTGCCCTGCAGGCTCCCCCCTAGACGTCCTTCCCCCTCACCTCGTCAAAGAGGTCAGCAGGGTCATAGGACCAAATGTCCTAACAATCATGAATAACAGCCTTGCGGGTGATACCTGTACATTTTAAACATGCTGTGGTGCAACCGCTTATTAAAAAGCCTAACCTGGACACCTCTGTCCTCTCTAATTTCAGGCCTATCTCCAACCTCCCGTTTGTATCCAAAATGTTGGAAACAATTTTACTTGTCCAATTAATGTCTTTCCTTGACACACATGGCATTCTGGAGGTCTTCCAATCCGGTTTTAGAGCACTGCACAGTACTGAGACTGCACTTTTAAGAGTTTTTTATGATATCCTTCTGGCCACTGACTCTGGTGACTCCCTTATCCTCTTACTTTTAGATCTCACTGCTGCCTTCGACACAGTGGATCACAATATTCTGCTCTCCCGTCTGGAGCACTGGGTTGGCATTAAAGGCCAAGCCCTGGAGTTTTTTAGATCTTATCTGTCTGAGAGAAGCTTTTGTGTTAGCCTGGGCGACGCTGTATCCTCCACAGCACCTCTCCCCTGCGGGATTCCCCAGGGCTTAATTCTCGGGCCAATTTTATTCGTGTTGTATCTGCTCCCCTTAGGGCCTATACTTCGAAAGCATGGCGTCTGCTTTCACTGCTACGCAGATGACAGACAGATTTACATGCCATTAAAAAGAAACACTAGCAACCCGGTAAAACCACTATATTAGCATGCCTTGACGATGTTAAGGCATGGCTGGCATCAAACTGTCTCTGTCTCAATGACACATTTTCTTTTAATTGGTTGTTAAGATTGTTTGGTCTGACAGATCAAGACACTGTGAGTTGTTTGAAGAAATAAGAAGAATAACATGTCCAAGAAATAAACTTTTCATTCATTCATACAGTAAAACAGAGGTCATGGTGTTTGGTCCCAGCAATGGGCATGTGTCTCCTCCTGGTGACTTGGGCCCTCTTGGGCTTTTTGTGAAGCCAACAGTCACCAACCTAGGTGTAAAATTTGATTGTGACCTAAAGTTGGACAAACAGATCAATGCTGTGGTGGGAAAGAGTTTTTTCCAACTTAGGAGGCTGTCCAAGGTCAAACCTTTTTTATCCCGTTCTGTTTTTGAAATGGTTAGCCATGCTTTTATGACCTCTCGCCTTGATTACTGCAATGCCCTGTACGTTGGCGTCAGTCAGGCCTCCCTCTCTCGTTTGCAGTTGGTACAGAACGCCGCTGCGCGTCTGCTGACGGGAACACGAAAGCGGGAGCACATTTCCCCTGTGCTGGCTGCATGCCCTCCACTGGCTTCCTGTGCGTTTTAGGATTGATTTTAAGGTTTTACTGTTTGCTTTTAAATGTTTGAACGGCTTGGCACCGGGTTACCTCTCGGACCTACTGGAACCCTATGTTCCCCCAAGGTCTCTCAGGTCCTCTGACCAGCTCCTCTTGGCCGTTCCAGATTCCAGGCTGAAGCTTAGGGGGGACCGTGCTTTTGCAGTGGCAGCCCCAAAGCTCTGGAATGAGCTGCCACTGCATGTTAGGCAGGCCCCCACTCTGCAGGTGTTTAAATCACGCCTCAAAACACATTTATTTGCTCTGGCTTTTGTTTTTTTAAACCATTTTTGAGAGACTGGCCTTTTTTATGTGACACATTGTACTGCTTTTATTGTGTGCTTTTATTCAATTGTTTTATGTTTTATCTTATCTTATGTTATGTACAGCACTTTGGTCAACTTTGTTGTTTTAAATGTGCTTTATAAATAAAGTGGATTGGATTGGATTGGATGTGTCATCTCTCGGGTGTAAAGAAAGTTCTTTAGAGATGAATGTAAGTAAAACTAAGGAACTTGTCATACATAACAGTATCAGCCTCTCGTGATCAATGGACACACTAGATAGCGATCTAGCTATCTTAACTTCAATAAGAATACCGACCACATATTTAAATCATGCAATGACTCAACGCCTCCACCTTTTATGTAAGCTCAACAACTTTTGTGTGAGTGAGCCAATTGTGGAAACGGTTTAAAATAGTGGAGGGAATCTGTGTCGAGAGGCGTTTGGACGGGGACGACACGGTTCTGTATCGTTAGTGGCTTAGCTTGGCATCGCCTTCTGCACTATCTCGCGTACGTGCACGCGTACTGAATAAACCACAAATGTACCTCTAATACCAGTATTAGTCTGACCACACCCCTCATCAGCTTACCTTCATAAGCAGGTGTGTGGTCACCTGCTCTCCTCCTTCTCGCTTTCACCACAAGGAAGAGGTGCCTCGGTAGATCCCCACACTTGACACCATGATGGAAGAAATTGGATTAGGAACAGCTTGGGAAACAAGGATACGTTGACATCATATCTTTATTTTCTCTCTCACTATTTTCGAGAAAATACGGCGATATTGTCTTCGTACTGGAGTGTCTAGAAGATGATGATCATTCTACAAACCCTCCACCGGTTTTCGTATTGGGAGCACGCCGCTGCATGCTTCTCAACTGCAGTTCCTTGCTGTGTTTGTTGGGGTGAAACCTGTCAGGCCACAGCTGAACTGTCGGACATGCCGCTGTTGTGAGGAGCGGTGCGTTCCAGGTTGGGTGAGTAGTGTTTGCTGGCGGGCTCCACTTGTCTGTTAGTGCTATGGGGGCTACTAGACAAAGTTTATGGAAACCGGCCCCAGGCTAGGGTCCTTTGTTTAGCCGTCTAGGCGACAGAAGGCCTTGGTCTGGCGACCATTATAGTTTTAACTAGTGGGCCGCGACCATTGACACTGGTGATCCCTGTGTGTTCTGGACGAGTGGATTCTCTCTGTCACCGTGTTAAGACCCCATCTTTCATATCCAAATGAGAGTATTCCTTCACGAGGGGATATGTGCATGTAATGTGCGATAGCGGCAGATTCATGTTCAAAGTCAGCTATACAGGCCAGTTGGTACTGTGCTGATTCCGCCGGACGTGTTAATGTCACCGTTGTGAAGCGGTGTTGACGTCTTGTTTTCTCTTTTCTCTTAAAAAGTGAGGAGGGTTCAGAACGGCGGCCTGTCTGGGTGAGTGTTATGTCATTGTTTACATGTTCATAGCTTACGGTTAGCCGGTCGGTGGCCTGGCGCGAGGTAGCTTGGCTTCTCGCGCGCCGCCGGGAGCTCGCTCCTGATCGCGTGCGTCGTAGATCGGCGTCTCGCGAGCGGAAGCGATAGCACCCGAACGGTTGGAGCAGCCGTTAGCTTGATGCTATTCTGTTGAACGTGCTTTGATTTTTAACATGTTTTACACTCTTGACCACGACGTCATCCTTGACAGGGGATGTTCGTCAATCCTGCCTGAGCCTAGACGGGGATTGCGTCAACAAAGAGGGCTGTGTTCTACGGTGGCTTATGACTGCACTTCGCTGATCTGCGTTCCGGGCAGGTACGGGGTTGGCCAGACCCTCATAACACGTCTTCTGGTTTTACCTTGCTAAATGTATTGTGAATGACGGTGTTTTTTCCCAAAACGTGTGTTGTTGCAATGCATTTGAGATACGTTGCGGGTTGTGTGTGAGCTGTTTTTGTCACTGGCAGTAGCTTCTCCGTGCAGGTCGTGATGTATTGATCTGGTTGTTGTGTGAGAAACATCATGGTGTTTATGTGTACCGTGTACTCACTACTAAGGCAACTAACCTATGAAGCTATGCTTGGTGACGAGTGAGTAAAAGAATGTTCTTTCTCAGACTGTAATGACAATGGACAGTGAGTTCACACATTAACAGGTTTTCCTGTTTTAACTGGCCGTATTGAGGGTAAAATAGGAGGATTGTGTTTTTCCCCCCCCGGTTCCCTGGGGACTTTATCACCTCCTATCAGACATGTTGTGCATTAATTGTGTCTTTTGTGTGGTAGGGATACGATGTAACTCTCAGCTTGATTGCTGAGGTTGTGCTAAATCTGCTGGAGAAACTTATTTCCTAAAGGGAAATTGGTTTGGTTGCTGTCATGTGTGCTTAGCAAGGCCTGTGGTCGATACTAATCAAGAATGATGTATTCTCTCATTGTGATGATGATGGGTTGTGTGTGTCATGTGACCTACAACTGGGTTGTACTGGCCACAGAAGCACATGTGTATGTTGGACCGGGGTTCTTAGAGCCCTCTCTATTCTGTGTTTTTCCTTAGTAAAAATCAGATAGCAGGTTAGCTCGTGCGCTGTGTGGAGCTGTGAAACGCTTCATAGAGCTGACTATGACTGTGTCATATTCTCTTTTTGTCGTTACGTCGTATCATGGGTGTGGGGTCGTAAAGGGGTGAACTGGTAACCTTTCCTCTCCCCATTGTTCTGTCGGTCAGGGGTACACCCCCTGTCCTTCAAGGTTCCCGTCACGTGGCGGTTCGGCACGTTACGGGGGGGGGGGGGGGGGGGGGGGGGGAGGGAGTTCCTGGTCCCACGGCCTGGTATATTGGGCGTGTGCACCGCAGGAATTCCCCCGCCATAGAGTACGTCACCGTGCGCGTCTCTGTTGGTAGGACTTCCGTGTGCTGTTCAGGTCCATGTGATGGATCTGTTTTCAGGGGGGGTGGTCAGGGCTCCTCCTCACCAAGCGCCTACTCAGGCCTTCTGTGAGTTCGGACTCCTTCTTCCATGTGATCCATGTGAGGAAGCCTCCATCAGAGTACAGAGCCTTCCTCCTCAGATTGTCAAAGTGAGTGGACCCTCTAGAAGGGTCCTTTTCTATTGTATGTATATTCGATTCAATTCGTTTATTGAGTGTGTATGGGTTCGGTGCCTCTTCCCCGGAGGCCCTAAAACCAGTTTTTTACATGGCTCAAGGTGCAATATATTCTTTTCAATCTGTACAGCTCGCGTGGGAAGTCTCTCTGGGGATCCCCGTCTCTTTCCTATGGGAGGGTGGTGGGATGTAAAAATGTGAACATTTTTTACCCCGGCTGTGTAGACTGGGATACATACTGTTGATGCTTCCTTCTTTCTATTCCAGAAGTGTTGGAGTTAGGGAGTGTCACACCCCTCTTGTCGTTCCCCTGGGCGCCTTGGGGATTCAATGACAGGTCTAAATAGCCTGTTCATTGATGGGGGTGTGTCCCGACGCACGTATAGTGCTAGCTCGCTGTAAACAGGCGATTGACTGGCACGCCTTAGTTGCTTGTGGTTGAAACAGCGTTTTTATAAAGCAACTGAGATGGGGGTTTTTCCTCTTCCGGCGACCACATCCCATGACCTGGGTGGGTTGTCGACGGATCCTCGTTCATGTCTGGGGGATGATGACGGGATGGATCTGAACATATGTAGTGGGGTCTCACGCCCTTGGGGTGGGCCACCAGGCGCGGTTCGTCCCGACGTCTGGGTGGCGCCTTCTTTTCATGTTAAGATCAACACGCATATCTGCCCTTCTCCTGGAGTAGGCATGTCGGCGTGGTTAGGGCACGGGACTGGTTCTGGTCACGCTGGTCCAGATCAGTTGAACCCGTTGTCCGCCGGGGATGCAGATCTGCTGTTCTGGTACCCTGAGGGACTTGGGCTTTTTTCAGGGGGAAAAATGCCAGGTCGGTCTGGGTGTCACAGGGTTAAGCGCTATGGAGACCCTGGTTGGGTATGTTTTTACTCAGCACTGTCGTCATGGCTTACAGCCATGCCATTCTGTACGCGCTCGATCTCGTCGGATCTCGGCCGCTACACAGGTTGGTCCTGGTTAGTACTTGGTTGGGAGACCGCCGGGGAATACCAGGTACGGTGTGCTTAGGGGCTGGTTCTCCATTGTTTTTCGCTCCTCTCTCACGCATGGCGAAGAGGGGCCTGTGGGGGTGGTTTTTTGACCTCCTCTGGTGACCCTGTGCTTCCCGTACCGCCAGGCCCGGTCCGAAGTGATGTTTGCGACCCGTAGGCCTGGGTTAACCCTTTTTGGAAACTGAAACACTTGTACTGCGGTATAGCCGGTGTATACCCGCAGGTGTGTTTTGGAGTTTTTTCTTGAGGGGTTATAGGAACAACCACCGCATTGGGTAACACCGAGGTGGTTGATTCCCTGGTGTGTTGGAGCAGTGTCAACTCCCGGGTTCACCGGTTGAGGGTGCCCCTGCACGTTCATGACGTCTGCCAATCGTGTCAGCCTTCTCTGCCTCGACCCCTCTGGGTGGGGGTTGTTAAATGGAGGCTTGGTCATGCAACACCGCCAGCTTACGCTCCTTCCGCCGGGGCGGCTGTGTTCAGCTGTCCCCTCTGGCGCCTGTCTCGTCCGCAGTCTCCAGGCTAGGGTTAACAGCCTGTTGCCTGGTTTTTCCCCGGTGCGCTGCCTGCTTCCGTTGGTTAACCTTTTTTGTGTGCTTACGGCCATGCTGACTGCCTATTCTGCAGGGTCAGTGTGCCAGGCGGTGTACTATTGGGGGGACGGGGCCCGCTCGGCTTACTGGCCTGGTTGGTTCCGCCTGGGAATACCAGGTGCAGTAACTGAGGGGCCTTTGTCCGAATACGCTGGCGATGTGGGGGGCGGGGCACTACGTGCCCACCTGGTGGGGTCTTGATGCTGGCATCATGGACTTCTCCGGGCCCCCATTCCAGGGAGTCCAGTCCTTTTGGTGGGTCTGGGTCTTCCTTCGTGCTCCGCTGCTACGGCCTTGCCACGGGGTTGGGTTTGCCCTTGACCCCGTGATTCTGGGGGCAGTAACGAGGTTGTTCCTCCGTTCGTTCCCGGGTGGCATGCGGGTTGTGCGTGTGTGTAGTCGTGGGTCAAGCCACAGTCTGCTCACCCTGTGCGTTGAGTTGCTTGAGTGCCTCTTCGCACGGTCGGGTCCGTCGCCCTCCCGTGACGTCCCTAATAGGGGGGCTACCCTCCATTAGGGGGGGTCGGGGGGGCTCGGCCCTCCCTGTTCTGATGGTTTTGGGGGGCTGTCAGCGGGGTGTATTTGTCAGCCAAGTGGCTCCGCTTGGCCTCCCTTGTGCAGAAGGCGATGCCAAGCTAAGCCACTAACGATACAGAACGTTAGGTTATGACTATAACCAAGTTCTGTTAGTTAGGGGCGATGCTTGGCATCGGACGCCGCTGCAGCCCTTGTCCTCACCTTGTGGTGAAAGCTTGGGAAGGAGGAGAGCAGGTGACCACACACCTGCTTATGAAGGTAAGCTGATGAGGGGTGTGGTCAGACTAATACTGGTATTAGAGGTACATTTGTGGTTTATTCAGTACGCGTGCACGTACGCGAGATAGTGCAGAAGGCGATGCCAAGCATCGCCCCTAACTAACAGAACTTGGTTATAGTCATAACCTAACGTTTCTTTCCTTGTCGCAACTGCATGTGCAGAACCCAAGAGAACAAGCACTTTCACCATATAAGACCTATAAGACATTATACAATGGAGTCATATACAGTACCTCCTCTCATGTCCATGTGGTCATCCTGTCTCAACACTCTCTTTGTGTGTAATCCAACAGATCTCATAGGGTGATGTCGACTACTTTGGATTACTTGAATCTCAATGTAAATGGTTTTCTATAGAATGTGTTTTTATTATGGTTTTAGGTTATGTTGACAATAAGAATTCGTTTTTATTATTTTGATATGTTGACAATAATAATTCGTTTTTATTATTTCGTATAGGCTATGTTGACAATAACAATGTGTTTATTACAGTGTTGTAACACACAGTGTGTGATAATAACACATATTTCTAAAAGTGTTTCTGCGAATCGTGTATATGTTTTATTTTCTCTTTTGAAGAATATATTCTTGTGGGATCATTATTCAATATTGTTTATAATTATTATATGGCTAAGAACAGGCCACTTTGTCCCTCTGGTATGTTGTCACAAATCCGGTATCAAAATTCAGTATAAATTAATATTCCAGAGCTGCTTTTTGTTGTTCCTACCAGGGACAACCTTTGGGGTATATAGCATGGGTTCCTCAAAACAAGTCATTTTCTAAATAAAATGCTGCATCAATAATTGGACAAATAAATCTGCCATTGTGAGATGCAAATGTAATGCCCAATGAGCTGAATATACGTTTTCAAACACCGCTTTGTGGCGCCTGGACCAGAGAGACAAACGTATTGACCATGTGCACATCACGCATTAATACTCCATCTTTCCTGTATTTGACTCTGCGTGCGCGGCGCGCCCTCATCCAAACGGCCCAATCTCTTCCCACGGAATTGGCAGTAATATGAGTGAGACCCCTGACATGGAGGCAACAATAGGCGCATCTGCGCCAATTTACATTAATTAGTTTGCTTAAAACTTTGCGCGCCCTTTTATTTCACTGGCCGTTCATTTAAACACATTTTTAAACAATGTAGCCTAAATCATGTGAGGCATGCAGACAGGGCCTATATGATCATTATTATCAACAAAAGATTTGCAAAGAAACCACAACAGGATTTTTGAAAAAGTGTGAGCTTTTATTGAAACTCTTGTCAATGACAAAAACATTTGAAAGGTTACACGAATTCTTTTTTTTTCTTTTTTATAAACTGCCTATATAAATAATACAACAATACATAATCCTACTTAACACATAGTGTTTACGGACTTTTTTTGCACAGACCAAAATACTTTAAGTCCATATAGTGCAAACCTCAAACAAAATTAACCCTTGGGGTTTTACAAATGTGTTGCTTACAACCCATATCTTTGAAACCCCAAAGTCGGATTGCATTTAAAACAAAGTTCATAGACTTTACGATTTCTTTACGAGATCTGTGCTCAGACACCTGCATGCGGCTTCACTTTATCGGTAAAACGCATATCAAGCCTTAAATACTGAATTCAATTAACGTTCAACATTATTATAATAAACAACCATTACACGAGGTTGTTTTCGTATTGGAATACAGAACAACAGAACAGAATATCTAATCTACCAGGGCCTCCACGTGGCGGCAGCAGTGGCTGCTTGTAGGGCCCCTGGCTGGGCCCCTGGGTTGCAGGCAGCAGCAGCGCGGCTGTTGTTGTGGACCTGCAGGCTCTCAACCCTGGAGGAGCTGAAGCTGGATTTGAGTCTCAGGAGACTCTGCTGGATCTGGGGGAGAGCCTCCCTGGAGCTCTGGGCGCAACAGTTCTGACACACCGGGGTCACGGACGCAGACATGGACTGCTCGATGAAGTCGTTCACCCGCTGGCAGGCGTCCTGGTCCAGGCTTGTTTTGGGGAGCAGGGCGGAGACGCGCTGGAGGCAGGCTTTGTAGCCGTCTTTGTAACTGTCTGCAGAGTCTGAGGAGGAGGAGGAGGAGGAGGGCGAGGAAATAAACATTTAGTTGGTTGGTTGTGATTACATTTAGGCAAACGACATTTAGAGATTGTCGAATAAAAATATAAGTGGTTGGTAGATGACTCACTTTTGAGCGGCGTGGAGGGCATGTCTCGGAGGTAGCGCACTGTCATCTCGAGGATGTCCGCTTTCTCCAGTTTGGAGCAGCGCGCGTTGTCTTTGCCGACCAGCGGCAGAATCAAGGTCTTCAGGTGGGAGAGGCTGTCGTTGATGCGAGCGCGCCTTCTCTTCTCCAGCAAAGGCTTGAGAGTCTGGAAGAGAAAAGCCAAAAGCATCGTTAGAGTCCGTTGCACTGGGAATTATTCAAATATAAAAGTAAAAAATATTATGCCTTTCACCACGTTGACTATACTTTTTTATACAATTGACTCAGTCTTACCTTTCTCAGCTCGTTCGCTTGCTTCCTCTGGGCCACAGTGGAGCTTGCGGAGAAAGGCTGCATGGCTTCTGGCGTGATGCTGGGAGTCATTTTTGTTTCTGCTGGTTGTTGTGCTTTTAGAGAGAGACTTGCTCTGGAGGAGAGTGAGTTGAAGTGTGCAGATCTGCAGGAGAGCCCTCTATTTATACTGGGGGACTTGCGCGTCAAGGGGGAGGGACCTTGCTGTTGTGTCCTTCTGACTGGATGGTGATGCTGCCTGTCTGCAGGATGCCTAACTAAACTGGCGTTCCTATCTACACCATCTGCCCCATGTGAAGGAAGGGGGGTATAATAATAAGTGTAATTTAATAATAAGTGGTCGAACATTTAAATATATATTATATATAATACAGTAATATTCCATCGACAATTAGGCACAGACAGTTTAAAAGCAGAGCAGTCCTTTTGGAGTAAACATCTGAAACCAACTATAATGAATCAATAAATAATCAAATAAACAAATTAAGCCATTGTTTAATCCATTTGATATAGGCATGGCCTATGGTAAATTATGTTTATAGGAATATATGTTTTAACCTGCTTCTTTGACCGAGAGTTGGAGGATGGAAAAAAAACACACAGAATCAGAATATAGACAGTTCCTGAGGAAACAGACATATCTATTCCAAAAATTTATAAAAACAGACACCCAAGCCACGCTATGTATGGATTAGCATCTGCGTGGGAGTTCCTCATCAACATGTTGTCGATGTCTGGAATTGGACGTTCACCTGTATAGCAGCAGCGACCACACCCTTATGATGCCGTGAGGGGGGCGAGGGGGGGGGGGACGCTGATGGGTGCTCGAGGTTATTATTCTTCTCGAGGAAAATGTTTATTGGGATAATCGGAATGTTTGCAATGATCCAAAACGACCCAAAGATAAAAAGTGAAAGACCTAAACAACATTGTGCATATGAGATGGCACAAACGCAGCCATACAATGATTTTAATTTTAACATTAACATCTTCGATTATATTCCTTTGTGATACATTCAGATCTACGAATTTCAGATCTCGTTGTGAGCTGTCTATGGTACATGAGGCTCTAGAAGCACTAGACTCGAGGTTGCGGTGGATGGAACGCGCTCGGCACGCGCCAAAACGGCGCGCAACAGATGGGCATCTGGCCGCCCTGCGCGCCCCCTCCCCTCCCCTCCCCTCCCCTCCCCCACGAGTATCCCACCGCTGCACTGCGCTCCGCCTCCAGGCAACCCCAATGCTCACTCTTGTTGTGTGTCTCTCACCATCACGCACAACGTATTTTTCCTCCAAATCTAGGTATTGTTATACCATATCCCATCTGTAGTATGGAGAGTACCCGGGGAGGGAGGGACGGCTTGGGTCAAGCCATCTTAAATACAATGCCGCCGTTTCATAGGTTGGTTCGTGGTGTTTTCAGTGTAGTCCCTTGGGCAAGGCTTTGGCGAGCCGCGAGACACTTGTATACGTAACTTAACTGATGGCATATATACAAGTAATACAACATATACAATATACATACCATACACCATATATACACCACCATAAACCAAACACACACACACGCACACAAACATGCATTATCATAATAAACACTATATAAGCTTTGCTCGAGTGCACATTACGCACAGGATTGTGTGGGGTTTATCTCTTTGGACGATTGTCTTTTCATAAGATAAATGAATAATTATGTCCAAGCCAAGGCATAACATTGATGGATGATCTTTTTGAATATATTGTAATTTTAAAGACAGACAAGGGGGACGCTATTCGACGGCTGCAAACTGTAAGCTGTCCAATCCCCTGTCTGGCGTTTGTGTGTGTGTGTGTGTGTGTGTGTGTGTGTGTGTGTGTGTGTGTGTGTGTGTGTGTGTGTGTGTGTGTGTGTGTGTGTGTGTGTGTGTGTGTGTGTGTGTGTGTGTGTGTGTGTGTGTGTGTGTGTGTGTGTGTGTGTGTGTGTGTGTGTGTGTGTGTGTGTGTGTGTGTGTGTGTGTGTGTGAAACCAGGCACTATGACGATATGGATACTCGCGGCTTCGCAGTTCGCACGCGTCCTGCCCCAAGGGGCCCCAATTAACTGTCACGAAGTGCAGCCTGGGAACGGGGCCCTTCGAGATAGCTTAAGACAAAAAAAAAATCCAAAAGAAGGCTTTCGGTTAGGATCGTCTTTGTCCATATTTCGGCGTGGGGTCTCCATCTGGTCGAGCTGATAGAACAGTGATCCTTTGTTGAAGGGATACAGAAATGTTGAATTACAAAGAGATTTGTCTGCAACTTCATGAAAAGGGATATGATGCCTTTACTATGTCTTGAACTGATACATACATGGGCATGTGCACAATTCAACAGAAGCCGCATGCATGCCTGCAAACAAAGGTTTTCTTATCAGTGACGTTGTGCTACAAAATAGATGTTGTGGTTATTCTGTAATGATACATAGTTAAATTAACAATTTTCCCAAATGAAATAATAGGAAATATTGAAGCCATATACAGAGGTTCTATGAGCAGTCCATGATGGTAGGATTTGTACCTTCTATGACAGTGAATGGGATTGATATCCATGACTGAACCCAACATGACTGAAACCAAGGGCTATATCTTTGATAAAAAAATTGCCTATATGCCACTAGGCGCCAGCGAATACTAAAGGTAAATGGTTTATTCAGGCAGACTAACAGGCTGTCCCAAAACACAATGCACATGGAATGGGGATATAGCATTTATTATGGCTACATAATAATAAAAAAAATAAAAAAAAATCCCAAATAATTTATGGCAGATATCACAGATAGCGTATACTGCACGTAAAGTGGCAACATCTTTGGAGCGTCAAATATGTTGTAGGGTCCACGCTGAGACCTGATCCTGAGTCATCTGCTACTGATAATACAGCTGCACATACTTCAATATTCAAGTAAAGCAGTCCATGTAGGTATATTTTTGCAAACTGAAAAGCTCACAGCCTTCCACATCACAGCTTTCGAATGGTTTTAATTTATTTGTTTACAAAAAAGGAATTTGATCAGGTAACAGCCGATTAATACAGATCAATTAGAATATGCCACCATTGGCTCCGATTCCATCTGTCAGATCAGGACATCCACAGATGGTGGTAGAGATTATGGTAGAGACAGAGATGGTGGTAGAGATGGTGGTAGAGATGATGATAGAGACCGAGATGGTGGTAGAGATGGTGATAGAGATGGTGGTAGAGATGGTGATAGAGATGGTGGTAGAGATGATGATAGAGACCGAGCTGGTGGTAGAGATGGTGGAGATGGTGATAGAGATGGTGATAGAGATGGTGGTAGAGATGGTGATAGAGATGGTGGTATAGATGGTGATAGAGATGGTGGTAGAGATGGTAGAGATGGTGATAGAGATGGTGGTAAAGATGGTAATAGAGATGGTGATAGAGATGGTAGAGATGGTGGTAGAGATGGTGATAGAGATGGTAGTAGAGATGGTGGTAGAGATGGTGGTAGAGATGGTGATAGAGATGGTAGTAGAGATGGTGGTAGAGATGGTGGTAGAGATGGTGATAGAGATGGTGGTAGAGATGGTGGTAAAGATGGTAGTAGAGATGGTGGTAGAGATGGTGGTAAAGATGGTGGTAAAGATGGTAGTAGAGATGGTTGTAGAGATGGTGGTAAAGATGGTAGTAGAGATGGTAGTAGAGATGGTGGTAGAGATGGTGGTAGAGATGGTGGTAAAGATGGTAGTAGAGATGGTGGTGATGGTGGTAAAGATGGTGATAGAGATGGTGATAGAGATGGTAGAGATGGTGGTAGAGATGGTGGTAAAGATGGTGATAGAGATGGTGATAGAGATGGTGGTAGAGATGGTAGAGATGGTGGTAGAGATGGTGGTAAAGATGGTGGTAGAGATGGTAGAGATGGTGGTATAGATGGTGGTAGAGATGGTGGTAGAGATGGTAGAGATGGTGGTAGAGATGGTGGACACCATGGCATAGATGTAACACCAGTCACCAGGTCACAGCTGGTGAATTATATTTTTGTCTATTTCTGTCCCTATAGAAAATGTTATGTCCTCAGAAAGGCAATTTGTGGTACAGCACAAAACATATAGACTGATGTTTGATGTCAAAGTGAGTCCATTCTTCTATTACTCTTGCCACTCTCCAGTGCATTATCTTTTTTTGTATCCACTTTTTCTCTTCTTTTTTCTATTTTTCTCCCATCCCAATTCTGTTGTGCCAATTCTCCCCTCCCCTGTCTTGAACGTTGCTCGCATATGCCCCCCACTGGCCGGTTGTAGGGAGGATAGAAGCCTTGCATTACGTGTCCCCTCCGATACACAAGGCTCACACTACCCCTGCCATTTCCTGTCTCTGCTGTGCAGGCGTCCCCAACCGACCTGTAGGAGTCGCTGTCCACAACGTCCAGATTACCACCCATCGACTTCCACCCGCTAACTCTGCCAATTGAGTTAGTATGACGGCTGGCCCAAGCCGGAGGCAACGCCGACAGCCGGAGTCGAACCCGGTGTCTTGCGTTGGTGATGAGCGCAATGTCCGCTGCGCCACCCAGCCGCCCTCTCCAGTGCATTATCTGTGAATCTTTGCATTTTGTATTTTTGGACTTTAAATTCTCCAGTACTACTGTGGAAACCTCCACTGTCTCGACCGTCCTGCATGTGGGTCTTACCCCAGTGTAACAGAATGGACCAGCCAAATCTGGACCCAGAAGACAAAATTAGTTAGGTGATTTCCAATGCTGAATACCTCACACACGTTTTAGTGCAGAACTTAGAGCAAAACTCTGGTTTAGAGCAAAAAAAATTATATCTTTGAAAAGCAGTCCTGATATAGCGACAGTTCTAGCTGGACCTGCAAGGGATATGATTTTTTTATTTATTTTTTTTTTATCTTTTTCCCCCTCCTTTTTCCTCCGATTTTCTCCCATCCCAATGTTAGTCGTTATGCCAATTCCCAATCCCCTTCCTGGTCGCTGCGCACTTACCCCCCACAGTCGGTCTGGGAGAGTGGAGGCTATCACGTGCTTCCTCCGGCACACGTCTAGCCAATCAACCGCTTCTTTTCACTGAGAGGGTGTAACGTGTGGACGGATCACACTACCCCCCTTAGATCCTATCCGCGCTGAGCAGGCGCCCCGACCGAACTGTAGGAGTCGCTGTTTACAACGACCAGAACCCACCCGCCAGCTTTCCCACCCTCTAATACTGCCAATTGTATTAGTGTGAACGGCCAGCCAAGCTGGTGACAACGCTGGGAGCTGGATTCGAACAGGCGAATCCAGCGTCTCCAGCGTTGGTGACGAACGCAATTTCTGCTACGCCACCTGACCGCTGACTAGGGATATGATTTCTAATTAAGTCTTATTGTCTGTGAATATCCGGTCATTAGGATCTAGCCAGCAGCATGTTAACCACATTCATGCATGTTAGCCAGCAGCATGCTAACCACCAGCATGTTAGCCAGCAGCATGTTAGCCAGCAGCATGCTAACCACCAGCATGTTAGACAGCAGCATGCTAACCACCAGCATGTTAGACAGCAGCATGCTAACCACCAGCATGTTAGACAGCAGCATGCTAACCACCAGCATGTTAGACAACAGCATGCTAACCACCAGGCACCAGCATGTTAGACAGCAGCATGCTAACCACCAGATAACCAAATGGTGATAGAGATGGTGATAAAGAGGCGGCTGGGTGGCGCAGCAGACTAAGCGCTCGTCACCCTCCGGCTTGGCCGGCAGTCATACTGGCTCGATTGGCAGAGTCAGCGGGAGGGAAGCCAGTCGGGGCGCCTGCACAGCGAGGGAAGGATCTGAAGGGAGGTAGTGTGACCTTCCACACGTTACACTCTCCCAGTGAGAGTCCGCGCTGCCAGGTGAAAAGAAGTGGTGGGCTGGGTACACATGTGTCGGAGGAAGCATGTGATAGTGTCCGCCCTCCCAGACCGACGGTAGGGGGTAGAGTGCGCAACGACCAGGAAGGGGATTGGCAATTGGCATAACGACTAACATTGGGAGGGGAGAAAAACGGAAAAAGAAGGGGGGGAAAAGATAATAATAAAAAAATAATAAAAAAAAGAGATGGTGATAAAGATGGTGGTAGAGATGATGATAGAGATGGTAGATATGGTGGTAGAGATGGTGGTATATGGTGGTAGAGATGGTGGTTGATATGGTGGTAGAGATGGTGGTAGAGATGGTGATAGAGACTGAGATGGTGGTAGAGATGGTGGTAGATATGGTGGTAGAGATGGTGATAGAGACTGAGATGGTGGTAGAGATGGTGATAGAGATGGTGATATAGATGGTGGTAGAGATGGTGGTAGAGATGGTGATAGAGATGGTGATAGAGATGGTAGTAGAGATGGTGATAGAGATGGTAGTAGAGATGGTAGTAGAGATGGTGATAGAGATGGTGGTAGAGATGGTGGTAGAGATGGTGATAGAGATGGTGGTAGAGATGGTGGTAGAGATGGTAGTAGAGATGGTGATAGAGATGGTGGTAGAGATGGTGGTAGAGATGGTAGTAGAGATGGTGGTAGAGATGCCGGTAGAGATGCCGGTAGAGATGGTAGGTAGTAGAGATGGTGGACACCATAGATGTAACACCAGCCAGGTCACAGCTGGTGAATTATATTTTTGTCTATTTCTGTCCCTAGACTAGAAAATGTTATGTCCTCAGAGAGGCAATTTGTGGTACAGCACAAAACATATAGACAGATTTCTTGTTTGTAAATACAATGTGTTCGAGCCAATCAGCAATAACCCCGCTGAATAATGTGATTGAGTTGCCCCCTACCTGCGTTGACCTGCGGTGCTAAAAAGAAGAAAAAAAAGAAAAAAAAGTACAATGGGGCTCTATGGAGAAACCATGGCACTCATCTGACTAAAAGTATAATGGAGCTCTATGGAGAAACCATGACACTCTCCTGACTCAAAGTATAATGGAGCTCTATGGAGAAACCATGGCCATTGCGATAGAGCTATGGCTCAGGCGGTAGAGCAGTCGTCAGGTATTCAGAAACACTTAACCTAGCTGCTCCCAATGAGCAGGTTGGCAGCATGCATGGTTGCCTCTGCCGTTGGTGTAGGCCTACAGTGTATGTGAGTAAATGGTGAATGTGAGGCATAAGTTGTAAAGCGCTTTGGATAAAAGCCCTATATAAATGCAGTCCATTTACCATTTACCATGGCACTCCCCTGACAAAAAGTTGTTTCAAACGAAAATGGCTGGATGTCATTTAGCCAAATCAGCATGGCTGTGAATGTGGATCTTTCACCTTATATGTAGTTAGCTTTGGCATGGATTTATTGTTTAGATCGCTAATTTGACTAACAAATATATATATTAAAGTGGACTTTAAGATTGTTTGACTTTGCCCTCTTTATTGTTCTCTGTTCTCTGGCTACTGCTCATGTCAGAGACACTTCACTCTGCTTGCTGCTGAGACATCAGATTAGTGATTGTAGGTGCCTGCCTCCTGGTTTGTACAATGGGGATAGTTGGAGCTGTTTGGGTTAAGAAGCGACATTTCAGTGTCTTGTGAACAAGGTAGTACCTATAGGTTGGAAGGATGTGCAGTATATTTAGATGACGTTGTAATCAATAGTGACACATGGGACGATCTTTTTCAGTGTATTCAGGCTCTGTTCAGTCGCTTAGCATGGGTTTGTGTCTCAACGTCAATCTGACCAAATGCGAATTTGCCCAGGCAGCGGTGACATACCTGGGTAAGGTGGTTGGTCAGGTTCAGGTAATGCCCTCTAAGAGTAAAAGTGTACACACACACCACTCAGGATAAACGGGGCTACCGTGGACAGGGTGAGCAGCTTCAAGTACCTGGGGGTCCACATCTCAGAGGACCTGACATGGACAACACACAGACTCAGTCTTAAAAAAGGCGAAGCAGCGCCTCTACCACCTGAGACAGTTAAGAAAGTTCAGAGTATCTGGGAAGATACTCCAGTCCTTCTACTCCGGAGCTGTAGAGAGCATCTTGACTGGAAACATCACTGCCTGGTATGGCAACAGCACGGCACAGGACAAGAAGGCCCTACAGAGAGTGGTGTGCTCAGCCGAGCGTACCACGGGTATTGCACTACCAACCCTGCAGGTCCTATACAACAAGAGGTGCAAATCCAGAGCCTGCAGGATAATGAAAGACCCTCACCACCCCAACAACAGCCTGTTCATGATGCTGCGGTCAGGCAAATGCCTGCGAGCACCAGTAACGAGGACAGAGAGCTTCTTCCCCCAGGCCATCAGAGCCTTGAACACTGAACTCTCCACGCACAAGCACATGAGCACACACACAACACACACACTGTACACGCTCACACACTAGCAGCCACTTTAACATGAGCACACTGTCACACACACTCATGCTGCACACACTCACACTATGGACACTTTACAGAAGGAAAGGTCACTTTAAGAATAGTATAGCTTGAGATTGTATAATATTGCATTGTATAGCAGTGTACATAAAGACCCAAGGCCTCATCCGTAGCTAACAGTGTACTGCACTGCCACAGGACCTAGCATGTCCTACCATGCTCTGTAAATAGCTCGTGTACAGATACCGATATGCCTACTTTGTTTACTTGTTTATTGCACTATGTCGCTCTATTGGTTGGACTCTTATTATTATTACTTGTATTATGCACATCGTTGCGGGCGAGACCCCCCGCATTTCACTGTATACCTGTATGCCGTGACAAATAAAACTCTTGTATCTTGTATCTTGTATCTTGTATCTTGTGTTTGCTGTTGATCATTCTCCCTCTTCTTCCACCAAGAAAAAGCTGGCAAGGTTCTTGGGTATGGTTGGATGGTATCGAAGTTTCTGTGAAAACGTCTGTACAGTGGTGGTGACCCTGACTAACCTCCTCAGCTCAAATGTTAAGTTTGATTGGTCCGCCAGATGTCACAGATCATTTGAGGATGTGAAAGATTTACATTTAAAACATTTTACTGTACATTTTTACTGAATATTACTGTACATTTTGGGCTATATATTTTAGAATGTATATACATATTTTAGAATGTATATCCTTGACTGTATTTTTATTCTTATTTGTGATTTTGACTACCTGCATCATGTTTATTGTGAGAGATCTGTAGTGCTGAATTTCCCTCGGGATCAATAAAGTACTTCTATTCTATATTCTAAAGCTCTGCTCTGCTCTGCACCTGTGTTGACTGCTCCACAGATGGGTCCGAATTTTAAGCTGTATGTGGACACCAGCAAGGTGGGAGCAGAGCAAAGCAGAGCTTTGAATTATTCTGTAGTAGAGAAAGAACCATTTGCAACCATTGATCTGGGCACTCCAGCATTTCGAGGTCTATGTTGGGGTAGGTCCGTTTGGTGGTCTATAGTGACCACAACTCCCATACCTCCTTACACTCTTTTTACACCCGCTGCAGAAGCCAAACCAGCATCTTATGAGATGGTGTCTGTTCTTGCAGCCTTATCATGTAAAAGACCATGTCATGTCAGATGTGCTGTCCCATGAATGCTGTTGTTCTTCTCACCCATGTCTGTCTGTCTGTCTGGGGGCTGAGCAGACTGAGGGAGGGGTTGACAGGCATCTCTGTTGTCAGGTACAGTTGAGTGGGGTTGTTGTAAATTGTTGTAAATTGTTGTAATTTGTAGTAAATTGTAGAAAAAGAAGGGAAGTGTAAGTTGAAAGGAAATGTGTTTCTTTTATTGTTATTGATTGTTTAGTTGTAAACATTTTGGTTTTGAGGAGAGGTTGTCCCAGTGACCCTAGGGTCTCTGTTTTATGGGGGGGGGGGGGGGGGGTGACGACTCTCCCCCACACTGCTTGCTTTGCTTGTTGCTGCTTCCTCATCTCTATGCTGCAGGATTGGTGGGCGGAGCTGGATGTTGCAGAAGAGGAAGCTATGCCTACTAAAGATCATCTGCTAATAAAGACCAGACCTATGGGGGGCTCACTTAGAGGAAGTAAAAGAAGAGACATGTTTTACTGCTGTGTTTTGTGTGGTCACTGATTAGTGTTATTAATAGCAGCTGCATCCAGTTACTAATTTTATGTATTGTGTGGCTGAAAAAGCAAGACAATGGCTGAAAGACTATGGCTGAAAAAGCAAGACAAAAGAGAGTTTTGAATTTCACCAGAGAGGAACAACAACACAAGAGTGGCCTGTTTTGTTAAAGGAACACACCAACAAGATGGCAACAGTATTATATACGAGTTTCGGGAGGAAGCCCACACTATGACGTGCGCCCCTCCATTTCCTCATACCCGGGCCTGGCCCCTATATGCCCACGGTTCCGCCTATCCAGCCCAACCGAACCAATCCATTCAATTCACGATTCGGCTCCATCGAGCTTGGGATATCTGGGTTTTCGCTTCCCCCCAGAATGGGGTCTTTGTCCCATATAATTACATACAACATCCAACCCTATATCGGGCAAGCTCTCAGCCCCCCCACCGAGTGGAGTCTATCACGGGCCAACGTGATCTTTTCCCCCTCCAGAGGCCACTCCGTCAGGAGCCTCTTTAATGGTTAGAGACGAGGCTCTGGTAAAAGGTCCCCTTTCCTTTCCCTTCCATCATCCAATCACCTGATCAGGAGCGGGCAACGCTGCTAATAAACTATCGATTTAGATGTATTACGTTAAACCTATCCTTTGTGTCTGTTGTCATTGTAAGGGTTGAACACGTCTCACTTCTCCAGATTCAGACAAGAAGTATAAGTATAAGTCTTTATTTGTCATCAGATTAACACACACACACACACACACACACACACACACACACACACACACACACACACACACACACACACACACACACACACACACACACACACACACACACACACACACACACACACACACACACACACACATGCGATTGGCGACCCACAGGAACACACACACACATGCACTGAGTCGCTGACTAAATATTTTCTGCACCTCCCATCCCGTCGTCCTTCCCCCCAAGGGCAGCCGGGAGCAGACAAAGGCTGCGGCGAGCGCCACGCCCGGGAACCAATCCAAGTGCTCCTGTCCGTCTTCGCCAGGGACGCGACAGTGTTAGCGATCTGTTGTGCATGTTTTTCCATTGGGTTTATCTTATCGGGAGGGGAAACCCTTGCGAGCACGGGAGAACATGCAAACTCCACACAGAAAGGCCCGGGAGATACCCCACCTGGGTAACTGGCAACACGGCAACCTGGTCCCCAAGCAGGAATCGAACCCACAACCATCTGCTGTGAGTCGACAGTGTTAACCACTACACCACCGTGCCGCCAAGAAGGTGGATACAAACTACTTCAGTAGAGAGCTATCCAGCTGCAAAGTAGCCTAGTTTAGCACAAATGAATGGAAGCGAATATGGACCACTAGACTAGACTAGACTAACCTCTCCCTGAGTTTTAAGCTAGGCCAAGTGGTCTGTATCTATTTCCGTTCATTTGTGCTAGGCTAGGCTATCTTGGAGCTTGCAGTGCATTCCCATAATGTTGGCGTGTTCCTTTTAAGGAGAGGTTCTTTTTTTGTTTGCATCTATTTTTTTCCTTTTTTGTGGAGACCTTTGTTAAATTCTGCAAATAATCATGTTGTATTTGTTTTCTATAGACGGTTGGACTGGAATTCAATTGCTAGGGTAGTTTGGACCCAAGTGTGTCCCCAAGTTATTGCATTATCAAACATTGCAACAGGAAAGAATGTGTGTTTAAAATGTTTTATGTTAAGAAAAAGCACATAATGTGCTTGGACAATATTTAATGCATGCGGCTAATTATAGTATATTCATTTGCTGGGTGGCACACTGAATGGTAACATTCACAACAACATTCTCAGGATGCACAGAAACTAATTCTATTTCATTGATAATTAATCATTTCAAGTTAATATTAAACTATGTAATTTGTGCATGCAGAAGGATGCGCACTGTAGTGTGACTGTCGATGTGATTTGGAAAATGTTGGCCTAACGAGGCTAAAACTGACTGGATGAGCGGAGCACATCGCTAAGGGTAACCAGTTGGACCCTCCTTCTGGTCTAGCTTTCAGAAGGTATACCTGAGCTAAGGAGGCACTGGGAACAACCTGTTGCACCAGCTGTGTGTAAGTTCAAACGTAGCGTAGCGTAGTTGTAATGTAAAATAAATTATGTTGCAGTTGCACCACAGAGATAAGTTACAATGCACTAAAGAGGTTCTGGGAAACTCAGCTCAGAACTATCTGTTTGAACTAGAAAATCTTAGCAAATTAAAAAAAATATTATATAAAAATAAAATATGTAGTTTGTCAAACTAAAACTACTTTGAAAAATTGTTTAACTAGGCTACATCCAAACTACATTGTGGACAATTAAAATAAACAAATGAACAAATAATAAACAAATAAAACCTCACTCATGCATGAGGGTGTGTTGTAAGAACAGGGAACAGTTATTGAGGTGCTACAATGTCACCCAATGTTATCAACTGAAAAACATATGGATTAGAATGTAGTTCAACTACCACCCAACTATTGCAAATGGTAGTAATTTAACCAGTTAACTACTAGTTAACTACTCCCCAACACTATTACTCCATGCAGTTAACCATTCCAACACTACTACATGTAGTTAACAATTCAAACACTACTAGTTAACTATTTATATACTAGTTAACTATTCCAACACTACATGTAGTTAACTATTCAAGCACTATAGTTAACTATTTCAACACTACTACATGTAGTTAACTATTACAACACTACTATACTATTACAACACTACTACATGTATATAACTATTACAACACTATACTAAATTAATGGGAGTCATAGGGTAAAGCATAACATGTTTTGCATCTGAAATCAACTTGAATCAACAGCAACATTGTTTTGTGCTAAATATTACAAAACAATGTAAACAGGTTACACATTTAAATGTACCCTTAGTAGATTCACGGGTGATAAGGTAGCTAATTGTATTGTATATGTGCAGGTCTTCTTTAATTAATAGTGGTACAAGTCAAGAAATATATACCATCTGGGTGTCTGTCAAGCACTGTGTGTGTGTGTGTGTGTGTGTGTGTGTGTGTGTGTGTGTGTGTGTGTGTGTGTGTGTGTGTGTGTGTGTGTGTGTGTGTGTGCGTGTGTGTGTTTGTGTGTGTGTGTGTGTGTGTGCGTGTGTGTGCGTGTGTGTGTGTGTTTGTGTGTGTGTGTGTGTGTGTGTGTGTGTGTGTGTGTGTGCGTGTGTGTGTGCGTTTGTGTGTGTGTGTGTGTGTGTGTGTGTGTGTGTGTATGTGTGTGTGTGTGTGTGTGTGTGTGTTTGTTTGTGTGTTTGTGTACGCGTATGTGCGTGTGTGTTGCCTCAAGGGATGCTGATGCTAGAGACAAAAAAAGGAAAAAAGGTAGCCTTGGCCTATCCAAATTTGCAGAGAAGCTTCCCAAGCCTAAACCAACGCCACTTTTATAAACATATGCCATTCAGTGACGATATATCAGACTTGTTTTTCCCACAAGCAGTCGATATGACATCACTGGTGTGTGTCGGGCACATCTGCTGATCACAAAAAGCTCCAGCTTTCAAACTGGAATCGAAATTAAAAATATTAAAATGTGACGTTACATTATTACACATTTAAATGTTTTCACTTCAAAGGAACTGCATGCATTAATTGGAAATGTATACAGCCTCGAGTAAACGAGAAGATTAATTATAATTAATGCACCCTTTTCACAGAAGAAATGTGCCCACATGTATGATACAGACTTTCTCCTACTATGCATTACTACAAGTTTGAACATAGGCACTGAATAAACACCTTTTAGTCTGACAAATTATATATATGGGTATTAAATGATGACCATGCACAACAATAGTGTTTATTGTCTTTTGGATGTCACGAGAATGACACGAGCCGGGTGCAAAGAGGACCAGATGCGATAGACTTACTTTTAAATGCATGTATTCATCTAATCAAATGCAAACCAGTTCGGCTATGCATGTCTTACTTTTACAGACATAATAATAATAATAATCCTCATCATCATCATCATCATCATCATCATCATCATCATCATCATCATCATCATCATCATCATCATCACCATACACTGTTTGGAGGAAGGAATATATATATTCGAACGCAT
The DNA here is from genome assembly GCF_963971535.1 of Notolepis coatsorum. NCBI lineage: Eukaryota > Metazoa > Chordata > Actinopteri > Aulopiformes > Paralepididae > Notolepis > Notolepis coatsorum. The sequence continues at coordinate 24,592,046 of NC_140181.1, forward strand.
GCAGACATCGTGGTCGCAAACAACAAGTGATTGTAATCAAATAGCAGGTGATCATGACAACCATGCAATGGGGCCCTGCGCCATATTGTAAGGCAACAAACGTCATGAGAAGATACCATGTCCATGAATAGAATGCAGCAACCCTCCAAGCGTTATCGCAGATTCACAGGCGGGGGGAAATGTTTTGTGTTTGTATATACAAAATCAAATGGCCCAGACGGGATTTAAATACCACCAAGCCAAAACCCAAGCTATAAGTCAGGGTTCACATCTGGTGGCATGATGGTCTTCAGCGTCGCATGGAAGGAGATTCGGCCAATCGCTGCATGTCATTCCCAGCTCAAGGAATTCAATCTAACTTGCACCATCGTCAATTCAATGTATAGTCTGCATTATAAATGTGTACCATTTGAGTGATTTGACTAAAGTCAGTCTATATCTACAGTTTAATATTAAGGAATAAGTTATCCACTTGATTATACGTAAAGCATTGAACTTGCCCCATTTCTTTTGGCAATGGTATCGGAAACCAGTTTTTATAGTTCGTGTTATTGGACAGACGGCTAGTTGGCGCGTTTTTTGAATGTTGTATTTCTCCAGGGCATTGGGGGACATGTCAGGGGACATTGATGGAGGGGCCACACTGTATCACGGGCACGAGAACGGCACGAGCCAGTCGAACAAAGGCACCAGATGGCTGTTCCTGTTCAAATTAATTATTTTGACGCTGGAGATAAATAGAACCATCGAGTGAAGAGGACCTGTCTGTCATGAAACAAAATATATTCAGTATAGCCTATCGAGACAATATTGAAATTAGAATTCAGCCCTTCAAATTGGAAATATAGGTCACTACTATAGTTGGATTTAGTTAGCCTAAAATAAATGCATTTCAATGATGACGTCTTTGAATTGTTTTAAAATCAAAAGCAACACGGCAATAGGGAAGATTTGGACGATATTATCATTTGAAATGTATCCAAATATGAGTAATTTTTATTTTTAGGCCTATAAGACACGTTTTCATATGTATTTTTTTTTTTTATATATTTTTAAAATCTAGATCATAATTAATGCACCAGTATGTAGCGCTATAATAAGAGGGCGTGGACTATTGATTCAGTCTCCACCCACAAATACAGCCCTCCACTCTGATTGGAGCAGCAGTCTCGTGCACTAAAAGAGCGCTCAGTCTAACTTCACTTCCCAACATCTACCGTCCGCGAGGCGCATCACCTCACCGCTGCACCTTCCTGCCTCCTGTCTCCACTTCTGCTGCACAAGGAGGCAACACAGTCACATTCTGGTATAGAGCCTATGCTTTTTTTCAACTATAATTTAAGAATGTTCATAAATAGTCCGTTTTTATGGTGTGTGTGTGTTTTGAGCATGTAAATTAGACTTGCTATACAGCCATATGCCAAGATAGAACTTGGAGATGGATAACTCATTTTAAACTGATATTGTCAGTCTTGAGAGCCCTGTCCATAATCTTAAACATGAGATAAAAAACAACGAAGCTGCTTTGAGTTTGGTTTGAGGACATGCTTTGTCATAATGGCATCTTGTAAATAATTATGCGTGCTGTCCTGACATCAGGTTATAGTGACCACGAGTATATGTGTTATCGTTAAAGTGAAAAGAAAAAGAAAGAATAGGGCCTATGGCCTAAATATCATGTTGTTTTGTGCATGCAGTGATTTCTAATGCACAAGATTTTATTGTGCAGCCCAGGCCATGCCCTTTAAATGGATATTTTACAGTAAAGTTCATGTAAGTGCATTACTAGTATAATGATTAATGACCACCGCTGTCCATGTCGTCTGCTTTCAACACCCAGGTGTCAGGCTCCTCATTCACTTCCATATATTGTAAGTAATTGTAAGTTTAAATAGCATATACTTCTGAAGTACAAACAAACTACTGTTGTGCAGATTTCAATAAAGACAGACTCTTCTGAGTTAAAAATTAGGCATACGTTTTTGTTTAGGCATTTAATAATGTGTCTTAAATTTATTTAAGATGTATTATACCTTTTTGAAAATAAAAGTAGATCAAGTACATTTGTTGTATAGGTTTGAGTATCCTGTGTATCTTATAGGCTATGTGGAGAGTGGTTACCATGGTTACCTGGCTGCTGCCTGCTGGAAGAAAGATTCTAGACTGTTACAGTTTCTCAACTGAAAAATGGTTGCTTTATTATCAAACAACGGCTTCCACACTGAACAACACATTCCACTCAATAATATCCCTGTATAGTTTATTTATCCTGGGCGGCTGATACAGGTCCTCAAAATGAACGGAAGTGAATGAGGAGCTGAGATGAATGGTGCATGCGTTGACAGCGGACGACACCAGCAGTGGTCACTATTTAGATGTAAGACTGCTGCGCCTGCAACTGTGAAATTAAATGAATTGATGAGCTCTAGAAATACAATGCTTATCTAACAATCCTTTATTAGTCTATAGGGCATATACTTCCAACGGGTCTGTTCAAACGGGTCATGGCTGTCGCTATTGAGATTGACTGTGAGAAAGTTTGACCGTCTCTAAATGCCCACTGCAGCTCACGGGTGACTGCATGGGTCGTCGTGGGAGATCATGGTATGTTGGAAATGACGGTAGGGGTTAATGTGAAAGACGTAGCCTGCAGGCTAAATGTTACACGTATACATACTTGAATTAGGGAGGAGTAGACCTGTTCCACCCCAGGTGAAAATCCGCATAAAATGTATACTTAGGTAAATGGAATATTGCTCCACTTCTACAAGGGCTATTTGCATATTCTTGGTATCTAGGTACATCTATGGACCTCAGTGAATGTATTCACAGTGTCAGAAATATTGTGTCTATTACTAGGCTTGCTTAAATTGTGATGAAACAAAGGAAAATATGAATTATGATTTTTCTTTGCATCTTTGACAGTGAATAACACCATGATAATAATGACCAAACTTAAAAAACTGCCACTGACCTCGTTCAGTACCCTCTTGAGATCATGTGTACAAAAAATCGAAGGAAATTAATAAAGGGAAGATGATAAAACCGAAGGTTCTGTAGATACAGTACTGAATTCTCCCATCCGGACCAATGCAATTTGAAATATTATTATAGAATATAGAATATATGCTTATACATTACCTTATTATAGCCAATTCGCACATTTATATATATATACATATAGTATCTTTCAAATGCCGGAGTTCAATTTGGATTTAGTATCACCAGGCGTGCATAATAACAGGTAATGATATCTACTGTAATTTACTGTAGTTTTTTTATTTTCCTCACAGTGCAACCATTTTGAAACTAATTTCAGATCTAATTGTTCCTACATGGTAACAATAGGGAGGAGAAACTAACTGCATTTCAATATTTGTCAAAAACGTTACCTTTTGTGGCTTATTATCGCGAATTATTATAGTTATTGACATATTCATAATTCAACTCTAAACTTTGAACCCCCATAGAACTTGAAGGGAAATGTAGTTCGGAAAAATTTCAACGCTGATCCACAGCTATGCATGCCCTCGACAAAATGGCCACAAAGAAACTACAATTCCCATGGTTCAACATTTTCAAAATGGTCGCGTCTCGGATTATACTTCAGCAAATCGAGAAGGTAAAACGATATAATGACACTTTTAACCTATTGTTAAACTAACATACATATACAAGATACATTCTACATGCTTTTGTGACATGTTAGTGATGTTAATACTTGAAAACGTTTGATTTTAAAATCGCAAACATTTATTGCATCACTCATAAAAAAATGAATATATGATCATAATGCCAAAAGGGGTCGGTACCGACCCTGTGGGGGGGAACAGGTTTAAGGATCGGATGTATGGCTAATCACATAGGCATATTATTAGAACAATAGGCTTTTATTTCTATGGCAGTATAGTTTTTTTTTTTTTTTTTTTTTTAAGCCACATATTCCGTTGTTTTGTTTTGTTGTTTGTTTGTTTGTTTGTTAATTTCAAGCACTTCATCCAATTGGACAGAACTTGCCTCATTTTTTATCTTTTTTATCTCTTTTATCTTATTTGTTTTTTCTTTTTGTTACTATACACAGATCTTTTATGTATTTTATTATATTTTTTCAATTTTATTTCTTATTTTTTCCATCCTTTCCTTGTACAGTGTCCTTGAGTCTGAGAAAGGCGCTTCTCTCTTAAAATCCAATCTATTATTATTATTATTATTATTATTATTATTATTATTATTATTATTATTATTATTATTATTATTATTATTATTATTATTATTATTATTATAGTTTATAGGCTAGTTTTAATAGCAAGCATTTCACTTGCCTAGGTGTTAACTTGGGCGATAATCGAGAACTGAACGTTTTACGAGAGTCAGAGAAGAATATATTATCATAACTGAATAAACAAACTTTCCTCAAAAGAAAACCGGGCCCCTGGAACACTGTTTGAAGCTGTGTCTGGAAAAGGTATAGTTTCACTGTCGTTTACAAAGGCTGTTATAGCCTACAGGATTAGCCTACTTTTGGTTCTATACTTTTTTTTTTTAATTATATTTTTATTTATGATGACATATTATTGTAATAATTGTGTAAGCCTATAGAGCAAATATTTTTGGAAACGAACAACATAACTGCTTTTTAGTAGTATTATGAAGTATTATGAATTGTTGATGATCCCAGGATCTTTGAATGCGTTTTCAATCTTTAAAAAAGTGAATCTTGATATTTGCTATAAAGTCTATTATGGATTCTATATATAGGCATGTATCCTATAACGGCAACTGTAATCCAGTTGTAAAGAGCTTGTGAAAAATCAGGTGATTAGGCTATATGTTCAATTATGCTACTAACGTGTAAGTAAAAATTCATTTTGTTTTTGAGATTATCGATGATTTTTTTTAATCATTCCAAATAACGGTTATACTATATGGCTTAATCGTTGTGGATTATAATCAATTGAGAATAAAACATCAAATCAATTCAGTTTCACGTTCTGATTTTGGAGGCAAATCAAAAGGTAGGCGAATGAAATTATGTCACTGAGTTTGTTCATGGATTAAGATAGAACTATGAGGCTAACATTGTATAATGTGTAACGGATTACATTTGCAAGTGGCTTAACTCCTCCTCTATAGCATTGGCTGCTGTTTAGGCGAAAGAACGAAAGAAAGAAGCATCGACGGACCAGCGGGACCGCAGGAGGAGAATGTTTAAGAGGAACATTCAAATAAAGCATTTATTGTGTCCCGTTCTTCTTTAATTCCACTGAAAATAAAGCTTTTTTTTGTCTGTCATTACTCATGGCTACACTTCCTACATTACATGATTAAAAATAAATAAATAACTAAGGAAATATTTAAGATGCATTTAGAATTGTATGATGATAATGTATGATGTATGATGATGATGATGATGATTATGATGATTATTATTATTATTATTATTAGGCTATTATGCCGTATTTCAGTTCTTATTCTCTTATCCTTGTTGGTCATTATAAACTGGGGGCGCCGTCACAGCACGCTTCGAGAGTCATCTGGCACGCGCCACCCGTCCGAGCCGTTGGACAGATGGGCGCGCGGGGATATGAGTCACGCACGCAGCCTATAGGAATTTAACTATTGCTTTTCGTTTTGCCATTTAAATGATAAATAATATTTGTATTACGGTCTACATTTAAAAAAAATCTATACCGTATAGGCCTAGCCTACATCTAAGCTATATAATGATGCACAGCCATTCAAAGTTAAGCTAGATTTAAAAATAAGCCAATTATTATTATTATTTTTTTTTACAAGATGTTATATCTTATTTTATGTATCACAAATTAAATCATGCAATTGAACAAATGCTTATTTGTTTAGGTAATTTCACTATAGACTATCCTAGTGTTAATTGTGATATATAGGCCTGCTTTATTGTTTTTAATAAGTTTTAAAACATTTTTACAAGAAGAAAAAAATAATAATAATGAAGAATGAATTATTAATATGTATACATAAGGTAATCAACCACAATTTGATGCTGAAAACGACAACTATTAGCAGCACGAGTTTCTGCCGCCTGCATCAGGCAAGTGTCCTGTTTGAATGTTCCCGCGCAGCGACAGATGCGACAACAATGGGGTCTCATTTGAATAACTGTCGCACTTCAGACGCGTGCGAGTCATTTCCCAGGGTTCGTCTGCAACGTTCAGAGCAGAGGCTAGAACAGCCGTTGGTTGGTCTATTCAACCCATTCAACAGGGATTTCGTTTCCACTCGTTGCTTGGGAGCGATAATGAACCTGGGAAAACACTCGAGATAACATAAGGCCTATATATAAAGCCGTTAGGCTGTTAGGCTACATTACCCATAGCCTGTACGGTAGCACATCACGATACAATAGCCAATTTAAGCATATTTGGGGGGAAATATATTGTGACTGAAATAGGAGCATATCCTGCCTTAGTTGGTTTGACCATGTAACCTATTCACAAATTACACACATGTAACAGACCTGTGCCTAAAACGATTGCCTATAGCCTATATTCATTATGATGCGGTTGAACCATATTGTTATGTTAGACTGCACGAGTTGTGTTTTTTAATCACACTATCCTAATAATACTACTGCTATTAATAATAATAATAATAATAATAATAATAATAATAATAATAATAATAATAATAATAATAATAATAATAATAATAATAATAATAATAATAATAATAATAATAATAATAATAATAATAATAATAATAATAATAATAATAATAATAATAATAATAATAATAATAATAATAATAATAATAATAATAATAATAATAATAATAATAATAATAATAATAATAATAATAATAATGTATTTGTATAGCACCTTTCATATACAATAATTGCAACCCAAAGTGCTTCACATAAGTGACGTATACAAAATGCATACAATGAGAATATAATTAGCATAATTTTATAGACAAATTTGTAATAGATTTCTGTCATTAAAATCTATGAAAAATAATAAGATGAACTTGGATTGGTTTCAGATGTATACTGTTCCATGCCAAATGTTGTATGGCCTATATACGACACAACATATTATGTGATTGTTATCAAACAGCCAGGCAGGGCAGCCGCAGGGGATATAGCAGGCAGCTGATTAGACAACCGTGTCCATATAAAGGAATGTCATCATAACTATAACTGCTGTGGGAAAAAAATTCTAAACGACCTATTGGCCGTTCGTCGTAGGAGGCCATCAATTATCCTTCATTACCCCTCGTGGGAATTGAACATGGCGCACTGTGTCGCTGGCTGGCAGTTGGACCGGTGCAACAGATGGACAGGGACTGCACGCGCCAAGCACGAGCCTCAGCCCCCTGGGACACGCCCCCCTGCGGAAGGCGCTCGAGTGGAAAGTGATGATAAACCACGAAATCTCTGAGGAGTTGAGTGTCATGATGAGGCGCGAGCTATGGGGGTAGTGGTGCATTTTCTCCAGGGGGGGGGGGGAAGTATACCAAAATCCAAACTATATATATAGCAAAAAATCATGTAAGGTAAACATGTAGGTATCACCAGTGTATTTCAATACATTTAAATGCCTTTTATTTGGATTTGCTGAGCGGAATTAACATTTATTTGTGGAAAGTCATTAAAGTATAACGTAAAGATGGCTATATGTGGACAAGAGTCACCCATCATAGTCCATATTCACTCCAATATACATAAATTATGTGAAATATATACATTATGTGAAAGTGACGATATACAACAGTATTGATGGAATGAGAGAGCAGGATGATGAATAATACTGAATGAATTATATATATTATAATGAATATAATAGATTCGATTAAAATGTTTTGTCATTACAGCACAAGTACATACAACGAAAATAAGTTTGGGACCAGAGTGCAAATGTATAGTAAAGTGCCATAGTAATATACAGGTGATTAAACTGGATATAAAATATATTAATGAGTGCTAATATAAGTAAGTAAGGCTTTTTTTGTATAGCACCCTTCCCAGCACGAATGCACATTGCTTCACAAGTAAAATAAATAAATAAAAATGAACAAGGAAATTAATTAGAAAAATATCCAATGTAAAAACAATTTTAGTTTTTTGTAATAGTGCTTATCAGTCAGCAGGTTGTACTACAGTGACGGTAATATATAGGTGTATAAGTAGATATAGAAGGATTGTATGCAACAAACAGATGGATATATGTGGTAAATATATAAATGTATATATACGGTATATACAGCACTATTGTACATGCTATCATATATTGATAGCATATTATGACAATGAGGATTTGTGTGTAAAAGTGACAAGTGTACAACAGTATTGCACATTGGTAACTGTACAGTATTTCAGCAGCAGTTTGTGACAGATTGTAAGCAGACATGTAAAACAGTACTGTTTTCAGGTTTCAGCTAGACCCTGCACAACCAGCAGTGGTATAGCATAATATAAAAAATAGCATTAAAACAAACAAAAAAAGGAAAAAGAAACAAGCATTACTTTCTGAGAAAAACAGCAGGACACACCAAACTGGAAGATATTCATTCATTAAGGTTTCATACAACTTCACAAATTCCTAGCAATATTAATATACTATCATTAACAAATAAACCTGCAAGCAAATTCATTCTTCAACTCAAAGTATTGTCAAACATTTCACATTGTCCTAGATTTGCCTGAGATCTAACGCCCCTTTACAGAGGCCACATCAGTCATTGTTTGACCACACAGTGTACAACCACACAGGTGTTTTCAGTCATTCTGTATAATTACACTTCTGCTTTACCTTTTGTACATATTTTACCCTTCTCTCCTTGAGAGATGCACGTTTCTTAATGACTCTGGTTAAAGTCAGGGCTGGGTGGTTGTTGATGGCTACCAAACCTTATCCCCATTACAAGAAAATGTATTTAACATAACCACCAATGAAGGTGAATGGGTGATCATTTATTTCACACCAACTTTGACCTGGCACGTCGGACCCATGGGACATATACACCATTGCCTACGCAGGGCGACGTTCCACTGCCCAAACAAGGAAATATAAAATAAAAAGAATAATAATAAAAAGACCCATGCCCCTTAGCTAATGTTTTATGCGTTTTCAAGGTGAATTTGATATTTGATGATGTTAATTCAATCATTTATTTGCATGCAAGTTAAATTAATGTTATGCATTTATAACAGACTGGAGCTTCTGATGCATATTGAGGTTAGTAACAGACTAAGGTTAGTAAACAGCAACAATACCCTAACTAAATTAACTCTGAGCCCATAGCTAAAGTTATGTCATGTAATATTTTAGCGTTGAGTATTTGATAAATATGATGATCACGCGCCACAGCAGGGCACCAGATTAATGGGATTACAGCCCAGCCTATATATATTTTTCTCATGGCAGAGATGCATTGCTTCATTCATAATTACGATGCATTATTTTCTGATCAAGTTCGTTAAACGTTTTTCTAAACGTTTCTGATAAGAATGAAATGTATGCCTTTGTTGTTTTATAGCTGTATAAGGGTTAGTTTAGCCTTCCAATTTGTGTTCCTTTGTGACTTTTAAACAAGTCAAGAAGAAACATCACAATAAATCAAGAACAAAAACCATCTTGAAATCCAAAATAAATGTAAAATAAATGCAACCCAGACATACCCCAGCGAAGGTAAGGAAAAACTCACTAAAAACCTATAGGGAAAAAGCACCACAGGCATCAGGGAGGAGAGAAACCTTAGAAGGGCCGTTCAAGGGGGGATCCCCCTATACTTTGTGTGGTGATAATAGTGTTATATGTGTGACCGGTGTGATCTTGTTGCGTTGTGTTTTAGTCGATTCGACCCCTGTTGAGGGATCGCCCTGAGTGGGAGTTGAACCCCGATCTCCCGCGTCGCGGGCGGCATCACAGACCACTATACCAAGAAGTGAATTCACTTCTTGCTACTGGGTCTGGATGCCTCTGGGGAGTGAGTTAACTTGCAGTACCGCTTACCATCCACAGCCACTTCACTTACTGTACCTCGTGACTGTGGATATACTGCGGTACCTCCGTTACATATGGATGATCGATGGGTGGGGAATAAAACAGGCGAATAGTTGGTATGAATGTACATACGTGTAATAAAACACAAATATGTACAGCAACTGGGGTACATAAGCACATTTATGAAATATTTAAATAGAGCTAAGAACAACAACAACAAAAGAAAAAGCATAGGGAAACGAGCGCTATAGAATAACAATAGGATAAAGGCTAAATGTCAAGGTTCGGAGCTCAAAATATCAGAGTCATATTCCGTTTGCACACGTGTATGTATTCTGCTCTGATCCATTTGAAGTATGGGAGCAACGTACAGAAGATTGCACCATCTTGGCCATCACCGAGACATCCACCACCTTGGCCATCACCACGAGACATCCACTCACAGAGAGACTGGGGTTAGACAGTTTGCGTGTTTGTAGTGGGCAGACATAGGAGCAATAAATACATGTAATAAGTATATATATGCATACATGTACATGGTAACAATCTCGACAATGATGTTTTCACATGAAGATATGTGTAATATATCGTGTGTGTGTGTGTGTGTGTGTGTGTGTCTGAATAAATTCATTCATTCATTCATAATAGATAGTGCCCCTGCTCTTCAAAATATTCTATTCTGTGTATTTTGAAAATCAAAAGCACTGTTACGTACCATGCATAATCAATGCACATGTGTCATATTGACCAATATCAGAGTCTGACTTGTAGAAAAGATTGTTTTATCAATCATAACTCAAGACACTGGCTTTTTCTATAAGGAATGTAAAGCCACAGGAAGAAAATGGAGCTGAAGAAGATGTGACGTTGTCTTGGTTTCCTTTATAGGAGCTGGACAGGAGAAGTTGTAGGCCTACAGGTGTGGTGAAGTAATAGCACAATAAATATGTTGGAGCCACATGACACAGAGGGGACTGTGTAGTCCCAAACAGGAGGTCTGCTTTTAGTCAGACAGCCTTTTCCGTGAGAGCAGCCCACACCTGGAACAGTCTGCCAACACGGCTCAGGGAGTATCAAAGTTACATCTCATTTAAAACTAACTTAAAATCATGGTTGAGAGATGGTCAAGTGTGCGACCATTTTAACTGAGGGGTTGTATTTTAATGTATTTATTTATATGTATTTTAGTGTATTGTAACCTATACTGATTCCTACTGTGTTTTAATTATTGTACTATGTTTTTTAACTGAGGGGTTGTATTTTAATGTATTTATTTGTATGTATTTTAGTGTATTGTAACCTATACTGATTCCTACTGTGTTTTAATGATTGTACTATGTTTTAATTATTGTTGTGCTCATGTCACCTGCCCCAGAGACTACAGTTGAAAATTAGCCAACTTGGCTAAACTGGCATATTTACAGTCAAATGTTCCTTAATATGCACTGTCTCTGTATTTTAAACCAATAAATACAAATACTGTATATGAGACTACAGCAGAATTCAAGTTCAAGTTCAAGTTCAACAGTAAGAAGCATTTTGTATGAAAGTATTCTGTATTAAACTATTAAAGAAACTTGAACTTGAAACTTGAAGTTTTGTTTTATTTGTCACATATAAGGTACATGTACATTACAGTCAAATGCTTGGTTCTGTACAAGCCCCCTACGATTGTGCTTCATACAGTAAAAAGGTAAAAAGAATAAAGACCAAACACTATATACAATATACAAAACTAAAGTACAAAATGCAACAAAATGCAAAAATGAGGTAGAGATGTAGTGCAAATCTATTAGTAATAAATAGATAACATATGGTGTAGTGTTAAAAAGTGTTTAAAGTGTAGGGCGGCTGGGTGGCGTAGCGGAGATTGCGCTCGTCACCAATGCAAGAGACTCTGGTCTCGACTCCCCGAGTCAGCATTGCCTGCGGCTTTGGCCAGTCGTCATACTATCTCAATTGGCAGAGGTAGCGGGTGGAAAGTCGATGGGTGGGGATTGGACGTTGTGGACAGTGACTCCTACTACAGGTCAGTTGGGTGACGCCTGCACAGCAGAGACAGGAAGTATCGGGGGCAGCGTGAGCCTCCCACGCTAGGGCGGGCCATACTTTTTTTTTTTTGGAAAATCAATCGAGTGGGGTGTCTAAAATATGTGTTTTTTTGTGGGGAATTCAAATATGGGATTCTTTTTCTAATCGGATAACTTCTACCTACATTGTTTTGGATTTCAAAATGGCCGATTTGACCATTTTTCACCCCTTGGCCATACATGGATGCCAACATGAATCTGAAGGAAATCCTAACATGCAAGGTGTCTAAATGATGTGTTTCTTAATGGGGAATTCAAATATGAGTTCATTTTTGGGATAGGATAACTCTAACCTACATCATTTTGGATTTCAAAATGGCCGATTTTACCATTTTTCACCCCTTGGCCATACATGGATGCCAACATGTATCTGAAGGAAATCCTAACATGCAAGGTGTCTAAATGATGTGTTTCTTAATGGGGAATTCAAATATGAGTTCATTTTTGGGATAGGATAACTCTAACCTACATCATTTTGGATTTCAAAATGGCCGATTTTACCATTTTTCACCCCTTGGCCATACATGGATGCCAACATGTATCTGAAGGAAATCCTAACATGCAAGGTGTCTAAATGATGTGTTTCTTAATGGGGAATTCAAATATGAGGTAATTTTTGTGATAGGATAAATATAACCTGCATAATTTTGGATATCAAAATGGCTGATTTTACCATTTGAACCCATTGGTATTGTATTACAAAATTGCAAAGATAAAAAATATATGGGAAATCATTTATAATGACAAAGCCATCAAATTTATTAACAAGTGAACTGTATATAACTGGATACAACTCCAAAGATCAATAATAATAATACTAACAATAATAAATTGTATTTGTAATGCACACAAACACCTAAGTGCTAAATCTCGATCTCCTGACTTCTTGAACTTTGCCAGGTTCCAATATCTTGATTGGACTCATTCTTGGATGGCTAGATCTCCTACTGTACTGCTTTAGCCACCAACCTACAAACACAAACTTAAAGTCAACGTCAGCCATAAATAGGTGAGCTCTTTCCAGAACTACTCAGCAGAAACCTCTGTAACCATTTTAACAAACGTCTCAATGTATTGAGAAAATCCATGGGGCTCCATCAATCCTCTATCTTCTTAAAACATTGGAAAGGCAGGGGATGGAAAAGAAGGCAGAGAAAAGGAGAAGGGGCAAAGAAGAAAGCTTTGCAGCAGCAGACAAGGTTGCCAGGAAGGATGTTGAGAGCTTCCTTACAGTCCCTGAAGTTGAACTCATTCCTGAAACTGACCCTGCAGCTTCAGCAAAGCTACGGAAAAATTATGATGAGATTCCAAACATCGCCCTTGCTAGTGTAAGGTATGGCATAGGTCTAAGGCCAACTGCAGCTATAGCAACTGCAGCTCTGATTGATGCAGGACTCATCTTAGAAGATGACACAAGTAAAGTGATTGATAAGAACAAGGTTAAGAGAGCACAAGAAAAGTTGATGCAAGAGCTGGGGGAAGAGTTTGAGGAGAAGTGCAGGGAGGAGGGGGGGATCTCCTGTATCCTCTTTGATGGGCGGATTGACATGACCAATGTGATGATGGAAGCTGAGGGCAGTGACCAATCTTTTCCTGCAAAGATCAAGGAAGAACACTATAGTGTTGCTAGTGAGCCTGGCAGCAACTATCTGTTCCACTTTACACCAGAGAAAGCAACTAAAGAGGAGTCCCATGCAGAGAAGATTGCTAAGGTCCTGTTTGCCTGGCTGAAAGAGAGAGATTCTGATAAGACCTTGTGGGCCATTGGAGGAGACTCGACCAATGTCAACACTGGAGTGAAGGCAGGTGTAATGCTGGAGCTGCACCTGGGGAGAAAGCTGGTCTGGTTGGTGTGCAACCTGCACACTGGTGAACTTCCACTGCGCCGTCTCATTGTTGAAGTTGATGGGGCTACTCTGTCAGACAACAAATTGTCTGGGCCAATAGGACAGCTCCTTGATTCTGTTACAGACTTGGAGATCAATCCTAACTTCACCAGGATCTTTCTTGGCCCTCCGCTGATCAAGCTGCCTGAGAAGATCATTCAAGATCTCTCAACTGATCAACACTATGGCTATAAGCTGGTCTGTGCAATCAGGGATGGAGTGCTTTCTGCAAGGCTGGCTCTGCTGGAGATTGGACCGGTAAACCACAGCCGCTGGCTCACCACAGCAAACAGACTCCTCAGGCTCTGGGTGTCAAAGCATCAACTTAAAAGAAAGAACCTGAATAATCTACAATGCATTGTGGAATTCATCATTGGAGTGTATTATCCATGTTGGTTCAACATGAAGGTCAAGCACTCCTGGATCGAAGGGCCTAGGCACATCCTGTTTCAGCTGGACTGCCTCAAGTCTCAGAGGAAGGAGGTGCTGGATGTTGTGATGCCAACTGTGAGAAGATCTGCTTGGTATGCCCACAGTGAAGCCATCCTCCAAACACTGCTGTGCTCTGAGGATCAAAAAGAGAATTGAGGGGGTGGAGAGAATCCTGGCCATCAGGGGAGAGGGGGATCCAGACACTCAGCTGGGAGACTCCTGTGTCAGGATCAGAAGAACACCTCACATCAATAGTGACGCTTCCAGCATTGGTGGCTTAATTAGCTGGTCAGAAGATTTGTCAGAGCCACCTCTCACCTGCTCCCTAAGCACCTCCGAGGTGAAGAACTTAATCAACACCCCCATGGAGGTTCTCGACTGGCCTTGCCACACACAAAGCATCGAGAGGGTTGTTAAAATGGTGACTGAGGCCTCTGCTAAGTACTTTTCACAAGAAAAAAGGGATGGAGGGATCAGTTCTCAGGAGACCAGCAGGAGGCTGATGTCCAAGAATGAATCCAAGCAGGACTTGTGCAACCTGATCAAATTTAAGAAGATAGAGGATTGATGGAGCCCCATGGATTTTCTCAATACATTGAGACGTTTGTTAAAATGGTTACAGAGGTTTCTGCTGAGTAGTTCTGGAAAGAGCTCACCTATTTATGGCTGACGTTGACTTTAAGTTTGTGTTTGTAGGTTGGTGGCTAAAGCAGTACAGTAGGAGATCTTGCCATCCAAGAATGAGTCCAATCAAGATATTGGAACCTGGCAAAGTTCAAGAAGTCAGGAGATCGAGATTTAGCACTTAGGTGTTTGTGTGCATTACAAATACAATTTATTATTGTTAGTATTATTATTATTGATCTTTGGAGTTGTATCCAGTTATATACAGTTCACTTGTTAATACATTTGATGGCTTTGTCATTATAAATGATTTCCCATATATTTTTTATCTTTGCAATTTTGTAATACAATACCAATGGGTTCAAATGGTAAAATCAGCCATTTTGAAATCCAAAATGATGCAGGTTATATTTATCCTATCCCAAAAATTACCTCATATTTGAATTCCCCATTAAGAAACACATCATTTAGACACCTTGCATGTTAGGATTTCCTTCAGATTCATGTTGGCATCCATGTATGGCCAAGGGGTGAAAAATGGTAAAATCGGCCATTTTGAAATCCAAAATGATGTAGGTTAGAGTTATCCTATCCCAAAAATGAACTCATATTTGAATTCCCCATTAAGAAACACATCATTTAGACACCTTGCATGTTAGGATTTCCTTTAGATTCATGTTGGCATCCATGTATGGCCAAGGGGTGAAAAATGGTCAAATCGGCCATTTTGAAATCCAAAACAATGTAGGTAGGAGTTATCCGATTAGAAAAATAATCCCATATTTGAATTCCCCACAAAAAAACACATATTTTAGACACCCCACTCGATTGATTTTCCAAAAAAAAAAAATATGGCCCGCCCTACTCCCACGCGTTACTCCTCGCCACTGAGAGTCCGCGCTGGTCTGGTGAAAAGATGCGACAGGCTGCCTCCTCGTGTACCGGAGGGGACACGTGATGCAAGGCTTCTATCCTCACTACAGCCGACCAGTGGGAGGCATAGTCTAGCAACGTTCAAGACAGGGGAGGGGAGAATTGAAGGGGAGAATTGGCGATACGAAATTGGGATGGGAGAAAAATAGAAAATAAGGAGAAAAAGTGGATAAAAAAAAAAAGTGTCTAAAGTGAATGTTAAAGATGGATGTTTAAAGTGAGTGTGTGGATGTGTGTGCAATAAATGTAGAATGGGTGGGTTAGTGTTGCATATAGTCATTGAGCATCCTGATGGCCTGGGGATAGAAGCTCCTTTTGAGTCTCTCTGTACTGCTGTCCATGAGTCTCCGGAAATGCTTGCCTGAACGCAGCAGTGCAAAGAGGCAGTTGTTTGGGTGGCTAGAGTCTTTGACTATTCTCTTAGCCTTGGCCCTGCAACGCCTGGTGTAAATGTCCTGGAGAGTGAGAAGCTCACCTCCGTTTGAAGGTGTACTGCAACAATAAACAGAAAAAATCTAAGTGTGCTTACACTAAGTAGAACAACCATCTTAAAGGACTAGTGCTCAGACTGAGTAGAACAACCTTAAAGGACTAGTGCTTCCCAAAGGTCAGTGAATACCACAACCACAACACCAGAGGAAGCTCAACAAATCATGTTAAAGCCAGATTCGGCTCAAACAAGGGACTAAACACGTTTCGCAATTATGCCACATCAATGTGGAACGCCCTACCCAAAGCTGTAAAGGGATGTGAATCCCTACTCACATTCAAAACCGCTCTTAAAGAGCACCTACGGGAGGCTGCAATTCGAAACTGGCCACCGTAAATGTCCAAACCCCCCACCCCCACCCCCTCCTAATAGACAGTCTCCTCCCCACCGCATGTATATATTCTCTCCCCGCCGTATGTATATTTCTCGCCCACCCACCCACCCCCTCCAAATGTACAGTCTCCTCCCCACCGTATGTATATTTCTCTCCCACCCACCCACCCACCCCCTCCTAATGTACAGTCCCCTCCCCATCATATGTATATACTCTGTCAGGATCTATGGGTAACAGTACTGTATATTTGAATATCGTATATGTCACAAATGTAACAGTACTAAATACCTGTATGTCCCTATGCCATAAATGTCATGTATGTTGAGTATGTCATAAATGTCAATATGAATTGAAAATGGGGGACCCTGATGTAAACAAGACAAACGTCTTTCTCTGGTCTGCATCCCCTTAACAATTGTGTGTATTGAACCGTACTGTATTGTACCCATTCTGCAATCTGTTAAATAAAGTTTTCATTCATTCATTCATTCATTCATTCATTCATTCATTCATTCATTCATTCATTCATTCATTCATTCATTCTCAGACTGAGTAGAACAACCTTCTTAAAGGACTAGTGCTCACACTGAGTAGAACAACCTTCTTAAAGGACTAGTGCTCAGACTGAGTATATATAGAACAACCTTCTTAAAGGTATAGTGCTCAGACTAAGTAGAACAACCTTAAAGGTCTAGTGCTCAGACTGAGTAGAACAACCTTAAAGGTCTAGTGCTCACACTGAGTAGAACAACCTTAAAGGACTAGTGCTCAGACTGAGTAGAACAACCTTCGGACTAATCCCATCAACGGCAACATTGTTCTCCGTCGTCGATCTATCAAACGCGTTTTTCAGCGTCCCAGTCGACCCAGACTCACAGTACTGGTTCGCTTTCAATTTAGAGGGAAAACCCTACACATTAACCCGTTTAACACAGGGATACTGTGAGCCCCCCACAATATACAACATGGCTTTGAAAGATAGTCTTGACCCCTTGACCCTTACAGAGGAAAAAACTTTGTCTCCCAAAATAATCCAGGGCATTGTTGACATACCGAAATCCATCACTAAAAAACAAGTAATGTCTTTCCTTGGTATGTGTTCCTACTGTCGCTGCTTCATTCCCAACGATTTGCTTCTCAAAGGACCCCTCGGAGCTATGATCCATGGGAAGAAACTTGCCTCGTCGGACAGGGTTACCTGGAATGCGGAAGCTGACTCATCATTTCTTTCTCTGAAGCTCCAACTTCAGCAGGCATTGACTCTGGGCATCCCCGACCACACCTTGACATTCTCTCTGATGGTCGATGAAAAACACGGTTGTTTGACCTCTGTAAGATCTTACCATCCTTGTTCCACATTCCGTTGTTCCACATACTTATGGAACAAAAGACCACACATCTCTCACCTGCCCGTCAACTCAGATACCAGACAGCTCTTCTTGAACTCCCAAATGTTAGAATAGAGCTAAATCCAGATTCAACCCTGCCATTGGAACGAGGAGCATTTTCCCTATCCATAGATGTATGATTTGGCCATAATAAGGTCAAGGTCAAGTTCAAGGTCAAATATGAATTTATAATTAAAATCGATTATCATTAATTACTGTATCTACAAATCCTTCTGTTTAATCATCTTCCCGCGGTTCATTTGCTTAGATTTTTTGTACACATGATCTCAATAAGGTGGTGAATGAGCTCAGTGAGCATTTTCTCCTACCTGTATACATTTTTGATCAAAGATGCAAAAATCATTATTTATATTCTCCTTTTCTTCATTACAATTTACTCAGCCTAGTAACAGACACAATATTTATGACACTGGAAATACATACCCCCAGGTCCCTAGATGTTCCTAGATACCAAGAACATGCAAAAATACGGCTTACAGCTTATCAGGTTAAATACTCTTGTGGGAGTTCCATATTTAGGACGGTTGACCGACTGGTTAATAATGGATGATCCGACTTGTCTGGGGATGAATATGATATTATGTTCAGGTCAGCTTCTCCTCACTGGCCGGTGGCCTGGGCCGCCATGCAGCCATGCATGCACCGGTCATTAACACAGGTTATCAGGTCAAAGTATTTCTGGATGCATGGCCTGGGCTTGGCCACTAGATGCACATTCCAGAGTGGGGGAGACGATGCTCTCACCAGAGGAGCTGGATGTAAGGATAGGAGCTGGATGTAAGGATCTGTAATCCTTCAGTGGAATATTAATTAAATATTTACAGAGGGGTGGGGGTGTGGGTGTGGTTTATTGATGAAATCTCAGTATAATTTTGCTTCTTGGTGAATGCCACATACAAGCCCCTAGACTAAGGGTTTTTAGGCAATTCTCCTTCACATCTCTTTGTGGATTATATTGTATTATATGTAATTGTTTTTATATGTGTAAATAAACAAAGAAGAAGAAGAAAGAAGAAGAAGAAGAAATGGGCAACAGTGGCTCGGGAAGTAGAGCAGTCGTCTGGTAATCAGGAGGTTCGATTCCCCCTCCTCCCGGGCAGCGTGTCGAAGTGTCCTTGAGCAAGACCCTTAACCCCTAATTGCCCGATGAGCAGGTTGTCACCTTGCATGGTTGCCTCCGCCAATGCCATCGGTGTGTAAATGTTTGAGTGAATGGGTGAAATGTGAGGAACAAATTGTGAAGCGCTTTGGATAAAAGCGCTATATAAATGCAGCCATTTACCATTTAAATGTTTGACAAATAAGTGGCCCAGATTTTATGTTTAGGTAAAATAAAATGCTTCTGAGTAAGTAAAATGTAATTACATGATATACATTTGTGTAACAGGGTAGATTATCCCTGCTTAGTGAGGGTGGACCTCTACACACACTGGGCAGCTGGAACGCGAAGGAACTGGGTCCAGCCGTGCCCCTAACTATGGATGCCGCTATACGAGGCGTAAGGTATATGGATGCTTAGGGGAACCTAGGGGGTTTCACAGTAGGCATCAACTGTACATTAGTAATAAATATCCATTAGCACACTGTATCCCCAAACCCAACTGCGTCCCGTCTAGTATGCGACCCCCCCCCCCCCCACCCAGTGGATGTAATAGACAAAACAGTTTTCTCCAAAAATAGTAATGAACCTTTCTCGCCACCAGTGTGGAGACGCTAGGATTCGCGTGTTCGAATCCAGCTCTCCACATTGTTTTCAGTTTAGCTGGTCGTCCGCAGTAATACACATTGGCCGTATTACGGGGAGGGAAAACTGAAGGGTGGGGATCGAACGTTGTGAACAAGCGACTCCTACAAGTCGGTTGGTGCGCCTGCGCAGTAGAATCAGGAAGTGTCGGGGGCAGCGTGAGCCTCCCACGCGTTACTCCTCGACACTGAGAGATCGAGCTGCGCAGGTGAAAAGATGCGACTGCTGTTACCTCAAGTACCGGAGGGGACTTGTGCTATGTATGACTTAGTCCACATTGCAGCCGGCTTGTGGGAGGCAAGAAACAGCGTTCGTGACAGGAGAGGGTTGAATTGGATGATACGAAATTGGGATGGGAGAAAATATAGAAAAATGGGAGAAAAAGTGGATAAAAAAAAAAAAAATAGTAATGAACCTTTCATCTGTTGAGACTTCCAAATTATGGTATGTATGGTCCCCAAACTATTTTCACCACAATATTCTTGGTTACCGGTATTTCACTCTGGTAAGTAATTAAATGTCATAAACTACATATATGGACATAACAGAAGTAAATATAGAATTATAATCTTTTTACTGTGTACTTCAAGGTTGGCATGAAAGTGATGTGCGTTCATTCCACACACAGAAAATATGCAATTTCAGAGCTCATTTAGCTGTAATTAACACAACATAAGGATTCAATGTCCCTGATGACATCACTGGTGGCCCTATTCACACTCATTTACTCTCAATAACTGAACTAAATGAATGTGTGCAAAACTGTTTCTCTCCTTCAACCTACCCTAATCTCACCTGGTCGGGGACTAACCCTTAGATCAATCTGTCTAGTTTAGTTAGGATGTCTATTTGCTGCAGACATGGGAGAACATTTTTAACCTCTGTCTCAACCGGTCCCATGGAACAGCTTCATACCGCCTTCTGTCTGGCCTGCAGCGCTGAACCTTACCTGCTCTGCCCTGACCAATTCTGAGCGGTTTCTCCTGCCCCCCGACACATATGGCCCTGAGCCATTGTCTTGTATCTCATCCTTTGTATACATACGCTTGCAGTAGTTCTTAGTTCTATCTATTACTAAATTTCACAATTTTCTTATATACTTTGATTCTACTGTCACCATGTATGCATACTACATGTGTTTATTGCTCCATCTCCACCCACTACAAACATGGGAACTCTCTAACCCCTGCCACACCCCCCCCCCCCATCTCTCTGAGTGGTTGTCTCGTAGTGCTGACCAATGTGGTGGATGTCTCGGGGTCTTGGCCAAGATTGCAGTGACTGTTCTACGTGCACCACCGAGACCATGGATCAGCTTCTTACCGTCTTCTGTCCGTGGTCTGTCAACGTGGTTTAGACGTTGAGTTAATGGTTAAGTACTTCTATTCTTCGGGGGAGCTCCAGTAGCTCACCACGTACCGCGAGTGCTATTTCAGCGCCGTGGACAACCGCGCTCGCGCGGATCTGGGGCTGAGCGCGTTCGAATCCCGGACGGCAGCCGTGCCTTTCCCAGAGTGTCTTTCCCCCCCATCTGAACCCTTTCAGCCTGCTTCTGTCGGTCGAACTTGACCAAGTATGAATGCGAAGAAAAAAGCGATAAACGCTAAAAGAACCAGGTGACTGGTCAAAGTTTAAAAAAAAAAAGTACTTCTATTCTATTCACATAATATGCTTACTACATATATCTATTCTATTCACATGCTTACCACATCTATCTATTGCTATGTCCGTGTAACGGGTGTAAAACTCACTCCCCAGAGGCATCCAAACTGAGCGCTTAGAAGGGAATTCCTTTCTTGGCGCAGCGGTTTGTGATGTCGCCCGCAGTGCGGATGCCTGGGGTTCGACTCCCACTCAAGGCATGGTCGAATTCGTGGCAGGGGCGAGTTGCCTCTGTTACACTGGTGCCGTGACCCGGATGCCTTGGGTGGTGTGAGTTTAGGGGGGGTGAGTGTAACGGGTGTAAAACTCACTCCCCAGAGGCATCCAAACTGAGCGCTTAGAAGGGAATTCCTTTCTTGGCGCAGCGGTTTGTGATGTCGCCCGCAGTGCGGACGCCTGGGGTTCGACTCCCACTCAAGGCATGGTCGAATTCGTGGCAGGGGCGAGTTGCCTCTGTTACATCCGCCCATCACAATCAAACGCAAACTGTCTAACGCTGGTCCCGTCTCCCTGTGAGTGGCTGTCTCGTGGTGATGACCGGAGTGGTGAACGTCCCGTGATGATGACCGGGAGGATGTGACCCTCTCTGCGCCACCCCCATGCCTCAAATAGATCCGCCATCAGCTCTATTTTTCAAACTTTCAAAATGTTCAGTTGCTATTGCACATATTGTTTCATTACACATATGTGTGCATGCTTACCAACTGTTTCGCCTGTTTTATTGCAACACTATACTATCACCGACATCTAAGAAGGGAGATCCGCCCTTGAACGGCCCTTCTAAGGTTTCTCTCCTCCACATTGCCTGTGGTGCATTTTTTCCTATTGCTAGGTTTTAGTGAGTTTTTCCTTACCTTCGCATGGGAGTGTCTGGGAGTGTTGCATTCATTTATTTAAAATGTTTTGGACTTCATGGTGTTTTTGTTTTGTTCTTGATTTATTGTGATGTTTCTTCTTGACTTGTTTAAAGAAGACGTGTCCGGCCCATGGGGACATTAAGTTGTTGGGCCTTACAAATACATTTGTGCAAAATAGATTAGCATTGTTTTTTGATGAAGTGCCTCTATATAAGATGGAACCAGATGGAACCTATCGTTTTGGAGCTATTGCATTTATACTGATTCTCATGCTTATATTTTGCTGCAGTATGCAAAATAAACCAACAGCTGATGCTGGAGAAACGCACCATGCGTGAATGAATGAATGAATGCAAACTTTATTTAACAGATTGCAGAATGGGTACAATACAGTATGGCTCAATACACACAATTGTTAAGGGGATGCAGACCAGAGAAAGACGTTTGTCTTGTTTACATCAGGGTTCCCCATTTTCAATTCATAGTGACATTTATGACATACACAACACACATGACGTTTATGGCATAGGGACATACATGACATTCAGGTATTTAGTATACTGTTACATTTGTGACATATACGATATGCAAATATACAATACTGTTACCCATAGATCCTGACAGAGTATATATATACATATGATGGGGAGGGGACTGTACATTAGGAGGGGGTGGGAGAGAAATATACATACGGTGGGGAGAGAATATATACATACGGTGGGGAGGAGACTGTACATTAGGAGGGGGTGGGTGGGTGGGAGAGAAATATACATATGGTGGGGAGAGAATATATACATGCGGTGGGGAGGAGACTGTCTATTAGGAGGGGGTGGGGGGGTTTGGACATTTAGGTGGCCAGTTTCGAATTGCAGCCTCCTGTAGGTGCTCTTTAAGAGCGGTTTTGAATGTGGGTAGGGATTCACATTCCTTTACAGCTTTGGGTAGGGCGTTATTGATGTGGCATAATTGCGAAACGTGTTTAGTCCCTTGTTTGAGCCGAATCTGGGTTTTCAACATGATTTGTGGAGCTCCCTCTGGTGTTGTGGTCGTGGTATTCACTGACCTTTGGGAAGTATTTTGACATGTACATGGGTACCTTAGTCGTGTAGTGTATCTTGTAGACCAGGCCCATTGCAAGATGCTGTACTCTGTCGTCTACTCTAAGCCATCCTAGGTTGTCAAAGTGGGCAGGGGTGAGGTGGGTTCTAGGGGTAAGGTCAAGTAGAAGTCCGAAAGAGACGTTTTGAACTACTGTTACAGCCTATACTCTCATCACCTACTCTCAGTAAAGTATAGGCCTCCTGGCCCTTTAACGTGTGAGCCGCTTTCTAGGAGCAACATGTTGCGGGCTAATGAACCTCCTCCCCCTGATGGATTATTTAACAAGAGGCGAGTCCGATGTCGCCATCTGCGACAGAGAGGAGAAGAAAACCATCCGGAATTCTTCTTTACAAACACGGGATTAAACCGCAGCAATCAAACAGGTCAAAAATATGTAAGACAATCTATTTGTTTATTTGTTTGCTAAATAAAAGCACCCGGGGATCTGAGCAACAACAGGTGTTCAGTATCCCACAACAAGTAGCGGTCAGGTGAGCCGCCCAGCGTCGCGCACAGTAGCCTGATGATAAAAGGCTCAATACAGTAGAGCAGAATGTGGATTAAGATATTACCGGTGTTGTAACCATAAGGAGAAAAACGTGTCAGCCTGTACATTGCGCGATCATGCAACGGCCAAAGTGATATTGTAGGCGACGCGCAGCGTAGTCGATTTGAAGAACCCACCGATCAACATCTTTTTTCCGGTGATGACTACGATGCGAAACCTGAGTTTTACTTTTACTACAGCCATGTGAGTTGTTTCCTCTTTACATTGAACGGAGGACTCGAGACAACAAGCCTCGACAGTATCATGGTTAACCTGCCATTGATGGTGAACTACTAAGGTTGATTTCCACTAGAGGAGTTGGTCGAGCAGCAGCAGCAGCAGCAGCTATGGCGGTGGAGAGGACGCTTCTCGCCGCGCGGCAAGGCGACGTGCAAACGCTGAAAGCGCAACTGGCGGAAAAAGTTCTCAACGGCGACATGAAGGATCTCCTCGGCGCGTCGCCCGTCCATCACGCCGCGCGCGCCGGGAAGCTGAGCTGCCTGCGGTTCCTGGTGGACGAGGCCGGTCTGCCGGCGAACAGCCTGGCGAACAACGGCGCGAGCCCCGCGCACGACGCCGCGGCCACCGGTAACCTGGCCTGTTTACAGTGGCTCCTCACACAGGGTGGCTGTCGCTCGGCGGTGAGTCCCATGTTTCCTGTTGATGATAATAACAAGGAGATGGCTTTAATAATTGAACACCACTTGGGCCTGCCTCCTGAGATACTACTACTAGTCGAATAATAGTCAATAGGTTAGCTCTCATACGAGCCTTTCCTTTTCTTCCATTTCCCACCTTTTAGCGTCGTTTCACCTGCTCTCTCCCATCGAAATGCTACCGTTTATTTTCCCTATTGAATGAATCTTCCATAAAAGGCACAGATATTCATGTATTGAACTAGTATGACAGATATTCATGTATTGAACTAGTATGACAGATATTCATGTATTGAACTAGAACTAGCATGACAGATATTCATGTATTGAACTAGTAGTATGACAGATATTCATGTATTGAACTAGAACTAGTATGACAGATATTCATGTATTGAACTAGTATGACAGATATTCATGTATTGAACTAGTAGTATGACAGATATTCATGAATTGAACTAGTATGACAGATATTCATGTATTGAACTAGTAGTATGACAGATCTCATGTATTGAACTATGACAGATATTCACGTATTGAACTAGTATGACAGATATTCATGTATTGAACTAGTATGACAGATAATGTATTGAACTAGTATGACAGATATTCATGTATTGAACTAGTATGACAGTGAATTGAACTAGTATGACAGATACTCATGTATTGAACTAGTATGACAGATATTCACGTATTGAACTAGTATGACAGATATGAATTGAACTAGTATGACAGATAATGTATTGAACTAGTATGACGGATATTCATGTATTGAACTAGTATGACAGTGAATTGAACTAGTATGACAGATACTCATGTATTGAACTAGTATGACAGATATTCACGTATTGAAGTAGTATGAGAGATATTCATGTATTGAACTAGTATGACAGATATTCACGTATTGAACTAGTATGACAGATATTCACGTATTGAACTAGTATGATAGATATTCATGTAGTTTCAAGTTTCTTTAATAGTTGTCATACAGAAGTACAGAATACTTTTATACAAAGTATGAACTAGTATGACAGATATTCACGTATTGAACTAGTATGACAGATATTCATGTATTGAACTAGTATGACGGATATTCATGTATTGAACTAGTATGACGGATATTCATGTATTGAACTAGTATGACAGATATTCATGTATTGAACTAGTAGGACACATATTCACATATTGAACGTTATTACGAGTTAATGACAGCCTAACTTCATGGGGCCAATGAGGGCAGTAGGGGTTAGATGGGTCAGCTAGTGATTCAGATTAGGCTAGTCAAGTTAACCTTAAGACATGGTAGTAACCTTTTAAGTAGGTCTCTCCCTCTATCTCTCTATCTCTATCTATCACACACAAACACACACACGCACACACCACACGCACACACATAGGAGCAGTAGGGAAATGGATGTCAACCATCCACAGATTCCACACAGGATGTCAACCAGATAAGCCTCAATGCAGTTCTTTCATTAAAACGTTTGATTCCTATTAGGCCTCAAAAGGGAACTGACCTCTACTAGTGGATACTAAGCCACCAGTTTGATTAATAGCAGTTACATGCCATGTTGTTAATAATATATTATATTAGCCTGCACCTGGCCACACCATATAGTAATGATACATTACTTACAGTTCACACTTCACTCAAGGTCAACTGATACATTGACACAGAACTAGATGTAGCTTCATTATGCACACTGTCTACAACAGTATATATACCGTATGACTATTGTAGAGCCACAGAATGGAGTTTGACAAACCAATGTAACCACCAATGGATTGAACATAAATGATCAGAAAAGCCTATTTTGATGTATGCATCCCTTTTAAGACTTTTGAGATTTATTCATTCATTTGTTTGTTTGTTAGCATTGGCTACATCTTGAAGCCTAATATGTTACTCTGTCTTTTGTTAGGAATTTGAAGCATGTTGATGCTGGGCTAAGGGATTTGGAAACTGCCTTTAGCTCCTTAAGAATAGGATTAGCAATGTATTTATGTAGTTCCTTTCGGCATATTGTTGGGAAAACTGTAGTTTCTGGCAGGAAGTTTGGAAAGCTGCTATAGCCTGTTGCTGAAGTACTAGGCCACGCCCCCTGGCTAAAATGGTATGACAGAGGGCTGACCTGGACCTGTGAGAGCTTGGTATGACAGAGGTCTGAGCTGACTGGACCTGTGAGAGCTTGGAGGGCAGGAGGGCTGACTGGTCCTTACTGAGAGCTTGGTATGACAGAGGAGGGCTGACCTGGACCTGTGAGAGCTTGGTATGACAGAGGAGGGCTGACCTGGACCTGTGAGAGCTTGGTATGACAGAGGAGGGCTGACCTGGACCTGTGAGAGCTTGGTATGACAGGAGGGCTGACCTGGACCTGTGAGAGCTTGGTATGACAGGAGGGCTGACCTGGACCTGTGAGAGCTTGGTATGACAGAGGAGGGCTGACCTGGACCTTTGAGAGCTTGGAGGGCAGGAGGGCTGACTGGTCCTTACTGTGCTGCATAACAAATCCATAAATATACACTTTCTTCCTTCCCTATGCTTCACTTTCCAATCCTGACGCTGTCTCGTCTCCTAATGTCATCTTTTCTCACTGATGTTTTTCCTCATCATCCTGATGACCAGTCTTATTTACTACAAAATGCAAAATATTATCAATACAGTAATAAAGGAAAGCTAGTCTCAACTGACCTGAAACACACCTATAGGAAAATGTTTGGTCCTTAAACTTGTTTCAGCTTACTGTACTCATCAAAACTCAGGTAATTATAGTTATATGTAATTGATACTTATTGATACCACACCGCAGGCAGCAACACAGACCGCTATACCAAGAGGTGAATCCACTTCTTCGCAACGTGTCTATCTGTCTTTTGAGGATGTGAGAGTGAGTTTAACCCATAGCACCGCTACTCACCCCAGCCCTTCGTGACTGTGCTTCACGATACCATCCGTTACACTCACCCTCTCAAACTCACTCCACTCCACTTCGATGCCCCGAGTGGGAGTCGAACCCCGGTCTCCCACGCCACAGGCAACAACACACATCGCTATACCAAGAGGTGAATTCACTTCTGGGTCTATGTGTCTTTTGAGGATGTGAGAGTGAGTTTAACCCATAGCACCGCTACTCACCCCAGCCCTTCTTGACTGCGCTTCACGATACCATCCGTTACACTTATACAAATACAAAATCAGAATAACATACAAGCAATTACTAAATCTTCCTCTCGCCTTCTAAATTAATTATATCCTCCTGTTTTTCTTGAGGTCAAACCTTTAGTGGTGATACTGCTGCTTGTAGAGGTGGGTGACATCTGACATGTCATCTTCATGATGGACAGGTGTTATGGTCTCACTGAAGGTCAATGTTGACGGACAGGGTTCCTGCAGGTTTCAACAGGTTACATTTAAGACTTTTTAAGACCTTTTTAAGGAAGATGGAGTTGCAGTGGCTGCTGTTGAGTAAATTCTGTCAGCCCTCGGGGTCCCCTACTGGTGGAGGCTCCACACAGTTGCCTGGCTTGCCTGTTCAGACGCTTCGCCTCATATCATTTTCGGATAGCGGCATCGTGCATCATTCACTGGGTGGGCCTTTATAAGAATGTGTGTATGTCCAACTAACTGTCCAATCAATGACGTATCTTAAAGGCCAACTTGCAGGTTGTATTTTTGTTCAATAAACAATGTGACTAGGCCAACGCTGACTTTCATGAAGAAGGATTTTTTTTTTATCGAAATTGACCCAGTTTTAGCGTTTTTATCAAACATTTTGTCGACCAAACCACAAGCTCCACGCACATGCATATTTTAATCCATGGATCAATAACGTGCGTGTGTCATCTTAATGCTGACGTCACGTCAGGTTCAGGGCAGCGAGGGGCTGTGAGAGTCAAACACAGCTAGTGGTAGGAAGCAGAGAGCCTTGCTACTACTAGCCGAGGAGTGATGAATGAAAATGTATCTGTTTCACCTAACACTATTGCTCCGTGATCATAGCCATCCATCTCTAAAGCTAACCACTATTTGTAAAAGCCACAACCACGTTACCATATTTGTAATAATGTAAATTGTGTCGTTGTACATATTGTGTATACAACGTTAGAAGCTAACGTAGCTTAGCTTGGTAGCTATTGTGCTAACAACATCGTGCGACGTCTAGCTTGTTAAGGCCTCTACATGCTACAGCAACTTCAAAGCAACTGCAACACAACATCAGCGCGATTTCAACGCGGTTGTTGCAGAGGGTCTTGTAGACTGTGTTGCGAGGATGTTGCGTACATCTCCCCAAAATCTAATCTAAACAACCGTTGCGTTGATATTGCGTAGCAGTGATTGGTTGGTAGTGAATCGGGGCGGGGCTGTCATAGAATAATATTGGTCCCGCAGCGAGGAATACCATCCTCCATTGTTGTAGCCAGCCAGCTAGCGTTGATGATGCTATTCAATGCTCTATCATACCCAACTAACGTCAATGCCATTCAGAATTTATTAACATAGCTACAACAACACACAGTAACGTTAATATAATTACATGCATCATTGTTTACAATGAACGGTGGGGCAGTTCGAAAGGACTGGACACGGACAAGTTGTTAAACAGCAATCAATTAATTTAATATAACAGGTAGTTCAAGCTGCATTTTCGTGCCTACAACCACAGCCACAGGGATATATCCAGCTTTGACGAGCTCTCTCTCCTCCTGCCGATTAAATTCAGCAGCTCTTCCTCGACCTCGAGTGCCTGTAGCTGCCTGCATTTGCACAAAGGCGTCCATCCCTGCTGCTAGCTAACGTTAAAACTAACCTAAAGTTACACAAGCAGAATACATCACAAATACTTCCGGTCGGGGGATTTCAAAATAAAAGAGCAACGTCTAAAAGCACCGGAAATACGTTTATTTTGTACATTATCTAACGTTAACACGAACCTAAACTAACTTTAGATTAGTTTAGGTTTGTGTTAGCGTTAGATAATGTACAAAATAAACGTATTTACGGTGCTTTTAGACGTCGCTCTTTTATTTTGAAATCCCCCGACCGGAAGTAAAAATAATGCTTCTTTTTCTGCTTGTTATCAATGGGTTGGTTGAGAAGGGAAATTTCATCTATCTAGGGAACCTAGCTACATCCGGGGTACAATGTTGCATAGGCTGCACATCGATGTTGCAGAAGCATAAAGGCAGAGTGTCTGCAACACCGTTGCTTTGTCGATGTTGTGTTGCAGTTGCTTTGAAGTTGCTGT
This sequence comes from Notolepis coatsorum, assembly GCF_963971535.1. Classification (NCBI taxonomy): domain Eukaryota; kingdom Metazoa; phylum Chordata; class Actinopteri; order Aulopiformes; family Paralepididae; genus Notolepis; species Notolepis coatsorum. The sequence goes on from NC_140181.1 coordinate 24,622,040, forward strand.
AGCATGTAGAGGCCTTTAGCCGGCATGAATGCCCGATTTAAAATGGTTCTCTCCTCTTTGTATACCTTTGTCCTCACAAGTATTCTGCCAGGGAACTTATGGACACGACAATAGTAGTAGTTATAAGGTGTTTGAGCTTGTAACGTTAGTTAGCTCATAGCTATCGTGGTACCACACACACACATATGGCACATGCTGATATCTCTGTGAAAAAAGTTCTGATTATCCTAAGACTGGTAAAATAGATTCCTTACCTCAGATCAGATGTTCTCCAAAAAGATTATTCCAATTCCTGATCGCCATTCCAAATATCGATCGCGTTTATTGATCCAGCGCTGGGTACTGGAAATATGTATTCCACGCTGTTTTGCGGCTCGGCAATGACTTGGATCCCCTCGGGTGCCTTGCCCGAGAAGTAAAACGAGGAAGCTGGATTCCCCCCCGTGTGTTTCATTCAGTCTAATCCAATGGGGTGCAGTACAACAGGGAGAGACGATAGGGGGTGGTATTTGCCCAATGGAGCTCAGAGAGAGTTTGCAGCACTAACATGAGACTATTGATGAAAAAAAACGACAATATTTATCGTCGCTGGCACTCAAAGTGTTAAATACAGACCAAAGGATTTGCAGCCTCCCGTAGGTGCTCTTTTAGAGCGGTTTTGAAGGTGGGTAGGGATTCACATTCTTTTACGGCTTTGGAACCGTCTGTAAAGCTTTGCTTTAAATTGTATCAGACCACAGCGTGTTTGGCGGAGTGCGGAAGTTCCACTTAGATCTTGAAACATCTACATTGGTATTTTTCTGACTTCCAAATGCAGGATAGTAAATTCCCTGCATCTATGTATCTCTCACTGAGCTTTTAGCTATAGTATAGCCAATGGAAATGCTAGAAATGGTCACGTCGGCTGGGAGGACCAATGGACAATTCCTATTGTTTCTCCATACTCCAGCTGTGCGCTCTCGCAGATCGGGCCGTCATTCGTGCGTAACAGAGGATAAAGAGAGGAGCTTGTCCCTGGTTTTATAATAAAATGGCAAAAAGACATGAAAGGAGGTGTTCAACAAGCATTGGAACCGGTTGAGGACGATCCAGATAATATAAATTAAAAGGACTCTGAGCCAGATAGCTGCGACAGTGATGATGACAATCACAGAAGGATTTGATGCGTTTGAAGTAGCCTACACTCTTGTATCAATATGTTAATAATAATAATAATAATAATAATAATAATAATAATAATAATAATAATAATAATAATAATAATAATAATAATAATAATAATAATAATAATAATAATAATAATAATAATTGTAACTGAGGGGTTATAAATCCCTGACTGTATTAAAGATTGTGATAGATTAAACCACTGCTAGGTATGTACTTTAATTACTGGCCAGACAGTACATCTAATATATGGCAGACACTCATAATAATACGGCACTGACAAAGAAATATCATTTGAGGGTATTTATTATTATGCAGTAATTGGTTACAGATATGAGAATTAGGGTCGCGCTTGTATGGCGAAGAATAGGCATAAAGTCAGTCAGTAGCATAAGTCAATGGGAATAGAGTACTTCCTACGATGGGGTACTAGGCTAACGCCGCTTGGCGTAGAATGGCAATTATAGAGGGCAACGCTGGTACCGCTTGGAGACAATGGGTTCCTCCCAGAGTTGTAAGTTCTGGAGGAGAGAGGAATGTTCGGATACTCAGTCTGATCAATTGAAGAAGAAGGGGATTCACGTACAGAAGCCAGTCCTTGTAATCCAAAGCTCAGCATCAAAAGCAATAACTGTAATCCAATTGCCCAATAGCAATGATAATAGCCAGCTAGCCTCGGTCCATGAGGCCAGCCCGAATGTAGATCCTCACGGTGTTAAATCCAAACGACAGTGGAGATTAACGATGCTCTTCTCCGGGTAGTACGTTCCACAATCAATATAATCCAACCAATACTGGTTCTGCAATCGCCGCCAGTGTATTTAGTCCACGCGCACTGGCTAAGGTCCACTAGCTAAACGAACGAACTGCTGGGTAATGCTACACACGAACGAACTGCTGTTGGCACGATACACAATAATTAACGACTCTTTACTTCACATTAAGCTAAGTCGAACTTGACGTTACTGCATTAAATCTGACACTTTTACTATTCACTTCGCACATGGTTCTCAACGCTCTGTTAGACGCACTGCTTCTCACTTCACTGTTTTACCGAACTTGATGAACGTTGAACTTGCTGCACGAACAGCTACTGTTCGCACCTGCCGCTGTATATATACTTAAGTGGCTTTCTAGTGCCCAAACCTAACCACTTGCCCGGAATCAATGCGCTGCCAAGGGCATGTCCTGACTAGCCCAGACTCGCCCTTGAACCTGTCTGAGTGCGAGACTGCCTGGCGCCACCGTCAGGGGGCATTATTCATAAGGAAAGCGAATATTACTAGGATTTACACGCATATACGTGTATATATAAATAATATACAAGGTATATAAAACAATAAATGTAGATTCTCAGCTTTAATCTGGCCCTTCACAACAATAATAATAATAATA
>NC_140181.1:25229598-25567098 GCF_963971535.1 Notolepis coatsorum
GCGCATTTGCCATGTCAATCCGGGGCCAGGCTAGCGGGCGGTGTCTTATCTTGTGTTTCTTCTATTCAGGAGGGTCAGAGAAGCTGCTGCGAGTGTGCCTGAACCTTCCCTATTTCCTGCGCTACATCAACCGCTTCCAGGACGCTGTGTCGGCCAACTCCTTCTTCATCATGCCTGCCACGGTGGCTGATGCCACTGCTGTCCGCAACGGGTGTGTCTCCAATCCTACTTCACTCCACACTTGGCCCAGGGAGTTATTTGAAGGATAATTCTGGTCTATTTCTTATCCTAGACTCTATATTTGTTGGATTTGATGGTGCAAATGGCAGCTCCAATGTACTCCATAGGCGTAGCTAGCTACACGATAGACAAACATTTAATTAGATTAGATTCAAATTGTCAAGTACAGTACAACGAAAAGACGTTCGGCATCCAACCAGAGTGCAAATGTAACAGTAAAGTGCAATAGTAATATACAATGTACAGGAGATTAAACTGGGTATAAAATATATAAATAAACTGTGTACTGAATGAATACATTACTTTAACCATGCATGTGCAGGACTTTCTTTTTCTTGCAGAACTTAACTTTCAAAACTACCAAGTTCCCCCCCATCCCAAAATATAACTTGTAATAATTTTTTTCGTTCAGCCCACGCACACCACAGAGATTACCTGTAATTTAGCATAGCTTCATATTATGGCAAAACCAAATCTTTTTACAATCTAATGTATGTTTTTCTATACATTTGGCCATGAGTCTATGTGTTTGGATGGTTGTTCAACCATAACTATTTCTAGCCCAATAAAGTAATTTTCTTTTACCCAAATCCATGTCCAGGTTCCATTCACTGGTGATAGACGTAACCATGGCTTTGGACACGCTGTCCCTGCCGGTGCTGGAGCCCCTGACACCAGGCAGGTTGCTGGACATGACCGTTCTGGCACTCAGCTGTCTTTATGCTGGTAGGTAACAACTCCTCCTTCTATAAACCAGTCAATCATTGGGCCTCATTCAGGAAGTGATATAAGAACAGATTTCCTCTTATTTAGTTCTTGACCACATAACGTCCACCGGGACGCATACGGGCTCACAAGCACTTGCGTGCAAGTCACTGCACTTTGCGAGCATCTAGCGGCTCGGGGCTGCATTTTTCGCCGAACATATAATATACCGTTCGAACATATCACAAAACCTGGGTCACATATCACAAAATAGCTCAGACCTCAGAGGGTTTGAGGAACTGTTTACCTTAACCCTTTGCAACGTTGACTGCATCATTAATGAGGAACTGATTTGCCATTCCCAGGTGTGAGCGTTGCCACCTGCATGGCCATTCTGCAAGTAGGGAGCGGCTTGCAGCTTCGATCCACATCAACTGGTACTAAAGAGGAAGACTATGAAAATGATGCAGCCACTATAGTCCAGAAATGTGTGAGTATCACTGATATAATACACTCCCTGCATGTTCTCACCTGTACTTGGGAACATTATTGCTGGAGCACAAAAGTTAAACACACTATTCCCACAAGGCCAGTCATCAGTGTTTATATCAGAAATGTTTATATCAGACATTTTTATATCTGTTATCCGTTTGAGCCAACATTTCATATTGGCCAGGTCCATCCCTAAAATGTATATATTGCCAAAGCAGGGATACATGTGGTAATCTAATGATTGTTTCCATTAGGATTAGATTCAATGTTATTGTACAGCACAAGTACAATACAACAAAATGCAGGTGGCAACATGGTATACAGAGAGCAATGAGGTAATAATGAACTATTTTTGTGTTTGAAACAACAGCTGGAAATCTATGAAATGATTGGCCAGGCCATCAGCAACTCCCGTAGAGCAGGAGGTGAGGTGAGTATTGTTATATATTTATTTATTTATTTATTGTATCATTGTTAATAGGGTACTGATGCAGGTAATGGGCTGATTGTAGGTTAGACATACTCATACTTGGATAAGGCTGGACAATATACGATATCAATATTACGGTGTATGGTCTATCACGTCCCCACCTACCGTAGTGTCCCTCAATCAGACATATTGTTGGTCCTCACCTTGGCTTAAATGTTGAGCCTCTACAGCCTTCAAAAGACGGTAATGTATGTGTGATGATTCATCAGCTCATAGGTTTCAAAGGGTTGAAATTAGACTAAGTTTACCAGGATATAAATATATACTTACCTTGTTTTATTCAGTGTTTGACTGATACATTCTGGGAAGTTACTTATTTTGTTTATTTTCTTAACAAGATTTATCTTAAAGTAAAAAAAAGAAAAAAAAATCTTGACATTTGCTAGTTGCATAGGCCTGGTGGGTCATCCTCTCTTGTCTCTGTGTTCAAACAGCACTACCAGAACTTCCAGCTGCTAGGAGCCTGGTGTCTGTTAAACAGCCTGTACCTGATCCTCAACCTGAGCCCCACTGCCCTGGCCGATAAAGGCAAAGAGAAGGACCCCTTGGCGGCCCTGCGTGTCCGGGACATCGCCGCCCGCACCAAGGACGGAGCCGGATCACCCAAACTGGGTCCTGGCAAAGGGTACATCATATTATATACTTGACTAATTATGAGAGGAATGAAATGGTAGCCGTTAAGGGTGGGAATTACCCCCATCACGATACAATATGATCACAATACTAGAGTCACAATATTGTAATATCAAGTCAAGTCAAGAGATTTATTTGTCACGGCATAAAAGTATACAATGAAATGCGGGTGGTCTTGTCCGCAACGATGTGCAAATAACATATAATAGAATCAACATTGTGCAATAAACGATAAACAAGTAACATGTTAGGGCATATCGGTATATGTACATAAGTTATTTACAGAGCATGGAGGACATACTAGGTCCTTTGGTAGTGTCTTCCTGTACATGCTAATTTATACAATCTCCGGTTATATCATGATGATGAATATCATGATGATACAATGATATATATATATTGCGATTTATTACCTTTTATCAACTACAAATTATGTCCCCAATGGAAAACTTTAATCTGTAATAAATATATATACGGTACATCATCTGTTTAATCTAATAAGTAATAATAATTACATAATGTTTTCAGTCTGTTCACCTCATTCCAATCATTTTCATTGCAGTAAAATGGGATTGTCGAGCAAAGAATCTTTTATTTATTATTTTATGGATATCGATACTTTGCGTCACTGTATGGATATAATATCAGCATGCAAAATATTGTTATATATTGCTGTATGGATTGTTTCCCCTCACCCCCAGTAGCCTTTGACTGTCTATGACCAGTTAGAAAAAATATCTGCCATAATCTGCATCCCTAATTTCACGACACCCACAAACATGAGGAAAAATTTCTTTACGATATTTTGTCTGTACTTTCCAATCCCACAATAGCTGTAACTTTATTAAACCTCAAATGACTCTAGATATGTATCAAGTTTGGCGGCTACGTGGCGTAGTGGGCAAGGTGCTCGCCACGAATGCGGAGACGCTGGGCTCGCCTGTTCGAGCCCAGCGCTCCACATTGCTTTCAGTTTAGCTGGTCGTTCATACTAATACACATTGGCCGTATTAGGGGGTGGGAAACTGATGGGTGGGGATCGGGCGTTGTGGACAGCGACTCCTACAGGTCGGTTGGTGCGCCTGCGCAGTAGAATCAGGAAGTGTCAGGGGCAGCGTGAGCCTCCCACGCGTTACTCCTTGCCACTGAGAGATCGAGCTGCGCAGGTGAAAAGATGCGACTGCTGTTACCTCAAGTACCGGAGGGGACTTGTGCTATGTATGACTTAGTCCACATTGCAGCCGGCTTGTGGGAGGCAAGAAACAGCGTTCGTGACAGGGGAGGGTTGAATTGGATGATACGAAATTGGGATGGGAGAAAATATAGAAAAATGGGAGAAATAGTGGATAAAAAAAAAAAAAGCTATGTATCAAGTTTTTGACTTTGATTTTAATATGTATGATGATTTTCTTTGTTGAAGACACCAAGGGTTTGGAGTTCTGTCAGTCATCCTGGCCAACCACTCCATCTCACTGTTGACTTCACTGTTCCAGGACCTGCAAGTAGAGGCCCTGCACCGGGTAAGTGCAGTAAGTTCAACAACAACAACACACACACCCTGGGTGGAGGGGGGGGGGGTCAATACGAGTCTGCCTCTTACTGACTGACTGGCTGGCTGCTGTGGCTGACTGACTGCTGTGGTGGACTGACTGACTGCTGTGGCTGACTGACTGACTGCTGTGGCTGACTGACTGACATCTGAGTGTTGTAGCTACTGACCAGACCAGAGCATCCGAGTGTTGTAGCTACTGACCAGGCCAGAGCATCCGAGTGTTGTAGCTACTGACCAGGCCAGAGCATCTGAGCGGTTGTAGCTACACAAACTCATGACAACAGCATATTTAGTACAATATAATAATGTATCAATTCATTGTCGATTTCATTGCGTGGTTTCTTTTTGCATCTTTGTTTAATTAACATGTATTTGACACTATTTCACTGTCACTATTTGGCCCTTATTGAAGTAAAGATACAACCTTGGGGGAATGTTAGCTTTATCTTTGCCTAGTAGTACTGCTCCCCTCTAGCTTTAGCCTACCGGTACTTAATGTTAGTGATGGTGATTGATGCTAGCACTGGTAGACAGCACAATTCTGTAACGTCACTTTTATACTTTTTTTTTTTTAAACTTTTATTTGCTTTCTTTTGCATCTTAGCAGCAAAGCAAATGGGGGTTGGGTGGTTGTGGTGCTTTAGCCCCCAAACTGTAGTGCATGCATCAAGTACCACTGCTAAGTGTTAGACAGGATATACAGTACACATAGTTGTTTACTTTAATCATACATGTATTCCGATTCCCCACTGGCATGTGCCCGGGTCCGGCTTTAACCAGGCTTGCCTAGTCTTGTTCATGGTAGGTGTACATAGCTGACTTTACCTAGATGGGCAGGCCTTGCCGGCTGGCGTCTTTCTCTGACGCATATTCTACTTTGAATATGGTTCCAACTGTGGATTATTTTAACCTGTTTCTGCTAAATTATTATTATTATTATTATTTTTACCAATACGTACTTCTATTTGATCAGTCATTGCTTAGATCGGTGCCCATGGTAATTCCAGCTCTATTCTTACTCCTTGTAGGGTTGGGCCAGCGATGGTCCGCCAGCGGAGCTGAGCATCATGGCTCAGAGTACCTCCATCCAAAGAGTCCAAAGGCTGATTGACTCTGTGCCGCTGACCAATCTGCTCTTCACACTGCTCTCCACCTCATACAAGAAGGTAGTCAGTTAGGGCTGGGCAATATATCAAAAACATATCAAATATTGTTTGATATAACTATCGTGGATTCACTTTTTTATATTGTGAATTGTGATACACAGGCAAAAAAGTAAGTAAAGATTCTCACAAAATGACAAAGTAATCTGAAATGTTTGAGAATATCAGGTGAAAATTAACTACATTACAATATGCACAATCATTCTAGACTCGACAGTCTTTGATTCTGGCAGTGACTGAAAATGTACAGAAATAGGCCTAATGCTTATTTATGCCTGTTCTATATTCTTATCAAATTAATTTAGTAATTTAAAAATAATAATTATTCACATTTGTAACCTCAAAAATAGCTATGCAAACCATTTATCTTTTTATTTTTTTATATAAACCAAAAGCGAATTACGCATTCTTAAATGTATGTCAGCAACGTTCCATAAGTTAACCCCAACAATATAAATACATCTCCTTTTAATCCCTTTTAGCTTTTTGTACAGTGAACTTACAAACGTATCTCAAATCATATTTGTTTGTTTGTATTATGTGCATTAACATCTTAACACATATACGTGATTGGGAGCCAGCGCTTGACGGCCAATCACGTATATATACATTTTTAACTCGTTATTTCTTTTATTCGCTATTAGAAAAAGAAAGCAATACGCTTGGACCAGCACTCACAGATTTTGGTTATTTAATGGCAGCCTGAAACAAACATGTTTCGGAACAATTTATGTTCCTTCCTCAGTGTTGATGGCCTGTTTCGCTATTGCCATTCATAATTCATCGAGGCACCTTGTGCATGCTGTTCTGAGTGTGTCTGAAGTATTTAAGACAGCCCTATCATACGGCTTCCTGTCCTCGCGTCTAAATCGTAATTTTTTTCCAGTGCAATGCGCAGAGATTTTTATAACCTCATATTTGGCTAATAACACTTAAAATCATGGGTAAACAGACGTAGTGCTGAAAATATACACTTTGACTGCTGTTTTGATAGGGTTAGGGTCTTTACTCTTGGCTACATTTGAAAAAGAAACGCAACATCACTTAATACTGTACTACTGACTGTATTGATCTATTTGTGACGTGAAATACATTTCGGCCCTGTACACATGGTTCCTGAACATCTTAATGTGCCTGAACATCTTAATGTGCCTGAACATCTTATCATCTTAATGTAGCAGCAGATGACATTGGCGCTTGTGGGTCTTTGCTGTGTTTTGATTGAATTGTTGTCTCCAGGCATGTGTGCTCCAGCGTCAGAGGAAAGGCTCGGTCAGTAGTGACGCCAGCGCCTCCACAGACTCCAACACCTACTATGAGGATGACTTCAGCAGCACAGAGGAGGACAGCAGCCAAGGTAACAGCTTGTTGTGCAACACTTTGTTACCTTGTTTCATTGAAAGGTGCTCTGGGTGTCTGGTGGTTCACTTGCTTACTTATTCTGGATCATCATGAAATGCATAAACCCATTTCACAATTTATCAAACAAATGTTCGAAGTTATACCTGCTAGCTTCTACAGCCAATAGCTCTTTAGAAACCTAAAGGACCAGACCAGCCTTTTTGACATGTAGTTTCCAAGTCATCCTTGCCTTGATACAAAATTCAGTCCTCTTATAGCTATTTACCATGACTCAATGATTTGGTAGTTATTTTCTGTCAATTCATCACTGCCATTGGCTTCCAGTGTATCTGAAAATGTGTTTTAAACACTACATAAACTGAAGAAAGTCACCACATTTGACTAAAATACCATGCTAACATCTTATGTATCACATCTTTTCTGTTTACCATTTGGATTTAATACAGTATCCAATGAAGAATTCCTCATCTTCCTTTTTAGTCCTTTTTAGCATCTCAGATGTTAGCATCGCATGTTAATCAGATGTGGGTTCATGTGGAGTTTAATACACATTTTCAGATACAATATAAGCCAATGGCAGTGATGAGTCAACTGAAAATAACATGTTTCAGTTATGGTAAAAGATTATGAAAAAAGAAGGGGTGCCTTGATTTTTGGGCAGGTAATAACATCCAAGAACTATTGGCTTTAGAAGCTAGCAGGTATAACATCCTAGAACTACTGGCTGTAGAAGCTAGCAGTTATAACATCCAAGAACAATTGGTTTTGGAAGCTAGCGGGTATAACATCCAAGAACTACTGGCTATAGAATCTAGCAGGTATAACATCCTACATTTGAGGTACTTCTAGCAGGTTAGATCCAGAACCTTAAAGACGCTAAATGAGTCACTAAAAGCCATCCTGTAGCTGTACACAAGTCATCCTGTAGCTGTACACAAGTAATCTTGTAGCTGTACACAAGTCATCCTGTAGCTGTACACAAGTTGTCACGTCATGGAAAACCAGGACTTTTTTTATTTTTATAAATCAATGTCATGGATATTTGGTAAAGATAACTTTTAGAAGCGGAAATTGCCCCATGTGTCTTGGATGTGTTATGGTGACATCTTGGAACCATGTATTTGGGATGTTTGATAGCTATTTACAGTTTCATCCTGGTGGTCATAGACATCTAGTTCAGTGAAGCAACATAGTTTCATGGCCAACAGTGATAATTATCATCCGTACTGATGCATCATTAACTCATTGACTGCCACGCTGTTTTTCCATCTTTACTCCCTGGCGCCAGCGGTATTGACCATTTTCACGATGTCATACTCATCGTATATTATAGCTATGGAGACAATAGTATGGCTCATTCGACAGGCACTATTTATACTCCAACAGGGACAAAACTGTTTATTTGTGCGCTATACCACGCTAAAAATCGCCCCGTTTCACATTAATCCAGGCTGGTTTTCTTTGGAACTGGTCCATGCAGTTCAAAAGGTAGGCGATACTGCCACCTGTCAGGATTCGGTCGTCATTGCAACGTAGCCAGAGGTCCCAGGCACACTCTCAAAGGCCCACGCGAGGGTTTAGAATAATAATAAAAAAAAGGAATGAAAAACGAGATCTCGTTATTGGCGCTCAATGAGTTAATAAGTGGTCAGCCATACCGATGCATCATTGATAAGTGATAATCCATTACTGATATATGATTGATAAGTGATCACCTATATGGATACGGAGGAGGTAACTGCTGCGGTTGTTGATTAGCCTTTGTGATGGTGGTGATGATGATGAAAATAAAACAAGACTGTGAAAATGATATAGACACTATGACTGGAATAATGATGATTATGATACAGACTGACAATTATTATTAATATATTATAGTTGTAGCTACGATTTGCATGGATTGCGGAATTTGCACGGAATGCTGATGTCTTGGTGCGGTTACAGTAGATACATATGCTCTCTATGTAAACTATGTTTTTGTGTTGTATTGTATGTTTTTTTATATTTTGCTACGTGTTTTTATGCTGCAGAACATATTGTCCAATAACTTGAACATGAACTGTGTCCTGGGCGCAGGGCTATTGCAAAGCTAACTGGCTACACAGCTAGCGTTAGCTGCCTCTCAACAAAGTGAACGTTTTTTCGTCTAGCTAAATGCTTGCAGGAGGGATTGACTTGAACAGACGCTTTGAATAATAACAGACTGTAGGAATGCTATCCTGCCTGTATGAGTAGCAGCTACGTTAGCCGCATTGTCAGTTTGTAGGCCTGCTAGCATTAGCAGCTATCAGGGTTAGCTGTCGCCAGTTTGTAGGCCTGCTAGCATTTGCAGCTATCGGGGGTTAGCTGTATTGCCAGTTTGTAGGCCTGCTAGCATTAGCAGCTACCAGTGTTGGCTGTATCACCAGTTTGTATGCCTGCTACCATTAGAAGCTATCAGCGTTAGCTGTATCACCAGTTTGTAGGCCTGCTAGCATTAGCAGGTTTGACACCCCGGGACCATGCGAGTCAGCTGAGACAGGCTATTTATGTTCTATGTAGGCTATCTTATTGCAAAATAATAATAATAATAATAATAATAATAATAATAATAATAATAATAATAGCCTCATTGAAAATACTCTTGTTGCTTAGTACAGTTGGTTATTTTCAGCGTTTTCTGCACATATCTGTTATTTAGTTGGACATTTTCGTTGACGTAAGTAGATTTTTGGTTTTTGTTTATTTTATTTTTGATAAACTTTTTTCTCCTTTTATTTTCTGTGATTTTTCTCCCCATCCCAATTTACCTCTCGTGCCAATTCTCCCTCCCCTGTCCTGATCGTTGCTCGCATATGCCCCCACTGGCCGGTTGTAGGGAGGATAGAAGCCTTGCATCACATGTCCCCTCCGATACATGTGGAGGCAGCCTGTCACATCTTTTCACCTGCCAGCGTGGACTCTCATTTGGCGAGGAGTAACGCGTAGGAGGCTCACACTGCCCCCGCCATTTTCCTGACTTTGCTGTGCAGGCGCCCCAACCGGACCTGTAGGAGTCGCTGTTCACAACGACCAGACTACCACCCTTCGACTTCCCACCCGCTAACTCTGCCAATTGAATTAGTATGACGGCCGGCCCAAGCCGGAGGCAACGCCGACAGCCGGATTCGAACCCGGTGTCTCTTGCGTTGGTGACAAGCGCAATGTCCGCTGCGCCACCCAGCCGCCCGTTTTTTGTTTATTGATTAAGTTAATATAAAACCGTGTTTAGAACAATTTTGAGTTTGTTAAATACATGCTTTAGATTTAGTAAGAGTGACGTTTTTTTTGCTGTTAGCTAATATCAAGCAGGTACAGATAAGCCCACATCATTATTAGTGAAAGCAAATTAATATGTCCCTGCTGAATTAAACCCTCTACTTTGATTTTTTTGGATTTATCCATGGTTAGCTTATTGGAGGGTTGGAAACTTAGCCACCTGCAGACGGCAGGGAGAGGTGTGGGCTGTGACGTATATTTTAGTTGATGAAATATTAAACACTTTTATTTCAGTTCACAGTATCACCTCGATCTCAAATAAAAATAGCCGTTATTTATTTCCATATTATTATTTTTCAAACCAACAGGGACCCACTGCATAGTGGCTCCAGAGCCGCGGGTTGCCGACCCCGGGCCTAGAACATCATATCATTCTAGTGATTGGCCAGGAACTGTTAGCATGCAGTGTGAATTTATTTGTGTTCATATTCACATATCGCATATCTCTGTAATATATGTATATTGCGCAAGTTGATATTGCAATGACAATAATAAAACAAAGTATCTTGCAGCCCTAGTTTGCATCATAGAGGCAGCAGTCAGTCACATATACACTAATCCAGAGTGTTGTCCGTCCATTCCACAATGCCAGTCTAGTTTTACATTGTCTACTATTTCAGCAGAGAGAAGACAGGAGAAGACAAATGCAGCATGTGTCTCAGGTCAGCCAAATGCAGCATGTGTCTCAGGTCAGCAGCTTTCTGTCCTTAGGTTACAGACTTGGTGTCCACCCTCATTGTCCTAGATATCTTTGTCCTTTTATTTGTCTCACAATTTAGGCTTTGAGCAGTGTCCCTGTTTAGAAACGGTAATAAAGCCACAGATTAACAAGCTTTGGTAAGACATCTAAAAACTCTCAAAGGTTCAGATTTGTTTAAATCTTTTCTTGGAATTGATAATAGGTTAAATAAAACCTTTTGTCAAAGAAGTTCATCTGTGGCTGGAGGTAGTTTAAATGGTAATGTCAGATGTTTATGATGTGTGTCGTGTGTCCGTATTCCTGCCCTGATGGCACAGATAAACTCTCTTTAGAAAGAATGCTAATTCATAATCTACCATTGGGTTTTAACTAGTGTAGAAATGTGTCTTTACCACCCCCTATAAATAAAATAAAATCATCATATTTGATATAAAAAAAGAGGTGTAACTTTTCTGATAATTGGCACTGTTGTGTGATTACACACTCTTTGTAAGAGCCTCTTCCTCCTGAGAGACTTATATTCATCTTATTTGGCCATTTTATCAAGTTTTCATGTGGAACAGAATGATGAACAGTCTAAAGTGTCAAAGAGAAACTAAACATGCTCATTTTAATGAGTCAAACCTCATGCATTGATTATGATTATCTTTAGAAAATGTCTACTTTTGCAGAATGACCAATTGAAATCAGTGTCAGTGGAATTCCTCTAACTGTTATCTAGGGAAGAATGGTGAAGGACCATGACAAAGTACTGCTATTATCCTTGAGTATAATATAATCACTGATTTATGTCTGTAAATCATAGACTTATATATATTTGGCGATGTCTTGTTCTCACTTGATATGTTATGATTTCCCTATGATGCATGTATGTAAAGTTAGACTGAGAATGTATAAAAAATACCCATCAATCATAGTTAGAATTATTTTTTATTTCATAAAAAAATTTCTGAGATGTTTAAGGAGGTTGAACATCTTTGAAATGGGGCTTATCCCTTTTACAAATTCGTTTTCGGATGTAATTTGACTCTGGATGAGATTAAAGTAAAAAAAATGCACTCTTATGTATGCATACACATTCACGCATTCATGCAAATAACGTGGTTTGTGGTTGGTCGAGAACAAAATAAAAACAACTAATTCTCACACAGCAAAATCTCAACACTGGGCCCTAACTGCCAGACAGTACCTGGCAAACAGTACCAGCCCCTCAGTTTCATACGATGCCAGTAGAGACTTTTACACAAAACCATTGGAGAAAAATAGACTTTTAGGGACTGCACAAAACCATTAGAGAAAAATAGACTTTTAGACACTGCTCAAAACCATTAGAGAAAATGTTTGACTTTTATACACTGAGAAAAACAGAGACTTTAACACACTGCACAAAACCAGTATGATATTTAGACATGGTCCTCAAAATGAATGGAAGTGAGCCTGACCCTGAGAGGAATGGTGTTGTTGACAGCAGGCGACAGGACAGCAGTGGTCACTAGTTTACTAGTAGATTACTTTAGACTGCTGATTTTTGCCAAGTTCTACGGAAGTGAAATATCCCTTTAAGTCCCAAGTTCAGTGTTGGTGATGTTGCTGGTAGCGGTGTTTGGTTGGTGTCTCCTTGCAGCAGTGTGTTAGTTAGCAGTGTCATGAAGTAGTGTTGAGCCTTTTGATGCCCCGCTGCCACACAATGAATGTCATGTAATTTTTGACAAGTGCACGCTTTATTGCCTCCACTGAGAAGGGATGTAGTGATTTGTGTGTCTTTTCCAGACGACGACAGTGAGCCGATCCTGGGCCTCTGGTTTGAAGAGACGATTTCTCCCACCAAAGACAAAGTGGCCCCTCCACCTCCCCCACCTCCTCCTCCTCTGGAGACCTCCCCCAGACTGAAGAGCCCCAGCAAGCAGAACCCCAGTGAGAATGGCAACATCTTGTCTGGTCGTAAAGACCCAGAGCTGGTGAGAGAAACTACACCATTTACTTCACCTTTTCTTGTATAACTTGTATAATTCGCATTTCATTGTATACTTGTATGCCGTGACAATTAAAACTCTTGACTTGACTTGACTATAATTCTTTTTTGAAATGCAATGCAACATCATCAGATTGCATTGCCTGAGATGTTGGTAATAATTTTATCTTATGCCCAGTCATGTTCCTGTACCTATATTTCTGCAACTAACTATATCATATTTGATGTATACTCAGAAATGAGTAAATATAAAAAAGGATTTCAATTGTCGCAGTAATTTCATGATATCCTAGGATTGCATTTTACTCTTGAGAGCTTAGATCTTATGTACAAGTATGATAATAAACCAGTCTAGCTAGTGGTTTAACTTAACCACATAACATGCACCGGGACCTATATGTGGTCACGAGCACTTGCACGCAAGTCACGGCACTTTGCGAGCGTCTAACGGCTCGGGGTTGCATTTCTTGCTGAACACATAATATACCGTTCGAAAGATCTATTTGTTGCTGTTTGAACGCCACCTCACTCGACCAAATCCGTGCCTCGGTTCTCGAGTTACGTGACGATATGTCAGGTGAGCGTCTTTTTACGTGCCGCATGTAAGATGACACCCCGGACTGCAGACGCTCCAGAACTGCCAATCATCCGCTGATGGCGAAAATGATTGGTCAGCGTTGTAGCCTACGAGTGTACGTTTCCAACGATACCCCATGTGGGGGGCTGCGAATAAGGGAACTAGGTGAAAGTTGATGAGCGAAAATCAGAAGTGATTCAGACTTCCGAACACACAGCGGTGGATGAGGAAATGGATTTTGGAAAGCTTTTTATTTTGTCGTCTGTTTTACTCGGACATCTCTCAAAGACCCATTTCTGAACAGATTTTTATAAAATGTGGATCTGTACTACATAAGGCTTCAGGCTATTGAACCGCGTATGTATATATATATATATATATTACTGATATACATTAGGGGTTGGGGAACATTTTTATTCTTGGATGCATTGTGATGTGGACGATTCTGATTGATTCACAAATGTCAATGGATTTTTCTAACATAATGTTGACAAAACAAAAACAGGCGTAACATGGAACTAAGAAGTGCAGAAGCGCCGCGACCGCCCGGACAGTCTATGGAGTACACATAACAGAAAACGGCTGTGAGCATGAAATCGGCACCCTCTGCTTTAACCATCATAGTGAGCTTTATCACATGATATTATTTCCCATCATCGTTTAACACATCCTGCGCCAAAAACGAGTTTACTCGTTATTGCCCGCCAATCTAATAACGCCAACAACGAGTTTACTCGTTTTTATGATCGATATTTCCTTTATTCGCTATTGGCATTCATAATTCATCCAGGAAGGCTCTGGGAGCCAGCCGGACTCTGTCTGATATTTCAACGCCCCAATACTGCCGCCTGGTGGATTTCGGGCGAGTTGCACTCCACTCTAAACCGGATGTGGCGCTCTGTGCATCGGGGAAAATCCTCCGGCAGAGATATCTTGTTATGTTGATCAAGACAAACACTCGAGTGCATTTGATCGCTTTCGAGACGCAAGAATCAATATGCTTTCGGCGTTTATTGCGTCATACAAACGGAAAATGGATCTAGCATCTAGCACAGGGGTCAGGAACCTTTTTGACTGGGAGAGCCATAAAAGCCAAATATTTCTAAATATATTTCATTGAGAGCCATATAGTATTTTTAACATATAATAAATTAAATATGTCTTACTTTTAATGCGACTTCTGGTGCTGCATGGTTTTGCTGATGGCCTTGTAATCTGGTTCATACGTGGTGAGATTGAGCTTCATGCAGGCGTTGAGGCTTCCATCAGTTAAACGTGAGCGTAGGTTGGTCTTAATGTTCCTCATATGCGAGAATGACTGCCCACATGCATATGTAGAGCCAAACATGGTCAATACGGCAATACTCACGCTGCATTGTGTGGTATGTCACAGGAAGCTCGTTCCAAGTTTTAAGAATCAGCTGGTCTTCAGGTTGAAGATTTTTAATTTCTGTCCACTTGTGTTCCCTCGCCAGCTCTGCTCGCTATATCTTCAGCTACAGATACTATTAGCTGTATCTTCAAAACTAATTCTGTTTACTTTAAAATGACACAGTATTATTAAGAAATATCACTAGTATTAAATTTTTTTTTTTTTTTTACTCAAAAATTTCTGGGAGCCATATGCTGTCACCAGAAGAGCCATATATGGCTCGCGAGCCATAGGTTCCCGACCCCTGATCTAGCAGATGCTATTTAACAAAGAAATACCACTTACAGCTCCTTTTATATTTACATTAATTCTGAAAGCTCAGCCAGTTGCACAGTTTAAATTCACGTACCCTGACTCTTTCCTTCAAGCCTCCCTTCGTCTGTCATAATGAAGGAAGTTCAATGCTTGTGTTTATCTTTTGTTAGTGAATGAAAATAGTTGGCTCCTGTGAACTTTTAATGGTCCTACAACTAAGATATTCCTCCCTCAGTTCCTCAGCTTGGCCTCCAGCATCCTGAACTTCATCACCTCCTCCATGCTCAAGTCCAGGAACAACTTCATCCGCAACTACCTGAGTGTGTCTCTCACTGAACAGCACATGGCTACACTGGCCAGCATCATCAAAGATGTGGACAAAGATGTCAAAGGTGAGAGCAAAACGCCATGTCTTTATATCATGCATCGTCCACAATATAGTTTGACGGGTACCGAATTAGGTACTTTTAAAGGTACCTACCGAATCACGTCGGTACTACCGAGTACCGATTCACGTGAGATCCGTCGGTGCCAGATTTCGGCACTGTAATATTTATTTATTACAATTTTTTTTTATTTTTTTTTTTATTTTTTTTACTTTTATATAAATATTAAATATACACTTACCTAGGATTTGACTTGATTCAACAACAAAGCAGCCGGGGCAATGGCAAGCTGAAAACGGTCGAAAGTGTGGTTATTTGAAGTTTGTATTTTTTTTTTCACAACTGAGGTAGGTAGATTACATTTTTAGAGACTAAAGTACCGAAAAAAGGTACCGTTGGGTATCGATTCACAGGTACCGGTACCGTATCGGTTAAAATGTGAACGGTACCCATCCCTAACTAGCTTACCTTCCCGGTAAGCTAGTATGTCATGTTTGGTATCAATGGATTCCTTGTGATGTCAAGATACACATATAATGGGCTTCGCGCTAAATTAAAAACTGATGGCAGAGACAGTGGTGTTGATGTTGGATGATAATTCACATTTTAAGATGATGGTGATCAATGAGGCTAATCAGGAATCAGTCTAATTGAAATATATAATATATGGTTCTATTTTTTTACTTTGAGATCTAAATTATGTTACAAATAGGGCTACCAGTAGGCTACAATTCATACAATTTAATTAAGAATATCTAAATATATACCTACCTTGTTTTATTCAATGTGTTAGTATTACTGGTAGCCTACATTCTTGTCAGATAGTCTAAACCTAGTTTCTTAACACTTTGGCTGCCTAAGGTTAAATTCATGATATACCATAGATTGCCAGCGCTATTTGTCTATGGAGAAAGTCCCCTTCTTTGCAGGGCTATAACTTTTTAAATTCTATTGCTACATTGCCATTATTAGGGCCCATTCAAAGTCCTATATGTATTGTTCATTGTGTAGCAACGTTAAACTTTTTCATTCACATATTCATAGTAAAGTATGGTCTAATGTATAAGTATGTTTTCATCTCTTTCTGCAGCTTTCTCCAGAACGTGATATATAGCCCCAAATGCATTATATTGATGATGAAATACAGTTTGATGGCAATCAGCGCGATATAAAAAATTCCAACTAGACTTACTTCTAGAACAGGGGTGGGCAATTATTTTTCCCGGGGGGCCGAATGAGCAACTGAAAATATGTTGGGGGGCCGGGCCAAAATTCCAAACTCAATTATGCATAATATACATTTTATTTCTATATAAAAAGCAGTAAATGGCATTGTTTTGACCCCTGGTAAGAGTGTATGTTATTATTTGGCAATTAAAAGGTGAGGTTAGCTTTCAAAAATATAATTTATTCAAATTGAATTTATTTCCAAAATGATAAACAAAATGTGAAACATTAATAACAAAGGGCATTTTGAGTTTCATATACTATTGAAACAATGATTTTCTTAGCTTTCTAAAGACATCACATCATCTTATAGCAAAAATAACCAAGACATGTCACTGAACTGTGTAAAGAAAAGTGTCCCAGTTTTGTAGCCTTTTTTACTTTACATGCCTATATTAAACATTTAAGAAAAAAAAATATCAAGTGTCCCATTTCACTTGTTATATTTCCACATTTTAGTGTTCTTCAGTTCTTTTTTGTTTCATTCAGTGTGAGAAATCCAGTCTCTGTTGAGCTTTAACAAGTCCATCAAAGTCAGGTTGCATGTCTGAGGTGGAGATGCGAAGCACAGCTGCCAGATGTTCATCAGTGAGAGAGGATCTGTACCTGGACTTGGTAAACGTCATGACTGAGAATGTCTGTTCACATATGTAGGTGGATCCAAAGAGAACCAACATCTTATGAGCATGTCTCCTAAGTGTATATTGTGCGTGTGAACGTTGACATAAAAAAAAAAAAAAGAGAAAAAAATTTTTTTTTCATGTAATCTTTCGCGGGCCGGTCAGAATCAATGCCCAGGTCTGTTCTAGAAGTTACTACACGTCATCTGATGTTGACCGGATGGGCGTGGGGGCGTTTATAATTCCGTGGGCAGCGTTATACCAATCATTAATGTGGGTCAAATGTTGATAATAGCAGTTAGTATCGAAGACGGTAATGTTACATGCTCAAACTCACCCCAGTCTCCGCGCGCCGTTGGGCGATCATCGTAGAGTAGAAATTCTATCATTATGGGATGGCGATTTACCCGGTCCATCTCCAGCTTGTATAATGGTATATACGTCCAAATCATGTTTATCGAGTTATTGGCAATCGATCGCTATTTAGCGTGACGAGCCAGAGTCACGGGACATGTACCGAGTGGTCGGAAGCAATACGGACGTCTAGCACAACCTCTATGGCACATCCTGTTTAAGCGATTGCGCCGATCGGCCACCAGATGGCGCTCTTGAACCGCCAGAGAGCTCAGTGGGTCCTGCTGGTGGATCTCAGGCCAGCGGAGGGGACATATGAATCCGATCGCAGATTTTTGAAATATTGATATAAGGACGACGTAAAGCGTCCTCCGGCAACTTGAGCATGGCCGGGAATGACGTCTAAAGACGGTTCCCGGCACCCAAAGTGTTAACAAGATCTCCAAAAATGAGTCTTGTAAAGAAATAAAAAGGGTGTGGGGGGTTGTCTTATATTCAGGTCAATATGGTAGTTGAAGCAGTTTCACACTGGCTCTGGATTTACATGTTGCTTTGTGTATTTGAAATATGGACCATGCTACTGATAGTGGCTGGTCTGAGCCATGCTACTGATAGTGGACTGGTCTGAGACAATGATATTGAAATATGGACCATGCTACTGATAGTGGACTGGTCTGAGACAAGGATATTGAAATATGGACCATGCTACTGATAGTGGACTGGTCTGAGACAAGGATATTGAAATATGGACCATGCTACTGATAGTGGACTGGTCTGAGCCATGCTACTGATAGTGGACTGGTCTGAGACAATGATATTGGACACTTAAAATGCCCTCCAATATTATTGACTGACAACACAACTCGAGAATGTATTTACAAGTAGGGGTTAGATCAGACCTGGGCATTTTACGGCCCGCGGGCCGGATACCGCCCGCGGGAAGATTCTGACCGGCCCGCGAAAGATTACATGATAATAAAACAAATTAAATAAAAAATAAAAAAAATATTTTTTATTTAATTTTTTTTTTTTTATATACTTTTTTTCCGTGTTAACGTTCACACGCACAATATAGTGTGGTTATTTGAAGTTTTGATATTTTTTTCCACAACTGAGGTAGGTAGATTACATTTTTAGAGACTAAAGTACAGAAAAAAGGTACCGTTGGGTACCCGTATCGATTCACAGGTACCGGTACCGTATCGGTTCAAATGTGAATGGTACCCATCCCTACTGAACACACAACTGCAGGGCAAGGGCATTTTTGCTCATGAAATGCATAGCCATGTGAAAGCCTTCATGACAAAGTTGCAATTAATTTCAAGGCAACTAGGCAGCAACAATCTCAAACACATGAAAACCCTGAAAGAAGTCAAACCATCAGCTGATCACCGGCACAGGTACTCATCCATGTTGGGAGCACTGCATGATGAATTTTCAAGGCGTTTTCAAGATTTCAAAAAGGTTGAGGATGAAATGCAGCTGGTTTCCTCTCCCTTTACCTGCAGTGTTGATAGTTGTTCAGCTTGAACTCATTGACCTGCAGTCTGATTCACTACTGAAAGAGCACGTTAAGTCAGCATCACTGCTAGAGTTCTACTCTGCTCTCAAGGAGGAGAACTTTCCAAACATGAGGAGACATGCTCAGAAGATGTTGGTTCTCTTTGGATCCACCTACATATGTGAACAGACATTCTCAGTCATGACGTTTACCAAGTCCAGGTACAGATCCTCTCTCACTGATGAACATCTGGCAGCTGTGCTTTGCATCTCCACCTCAGACATGCAACCTGACTTTGATGGACTTGTTAAAGCTCAACAGACTGGATTTCTCACACTGAATGAAAAAAATAAATAACTGAAGAACACTCAAATGTCGAAATATAACAAGTGAAATGGGACACTTGATATTTTTTTTTCTTTGTTTTGCACAGTTCTGAAAACATTAAATGTTTAATATAGGCATGTAAAGTAAAAAAGGCTACAAAACTGGGACACTTTTCTTTACACAGTTCAGTGACATGTCTTGTTTATTTTTGCTATAAGATGATGTGATGATGTCTTTAGAAAGCTAAGAAAATCCTTGTTTCAATAGTATATGAAACTCAAAATGCCCTTTGTTATTAATGTTTCACATTTTGTTTATCATTTTGGAAATAAATTCTATTTGAATAAATGATATTTTTGAAAGCTAACCTCACATTTTAATTGCCAAATAATAACATACACTCTTACCAGGGGTCAAAACAAAGCCATTTACTCCTTTTTATATAGAAATAAAATGTATATTATGCATAATTGAGTTTGGAATTTTGGCCCGGCCCTCCCAACATATTTTCAGTTGCTCATTCGGCCCCCTGGGAAAAGAATAATTGCCCACCCCTGGGTTAGATACACCTTGTACTATAGTTGATCTCTTTACTCAACAGAACTCTTTATAAAGAGAATGTATTTACAATTAGGGGTTAGATGCATCTTTACTGAGTAATATCCATTCCTGCCTGTAAACAAATTGAATGTCTTGCATTTTCTCAGGCTCCTCAGATGAAGAGTTTTCTCTAGCCTTGTATCACTTCAATCACACCCTGGTGACATCAGACCTCCCATCCCCAGCCCTGCAGGTAACCTGTTTACTTATCATCAAATGTTAAATGGGACATATTATGGAAAATGGGTTTTCCCTCATTGCTTGGGTTTGGCAGTCTGAAATGTTATTTAGGAGCTGGGGAAATGACAAATGTACTCCTTGCTGTTTGACCAGGGGTTGAAATCAAGATTAGCAAGCCGTTGTTCAGAATTATTGCCCTTGATGATGTCATTCTGTAAATGTAATGTTTGTATGTTGTCTGTAAACTTGATTGGTACAGATTGAAAAGATTTTAGTGAGGCATAATCCATACAGCCTGTTTTCATTAGGGGGAAAGTATAGTAGATACAATGTATCTAGTTCCTATTTGGCTACATATGTATCTTGTTCATTTTCATTCATTTGGTCTGCGACTGTGGCAATAGGGAGGTGTAGTCTGACTCTGACGTCACTTTGGACCGCCCGTGAGGTCCACCCGTATAGGGATTTATCATTGTGAAAATGGATTATCGGCTAGTGTAACAATTCTGCCTCATGAACATTGGAAAGCTTTCCATTTAAATTTTTTTGCACAAAATGAGTTTCCTTCTATCACTAACATTATTGTTTAAGCATTTTTGGTTGAAATAAAATGTGGCGATTATTTTTTACGATTAATTGCGAATATCTTCATGTTGAGCTATAGATTGTGGATGAATAAGCACAGAAAGGTACACTATGCAAATGTTCATGCTTTATTTGTTTTAAACTAGACGATTTAGAAATGGGCAATGGGGAAATACGTTGCAATTTTGCGAGGTCGACTGGCCGGAAACAGCAATGACGTAACCACTACACCTCCCTATAGCTGCCAGTTGACGTTCGCTCGTTAGCTTATCTTAAAAACTTATGTAAACGATTAACAATAAAAAGAAAATCTAAATATAGTCAAATCTATTTTGGCGGGCTTCATAGGTGACTAATCAATGACTAAGACCTTATGATGCTGCTGGCAGAAAGGTCATGGGGTTTCTTCCTCTAGGAATCATTCACATCAAATTGTTTGGCAATCTGGCCATAACTTTTCAGTTTAGCATGAGCGTGGTGCTAGAGAAAAGGTCAGGGGTCACCATAATCAATAGATTTCTTCCTGTAAGGGTTGTGAATATGCGTAGCAGATTTTGTGACTGTATGCCAGATGGGTCAGAACATAGGCTAATTTGAAAGTGGCGTTAGAGGAAAGGACATGTGTTCACCAAAATGAATAGGTTTATTCATTTTATTATTGATGGTGGTGCTGGAGGAAAGGTCGTGGGGTCACACATCTTTCATTCCGTGTCTTGAATGTTCCAATACTTTGAGATCTTGTTCAGAGAGTAGGGGTGGGAATCACTAGAGGCCCCACAATACAATACTATCACGATAATGTGTTACAATGTTGTAGGGCTGACCTTTGAAGCATTTTTTTGGCAATCGAAGATTTTAATTCGAAGCTTCGAGATTTCTTTTTTTTGTTTATTATAATATATATCTTTTTTTATCTTATGTTGTGGGACTTGTACAGCACTTTGGTCAACTTTGTTGTTTTTAAATGTGCTCTATAAATAAAGTGGATTGGATTAATTAATTAAGTAGCCCCTTTCGTGACTGTGACGCAGCCAACAAGGTTTCACTCGGCTGCGCTGCCTGGGTGCAGTGGGGCTGCTCTCACAGCCAACGACATGACATTACATAATTATGTTGCAACCTTCGTCTATCAAGCAAACAATTATATTATATATAATTTATAATGATATCAGACAATGCACCTACAAAAGCAGATGATTACAATTAAATTAGCCAACTTGGTAACACATTAGTCATAGCAGCATAGGCATAGCCTTATTAATGTTTTGTGTGGCGTCGCCGTCGTGTACAACGGTACGTTTTTTAGGTGATTTGACAAAGTTGTTGTAGAGTTGTGATATGCCATTTTCTTCTGGCATATCTGGCACTCGGCTTTTTGGGCATTGTCTTTGCATATTTTAAAGTGTAACAACTGAAAATTATGTCCCCAATGGAAAACTTATACATAATCTGTTTTATCTAATAAGATAACGTTTTCAGTCTGTTAACCTCATTCTAATAATAATTTTTTCAGTAAATGGGATTGTCAAGCTAAAAATGGATATAATACGTTTAAACTTTTTTTATTGGCATGCTAAATATGACCACATATTTCTTTAGTGATTTTTTTGCTGTGATTGGCCGCTGCCCTGGGCTGGGTTGTGCAAGTGTTCCTTTGACGTACTTCTGTATTCACCATTTATCATCTCTGGATCTCTGCAAAATATTGGCGACAGCCGATGTTGAAGCATATCTCTGCTTTTAGTGACATCACTAGTCATAGAGATGCTGTTTCACATCTAGAAAAAGTCTTATTACCGATGTAAAGAAAACCAAACAAAACAATGGGTGACTGGTAGAGTATTAATAAATGTAAGTGCTGGTAACTTACTGTTGTGTGGGTTTGGTCTTTTCCAGAGCACTCTTCTCCAGCAGCTGGGCGTTGCTCCCTTCTCAGAGGGTCCGTGGCCCCTCTACATCCATCCACAGTCTCTCTCTGTACTGTCCAGGCTACTGCTCATATGGCAGCACAAAGCTACCCTGCAGGGAGAGCCTGACGTGCCTGATTGTATGAAGGTCTGGGAGAGGTACAGTAAAGGATCATATTCTGTCACTCATTTGCTGCTACTTTTAAAGTTTTTCTCTTCCATGTAAAACTGTGTAATTATATTACTCTGTATTTGACATGCTGTGATTTTTGAAACACTTGATGCGGCCTATGTGCACGCAGTTTATGTTGTTCCTTTAGAATCAGAAAAACGTTATTTGCCAAAATGCAACACATCTATATGAATTTGTCTTGGTGACAATGGTGCAAAGACCTGTCGACAAACAACGGGGTGGGGGTGGATCTGACATTGTGTTGCATTGTGGGTAGGGCTGTCACAAAAAAGGTCTAAGCTATTTTCAACGTTTTTGGCTACTTTCCCCCCATGGTATGTTTGGTATAATTCTTTTCAGCACAGTCTCACCTATATGACCTAACTGTTTAAAAAATATATATATATATATTATAAAACAATTTCTCCCTTCATGTTCGAATCTCGTGTTTTTATGTAAATTCGAAATTAAATTCGAAAATAATGTGACAGTGGGTCACATTCATGGATGAAGTGAACAGATTTGATCACATGCTCCAGTCTGTAGTGATTTTACCTGCATAATTTATGGATAGGACACTTTGTGATATGAGGTTTCGATGGGATTTCCCCAGTGGGCGATGGCAGAGGGAATAAAAACTCTACCCGCTCTACCCCTGAGCCAAAGCCGCTATATACAATAACGATAATTATTGTACATCTAGCAGTGGTACGCGAACCTGTACTGTCAAACGAAATTCAGATCCAACTTGACTCGTGTCATCAAATATGACTCAAGATCCAGCAATAGCATAGCAATTATCTTGTTATAAATGTTGTCAAACATATTTTAGGTTCAACTTTAGGTAGAAAAGAGAAGATTTATGCATGAGCTGCCATCTTGTACAAGTACATTTTATCAAGATATTTTCACATAACTACAACGATTGTGGCTGCAATTCTGAATGGCTTATTTCAAGAGGGAGGGGTGTTGTCACAGCTTGACTGCAGAAAATGCACACATGTTCTCAGTGTTGGGACAACCCCTCATTCTGTAAAAACAATGCAACACACAGGGAAAATACCATTTTCACAATAGGTCTCTTTAAGTTCTATGGTTCTCCCTCCTCCTCTGTCCCATACAGCCTGTTACTCTCTTCTCTCCTAGGTTTTTGGGAACGTTGAAGCAGCACGCGATCCTGGGCACGGTCCATGGGGGCGAGGAGGATCTGAACGTGGAGCACCTCCAGCTCCTGCTGCTCCTCTTCCACAACCTGTCGGAGAAGGGCCGGCGCTCCATCCTCACACTGGTCACCCAGGCCATCGCAGAGGTGGCCCAGAACAGAGACTCCCAGCTGAAGGTCGTGCCCCTCAACCTGGCCCGCCTGCTGCTGATCTTCCACTACCTGCTCCACCAGTATTCCAAGGCACCACTGTACCTCTTTGAACAGGTATGATAATCCTTTTCTGATCACAAATAACATCTTAGTTGTTTAGTCGACTAATTGGTCGTCGTTGTTGTTTTAGTTTTATGTTGAATAAGTTGGTAGTCAGTAGGGGTGGGACGATACATCGATCCAGATCGATCTATTATCAATAATCAAATAGGATCGATGCAACGTAAAAAGATCGATTCATATTGCGATACTCTTATTTTGAAAATCCCTCGTATCCGCTCGGCTCGGATCAACAGCACACAGCATTAGCGTCTAGAGCGTCACTAGAGCAAGGCTAGTGTGCCTATTCTGCAACCCAAAACATGTCCCTGCTGTTTTATTCCGCCACGGGTCAAATGCATCTAACCTGCTTTGCAATCCTCGCCATTCCATTATGCCCATGTCGCGTTAAAGATAGAAAATAACGTTACGTTAGCGTAAGCTAACCCAGAGCCATAGGCAGAGAGAAGTGGGGACTGGGAAGGAGGGTGCATTCTCGAAATAGCCCCACTAACAGGATCTGGCCGGTACTGCACCTTCGGACTCCCAATATGCCTTTTCCAGCCAAAATACAGCTCTGTTTATGTTTATTTGGATCCCCATTAGCCACAGCAGTGCTGGGGCTATTCTTCCTGTCTTCTCTGTGACAGTGAATAGGATATTAATATCGGAAAAAAAAGAAAAACGAACCAAAAACAGTGAACAGGAGGTCTATTTGTATTAAAAACAATAGATTGTTTTTCATTTAAATGTCTGGAAGAGCTCAAAAATAAAAATGTCAAATGATATTTCCATTGCCTTTTTTTGTTGATTTAAATGTTACTGATTGTGTTAACACTTTGGCTGCCTAAGGTTAAATTAATGATATACCATAGATTGCCAGCACTATTTGTCTATGGAGAAAGTCCCCTTCTTTGCAGGGCTATAACTTTTTAAATTCTATTGCTACATTGCCATTATTAGGGCCCATTCAAAGTCCTATATGTATTGTTCATTGTGTAGCAACGTTAAACTTTTTCATTCACATATTCATAGTAAAGTATGGTCTAATGTATAAGTATGTTTTCATCTCTTTCTGCAGCTTTCTCCAGAACGTGATATATAGCCCCAAATGCATTATATTGATGAAATACAGTTTGATGGCAATCAGCGCGATATAAAAAATTCCAACTAGACGTACTTCTAGAAGTTACTACACGTCATCTGATGTTGACCGGATGGGCGAGGGGGCGTTTATAATTCCGTGGGCAGCGTTATACCAATCATCTAATGTGGGTCAAATGTTGATAATAGCAGTTAGTATCGAAGACGGTAACGTTACACGCTGAAACTCACCCCAGTCTCCGCGCGCCGTTGGGCGATCATCGTAGAGTAGAAATCTTATCATTATGGGATATATTTTTACCCGGTCCATCTCCAGCTTGTATAATGGTATATACGTCCAAATCATGTTGTTTATCGAGTTATTGCCAATCGATCACTGTGTAGCGTGACGAGCCAGAGTCCCATGACCTATAGCGAGCGCCCGGAAGTACTACGGACGTCTAGCACAACCTCTATGCCACATCCTGTTTGGCGATTGCGCCGATCGGCCACCAGATGGCGCTCCTGAACCGCCAGAGAGCTCAGTGGGTCCTGCTGGTGGATCTCAGGCCAGCGGAGGGGACATATGAATCCGATCGCAGATTTTTGAAATATTGATATAAGGACGACGTAACGCGTCCTCCGGCAACTTTAGCATGGCCAGCAAAGACGTCTAAAGACGGTTCCCGGCACCCAAAGTGTTAAATGGGCATATCATATCATCTCATATCGATCGCAGGCACCTGAATCGAAACAAATCGTATCGTATCGTGGCAGACTTTGTGATATTGGAAAATATCGTATCGTTGTCCAAAGAATCGATATTGTATCGTATCGTGATGAAACTGGTGATTCCCACCCCTAGTAGTCAGGAGTCCTTACTTGAAATGGCATCACAAAAAAGGTTTCACTAGTATCCTTTTAAATATCTAAAGGAGCATTAGACATTATGGGAAATGCTCTTTCCGTCTTATCCAGAATCAGACAAGAAGATGGAGGATACCAATTTCCTCTCTGTGCGTTCAGTAGAAAGCTATCCGGCTGCAAGCTAGCTTAGTTAGCACAAATCGATGGAAGAGAATACAAACCACTAGCCTAGCTTAAAACTCTGGGAGAGGTGTTTTTGGCCAACAGCTAGGCTAGTGATCCATATCTGCTCCGGCTTGCAGCCAGATTTCTACCGAACACACAAGAGAGGAAATTGGTATTTATCTTCTTGTCTGACTCAGGAGAAGATGGTAAGCACATTTCCCATAATGTTGGCGTGTTCCTTTTTAGATATTTAAATAGTTGAATTGTCAAATGAAATGTTGTACACAGATTGAGAGAAAAGAAATGCTCAGACGTTGTCTTCACTACACTACTATCAATGGGAAGACGGCCGTCTGAGGTAATTCTACCTGTGTTTGCAGGTGCAGTACAACCTCCTCACGCCGCCGTCCCCCGGGGCGAGCTGTGTTCAGGAAGGAGGCAAGCGCACCACCCTTCCACTGTACTACGGCTTCAAGGAGGTGGAGGAGAACTGGTCCAAACACTGTTCAGCAGGTACACCATGCTCCTCTAACTAGACAGTTCAGCAGGTACACCATGCTGCTCTAACTAGACAGTTCAGCAGGTACACCATGCTGCTCTAACTAGACAGTTCAGCAGGTACACCATGTTGCTCCTCTAACTAGACAGTTCAGCAGGTACACCATGCTGCTCTAACTAGACAGTTCAGCAGGTACACCATGTTGCTCTAACTAGACAGTTCAGCAGGTACACCATGTTGCTCTAACTAGACAGTTCAGCAGGTACACCATGTTGCTCTAACTAGACAGTTCAGCAGGTACACCGTGTTGCTCTAACTAGACAGTTCAGCAGGTACACTGTGTTGCTCTAACTAGACAGTTCAGCAGGTACACCATGCTGCTCTAACTAGACAGTTCAGCAGGTACACCGTGTTGCTCTAACTAGACAGTTCAGCAGGTACACCGTGTTGCTCTAACTAGACAGTTCAGCAGGTACACCGTGTTGCTCTAACTAGACAGTTCAGCAGGTACACCATGCTGCTCTAACTAGACAGTTCAGCAGGTACACCGTGTTGCTCTAACTAGACAGTTCAGCAGGTACACCGTGTTGCTCCTCTAACTAGACAGTTCAGCAGGTACACCGTGTTGCTCTAACTAGACAGTTCAGCAGGTACACCGTGTTGCTCTAACTAGACAGTTCAGCAGGTACACCGTGTTGCTCTAACTAGACAGTTCAGCAGGTACACCGTGTTGCTCTAGACAGTTCAGCAGGTACACCATGTTGCTCTAGACAGTTCAGCAGGTACACCATGTTGCTCTAGACAGTTCAGCAGGTACACCGTGTTGCTCTAACTAGACAGTTCAGCAGGTACACCATGTTGCTCTAGACAGTTCAGCAGGTACACCGTGTTGCTCTAACTAGACAGTTCAGCAGGTACACCGTGTTGCTCTAACTAGACAGTTCAGCAGGTACACCGTGTTGCTCCAACTAGACAGTTCAGCAGGTACATCGTGTTGCTCTAACTAGACAGTTCAGCAGGTACACCATGTTGCTCTAACTAGACAGTTCAGCAGGTACACCATGTTGCTCTAACTAGACAGTTCAGCACCATGTTGCTCCAACTAGACAGTTCAGCAGGTACATCGTGTTGCTCTAACTAGACAGTTCAGCAGGTACACCGTGTTGCTCTAACTAGACAGTTCAGCAGGTACATCGTGTTGCTCTAACTAGACAGTTCAGCAGGTACACCATGCTGCTCTAACTAGACAGTTCAGCAGGTACACCGTGTTGCTGCTCTAACTAGACAGTTCAGCAGGTACACTGTGTTGCTCTAACTAGACAGTTCAGCAGGTACACTGTGTTGCTCTAACTAGACAGTTCAGCAGGTACACCGTGTTGCTGCTCTAACTAGACAGTTCAGCAGGTACACTGTGTTGCTCTAACTAGACAGTTCAGCAGGTACACTGTGTTGCTCTAACTAGACAGTTCAGCAGGTACACCATGTTGCTGCTCTAACTAGACAGTTCAGCAGGTACACCATGCTGCTCTAACTAGACAGTTCAGCAGGTACACCATGTTGCTCCTCTAACTAGACAGTTCAGCAGGTACACCATGTTGCTCCTCTAACTAGACAGTTCAGCAGGTACACCGTGTTGCTCTAACTAGACAGTTCAGCAGGTACACCGTGTTGCTCTAACTAGACAGTTCAGCAGGTACACCATGTTGCTCTAACTAGACAGTTCAGCAGGTACACCGTGTTGCTCCTCTAACTAGACAGTTCAGCAGGTACACCATGTTGCTCCTCTAACTAGACAGTTCAGCAGGTACACCATGTTGCTCCTCTAACTAGACAGTTCAGCAGGTACACCGTGTTGCTCTAACTAGACAGTTCAGCAGGTACACCGTGTTGCTCTAACTAGACAGTTCAGCAGGTACACCATGTTGCTCCTCTAACTAGACAGTTCAGCAGGTACACCGTGTTGCTCTAACTAGACAGTTCAGCAGGTACACCATGCTGCTCTAACTAGACAGTTCAGCAGGTACACCGTGTTGCTCTAACTAGACAGTTCAGCAGGTACACCGTGTTGCTCCTCTAACTAGACAGTTCAGCAGGTACACCATGTTGCTCTAACTAGACAGTTCAGCAGGTACACCGTGTTGCTCCTCTAACTAGACAGTTCAGCAGGTACACCGTGTTGCTCTAACTAGACAGTTCAGCAGGTACACCATGTTGCTGCTCTAACTAGACAGTTCAGCAGGTACACCGTGTTGCTCTAACTAGACAGTTCAGCAGGTACACCGTGTTGCTGCTCTAACTAGACAGTTCAGCAGGTACACCGTGTTGCTCTAACTAGACAGTTCAGCAGGTACACCATGTTGCTCTAACTAGACAGTTCAGCAGGTACACCATGTTGCTCTAACTAGACAGTTCAGCAGGTACACCGTGTTGCTCTAACTAGACAGTTCAGCACCATGTTGCTCCTCTAACTAGACAGTTCAGCAGGTACACCGTGTTGCTCTAACTAGACAGTTCAGCAGGTACACCGTGCTGCTCTAACTAGACAGTTCAGCAGGTACACTGTGTTACTCTAATTAGACAGTTCAGCAGGTACACCATGTTGCTGCTCTAACTAGACAGTTCAGCAGGTACACCATGTTGCTCTAACTAGACAGTTCAGCAGGTACACCATGTTGCTCCTCTAACTAGACAGTTCAGCAGGTACACCATGTTGCTCCTCTAACTAGACAGTTCAGCAGGTACATCGTGTTGCTCTAACTAGACAGTTCAGCAGGTACACCGTGTTGCTCTAACTAGACAGTTCAGCACCATGTTGCTCCTCTAACTAGACAGTTCAGCAGGTACACCGTGTTGCTCTAACTAGACAGTTCAGCAGGTACACCGTGCTGCTCTAACTAGACAGTTCAGCAGGTACACTGTGTTACTCTAATTAGACAGTTCAGCAGGTACACCATGTTGCTCTAACTAGACAGTTCAGCAGGTACACCGTGTTGCTCTAATTAGACAGTTCAGCAGGTACACCGTGTTGCTCTAACTAGACAGTTCAGCAGGTACACCGTGTTGCTCTAACTAGACAGTTCAGCAGGTACACCATGTTGCTCTAACTAGACAGTTCAGCAGGTACACCATGTTGCTGCTCTAACTAGACAGTTCAGCAGGTACACTGTGTTGCTCTAACTAGACAGTTCAGCAGGTACACCGTGTTGCTCCTCTAACTAGACAGTTCAGCAGGTACACCGTGTTGCTCCTCTAACTAGACAGTTCAGCAGGTACACCGTGTTGCTCTAACTAGACAGTTCAGCAGGTACACCATGTTGCTCTAACTAGACAGTTCAGCAGGTACACCGTGTTGCTGCTCTAACTAGACAGTTCAGCAGGTACACTGTGTTGCTCTAACTAGACAGTTCAGCAGGTACACCATGTTGCTCCTCTAACTAGACAGTTCAGCAGGTACACTGTGTTGCTCTAACTAGACAGTTCAGCAGGTACACCGTGTTGCTCTAACTAGACAGTTCAGCAGGTACACCGTGTTGCTCTAACTAGACAGTTCAGCAGGTACACCATGTTGCTCTAACTAGACAGTTCAGCAGGTACACTGTGTTGCTCTAACTAGACAGTTCAGCAGGTACACCATGTTGCTCCTCTAACTAGACAGTTCAGCAGGTACACTGTGTTGCTCTAACTAGACAGTTCAGCAGGTACACCATGTTGCTCCTCTAACTAGACAGTTCAGCAGGTACACCATGTTGCTCCTCTAACTAGACAGTTCAGCAGGTACACCGTGTTGCTCTAACTAGACAGTTCAGCAGGTACACCATGTTGCTCCTCTAACTAGACAGTTCAGCAGGTACACCATGTTGCTCCTCTAACTAGACAGTTCAGCAGGTACACCGTGTTGCTCTAACTAGACAGTTCAGCACCATGTTGCTCCTCTAACTAGACAGTTCAGCAGGTACACCGTGTTGCTCTAACTAGACAGTTCAGCAGGTACACTGTGTTGCTCTAACTAGACAGTTCAGCAGGTACACCATGTTGCTCTAACTAGACAGTTCAGCAGGTACACTGTGTTGCTCTAACTAGACAGTTCAGCAGGTACACCGTGTTGCTCTAACTAGACAGTTCAGCAGGTACACCGTGTTGCTCCTCTAACTAGACAGTTCAGCAGGTACACCATGTTGCTCCTCTAACTAGACAGTTCAGCAGGTACACCGTGTTGCTCCTCTAACTAGACAGTTCAGCAGGTACACCATGTTGCTCCTCTAACTAGACAGTTCAGCAGGTACACCATGTTGCTCTAACTAGACAGTTCAGCAGGTACACCGTGTTGCTCCTCTAACTAGACAGTTCAGCAGGTACACCATGTTGCTCTAACTAGACAGTTCAGCAGGTACACCGTGTTGCTCTAACTAGACAGTTCAGCTGATGTGTTGTGAAGGATCAGATTAAACCGAATATATATATTTATTTATGGATATATATTTAATAGTATTTGTATATCGTTTGATATCCCTTGTATATTCCTTGTACATATACACGGAATATCCCTTTATTCTACTACAGCCCATAATAGTTCATTCTCTTATTGGACAAAAGGACCAGGCGCCAGGGACAAGCCCCTGGCGTTCAAGTTCAAAGGTACCGACGAGACATGCCCTTACTAGCCTCAGCTCCGCGCAGGAATACGGCTACCGAAAGCAGAGCGGCACTACTTGTCCACCGTGCATATAAATATGGCGCAAGAAATGTAGAATTCCTCTTAGTCCTTTACCCTTCTACCCAACTAAGTAACAAGACGTGAAGCCTCACCCCACGATACCGCGTGCGGTGTAGTACGGCCTGTTTGGCCTTAGAATAGCAGTGAGACCTCGTGCGAATTAATAGCTGAATTGCCAGAGTTTGGCACCGTATTTCTATTAAGTAATAATAGTCTATTATGTATGGTGCATCGTTCGGTTAGAGTTCTAAAGTGAGCAGCACCCCCGTCGTTTCCTCGCGTTATCTAGAGTCTTAACCAGGTTGGGCAGACCACGCGTGGTGCTTTCATCCGAGGAGTTCTAGGCGAGGACGAGTGGACCTGCACATTGGATTACCTACCCCGACGACTGCTGAGCCCTATACGGCATGGAATATCTATTTGCTTTGGTGCTTTGATTTGTGGAGCGGATAATCGCCAACACCGGTGAGTGTTGGATTTACCCCGAGAGGAGCCAAGGTGAGACGGCGCTCAGACCAGACTGAGGTCGCCTCGCTTCTTCTTCGTTGTGGACCTAAAGCTAAAGCTACAGCTATCGTCTACAAGAGAGCCCAAGTGTATTCATCTGCGGATCAAGGTTCTACGGGCACTGTGTTCTGTACCTGGACTCTCCCTGGAAATCGTTGACCAGACGGGATACAGCCGATGGCTCTCCTACCCCCCCTACTGGCTTACAACCGGCAGGACCCTTTACAGTATATCCCGCTATAATCATTAAGTGCCATCGTTATAATTCCCTAAGAGCCAGGTTGTATACTTGCTTCCTGCGTAACCAGAGATTGGACATTCAGTGTTGATTTGCCTACGAATACTCATTTGCCTTACAAGTGCATTCAAATCATAAATGTAATAAGTAACTATTATATGTACCCTTTGCTATATATTAAATATTTGACTATTACCTTTGTGTGGACCTGATTTCATATGTGGGAAAGTGTTCATCATACTTAGATATCGTGTACTGTATGGCCAGTAATTAAAGTACATAAAGCGGTAGTGGTTTAATGATACCATACTTATCAATACAGTCAGGGAATTGTACCCCTCAGTTACATGATGCATCAAACAATGTGTAATAATAATAAAATGTTATGAATTAGGCGGCTACGTGGCGTAGTGGGCAAGGCGCTCGCCACGAATGACGGAGACGCTGGGCTTGCCTGTTCGAGCCCAGCGCTCCACATTGCTTTCAGTTTAGCTGGTCGTTCATACTAATACACATTGGCCGTATTAGGGGGTGGGAAACTGATGGGTGGGGATCGGGCGTTTTGGACAGCGACTCCTACAGGTCGGTTGGTGCGCCTGCGCAGTAGAATCAGGAAAGTGTCGGGGGCAGCGTGAGCCTCCCACGCGTTACTCCTCGCCACTGAGAGATCGAGCTGCGCAGGTGAAAAGATGCGACTGCTGTTACCTCAAGTACCGGAGGGGACTTGTGCTATGTATGACTTAGTCCACATTGCAGCCGGCTTGTGGGAGGCAAGAAACAGCGTTCGTGACAGGGGAGGGTTGAATTGGATGATACGAAATTGGGATGGGGAAAATATAGAAAATGGGAGGAAAAGTGGATAAAAAAATAAATAAAAAATTATGAATTATTATGCATGTATAAACATGGGGGAAAATTACAAAACAACTCACATTTTTATTTTCCCATGTACGGGACGGGTGCATAAACTCAATTGAGTGATATTTTGGTAGCCATATTTGATCCAGCATTGAATGCAATGAGACAAAAGTATTCTGTATGGAAATGAGGAACATATAGAGCAGTAAACGGCTCACTGGTATCACCAACCTGGCGGGGAGGCTACAGGCCAATAACACCAGAGAGGATTACAGGGTCTAAGCAGCCAGGCATGGCGGTGGAAGGCCCCCCGGAGCGCCCAAATGGGTTGGACCAGAGGAGCCTCTGCACAACCCTCCCCCCACCCATCAACACCTATATTATCTTTTTTTTCCAATACTGCCTTTTACTCATCTATATGAAGAAAGTAGTGTAAAAGCAATTAAGTAGTTTAATTACAGGTTGATATATTATTTTGGATAAAACATATAATAATTACATTGAAATTGTCTCTTTTAGATTCCACCACACAGCCGAGATTCTACTGCATCCTGCCTCCTGAAGCATCTGAGGATGACATCAGCAAGCTGGACAGCAAGGTGAGTCTCCTTCTAACTGGACAGCACGGTGAGTCTGTTCCTAACTGGACAGCACGGTCTAACTGGACAGCACGGTGAGTCTGTTCCTAACTGGACAGCACGGTCTAACTGGACAGCACGGTGAGTCTGTTCCTAACTGGACAGCACTGTCTAACTGGACAGCACGGTGAGTCTGTTCCTAACTGGACAGCACAGTGAGTCTGTTCCTAACTGGACAGCACGGTCTAACTGGACAGCACGGTGAGTCTGTTCCTAACTGGACAGCACGGTGAGTCTGTTCCTAACTGGACAGCAAGGTGAGTCTGTTCCTAACTGGACAGCACGGTGAGTCTATTCCTAACTGGACAGCAGGTTGAGTCTGTTCCTAACTGGACAGCATGGTGAGTCTGTTCCTAACTGGACAGCACGGTGAGTCTGTTCCTAACTGGACAGCACAGTGAGTCTCTATTCCTAACTGGACAGCACGGTGAGTCTGTTCCTAACTGGACAGCAGGTTGAGTCTCTATTCCTAACTGGACAGCACGGTGAGTCTGTTCCTAACTGGACAAGCACGGTGAGTCTGTTCCTAACTGGACAGCAGGTTGAGTCTCTATTCCTAACTGGACAGCACGGTGAGTCTCTATTCCTAACTGGACAGCAGGTTGAGTCTCTATTCCTAACTGGACAGCAGGGTGAGCTGCTGCTAACGTGATGGCTTCTTGCTTGTTTAAATCCACTTTTCCTAATATTGGTTTTAGAACGTTGTGTTTGTGAATCCTGTCCTTCAGCTGTTCTCTTCACTGTACAGGTGTTTCAGAAGCTGTTCAGCGGAGCAGTGAAGTATGACGACCTGTACTCCCTGCTCATCTCCCTGCTGGCAGCCGGCTCCCAGGTCGACACGGCGAGGAGACTAGAGGGCAAAGCCGTCACAGCTATGGTCAGTCCCACAGACCCTGCCGGACGCTGGACCGTTTGAACCATTGCTTAGCAGGAACAGTCTCATCCAAAAAACACTGCTTGGAGAGAGTACTCTCATTCTGTTTTTGACCTTTGTTAGATTTATCCTCCTTTGTTTGTCTGTTTGTTGACCAAAATAAGCTCTTGGTGGCCACATAGTATACACTGGCTTATTGTTTGAGAATACGCAAATTCCCCTCTAGCTGCCAGTGTGTGTGCAGGGTTTGCTGTTTACTCTTTTCCCCAAGGAGCACATGTGTTAATGAAAACATTAAGGAGCACACAAAGAAATGTTGGGAGTGCAGTGAAACATTTGCATACCAATCCTTTTTTTCCAGTAGAGTATCGTTTGGATTTTATTGATTGTCGATTCCAGTTCTGCTTATTGAATCTGATTCTTATCGAATCTCTGTTCCAATTCTAATGTTTTTGGTGGGGCAGGAAATTAAATATAAGAACAAAAATGGTTCTAAATTTGCTGTAAATTAGCCTTTAGTTTTGTCATGCGTTTCTGATGCATTATGACAGGAACCTTAAATCACTGCTCAATGACATTCATCTACTCTTTATGTGCTCATCTTCCCCTTCAAAGCTAAAGTGAACGATGAGATGAGTCTCTGGGGATGAACTGGGTGATCTGTGAACTTGCATCTGGGATTACCGTTAGTTTACACGTAGCTCTAATATAAAATGACAAATGTCAGCAGTATATTGTTACACTCCAGTGTCTAGCATAGCCAGACCTCTCTACATTACATTACCCACTAATGTTACTGCTAACTGTGTATGACTGGGATACCGCTACCTGTCAAATATGTTGCACAGAGGGTTTAACTAAGTGCTTTGTCTCTGCTCACATGCTTTGTTGACGCAACCAGTGAAATAACATTATGTCCGAGCAACAGGTCCTGGCAGTTGAGTAGATTATTTTGCTCAATACAGCTACTAACATATGCAGCAGGGGGGGTTTATGGTACTTGTAATCTTTACGCACATACATGCTTGTAAATAATTTTTCTGGTAACTTTGCACACATCTGTTTTTTGTGAGTCGCGCTGTCGAGCCCTGATTTGGGATTTTGGCAAGAGATAATAAAATATTTCAATGTAATTATTATTTAAAAATATAAGTGGAATAAAGCTTTTAATAAAATAATGTGCTAACTGACGACATGTGTTGCTACGACACAGGAGGCGTGCTCTCTTCAGTACTACTTCCTGATGCTGTGGAGGATCCTGGGAGTTCTGCCCCCCTCCAAAGCCTACATGGAGCAGCTGAAGAGCGGCTGCAGTGAGCCGTCGGAGTGCGACATCCTACACACCCTGCGCTGGTCCTCTCGCCTCCGTGTCACCAGCTACGTCAACTGGATCCAGGTTTGTTCTCCTCGGCTGCACAGTTAACTACCCAGTGGGAAGAGAAATAACCAGAGTGACGATACCTCGACCGATATGGGATTTTCGAAGGCCGATAACGATATTTAAACGTTTTCTATTTTATGTTTTTTTGAATTTGATAAAATAACAAACACTTTTATGATAATACATTTGATTTAATTAAATTGTTGGATTTAAGTTCACTAATAGCTATATTAGCTAGGTAGCTTAGCCTGTTGATAATGGATATGTTTGCACTCGTCAATATTAGCCTACTTACAAAAATATTGCTAACCGTTGGTTATAAAATACTCCAGTATTTTCCTTCAATATATATTTACCCAAGGGGATCAATAAGGGAATTATCTTATCTCTGAACTTTGGAGCCCTATTTAGTATAAGTGGGAATCGCCAGAGACCTCACGATACCATACTATCGCGATACTTGCGTCACGATACGATAGTATCGCGATACGAAATATATCGCGATATGCTGAGTATTGCGAATATATATATATTTTTTGTGATGTTTAGTCATGCCTGTGTTGTCATTGGCAGGACCACTTGGTCAAGCAGGGGATGAAGGCGGACCAGGCAGCCGCTTTGATGGAGACGACTGTCGCCAAGTGCAGTGCTGTGCAGTACGATGTGGAATTAGCAGAAGAGTACATTGCCAGACAGGTAATGACTAGCACTGTCCCTTCTTAGTTGATCGTTTACTAATTGACGATCAGGGTCTTAGTCCTTGTCTATAGTCTTGTCTATGTCTAAGGTTCTTGAACAAGTCATGTGAAGCTTTACACTGAGCACATCACCTCTGAGCTGCCACTAGGGGCAGAGCGGCTATCCATGAGTGAGTGAATCTGTGCAAGTGAGTCAGTGAGTCATAGAGGCGCTTTGTATTTAAAAATAACATAAATCTTTGGTACTAGTCTAGATAAGTGCAAAACATTTGCAAATTTGGTACTTAAAGACCTGTTCAAGACCATTGCAGAATATTGGTAGGCTTGGCATTGATGCCATTTTCATCAATCGATGATCAAAGTAATTTTCCTGTGTGATTATTGATATATAGGCAGTTTTTAGATGAAAATGTCAACAGCATGCGGGTTGTGCTGTTATAATGTTAGTCTGATGCTCACATTAATGTTATTCTATTATTTTAGCATTACAGATTGGATGCGACTACTGATTTGAAAATGCTCAGCATGTTTTTAGGCTAACATACAGCAACCAAGTCGAGTCGTTTTTTATTAAAAAAAAGTTATAATTTTTTTTCTCATTGCCTGAGCTCTGAAACGTTGCATCGGATCTGCAAGCTTGGTCTGCTTCACCTGCCTTATCACCTGCCTGGGGAATGAAAACACAACGGCACATGGAACAGAGGAGGAGCTGCCTGATTACATTGATTAGTACATTTATTGTCGAGTACAGAGTACAATGAAATTAAGTTGGCATCTAACCAGAGTGCAAAGGAGCAGTAAAGTGCATTGTAGTATACAGTATAATGTGTATATATGGAGTATATATGAAAAAGCTATATAAATTATATGAAATGGGCCCTAGTGATAACGAGTTAGGAACCATCAGTCCTCAGCCCTAGTGATAACGAGTTAGGAACCATCAGTCCTCAGCCCTAGTGATAACGAGTTAGGAACCATCAGTCCTCAGCCCTAGTGATGACGAGTTAGGAACCATCAGTCCTCAGCCCTAGTGATAACGAGTTAGCAACCATCAGTCCTCAGCCCTAGTGATAACGAGTTAGGAACCATCAGTCCTCAGCCCTAGTGATAACGAGTTAGGAACCATCAGTCCTCAGCCCTAGTGATGACGAGTTAGGAACCATCAGTCCTCAGCCCTAGTGATGACGAGTTAGGAACCATCAGTCCTCAGCCCTAGTGATAACGAGTTAGGAACCATCAGTCCTCAGCCCTAGTGATAACGAGTTAGGAACCATCAGTCCTCAGCCCTAGTGATGACGAGTTAGGAACCATCAGTCCTCAGCCCTAGTGATAACGAGTTAGGAACCATCAGTCCTCAGCCCTAGTGATAACGAGTTAGGAACCATCAGTCCTCAGCCCTAGTGATAACGAGTTAGGAACCATCAGTCCTCAGCCCTAGTGATAACGAGTTAGGAACCATCAGTCCTCAGCCCTAGTGATAACGAGTTAGGAACCATCAGTCCTCAGCCCTAGTGATAACGAGTTAGGAACCATCAGTCCTCAGCCCTAGTGATAACGAGTTAGGAACCATCAGTCCTCAGCCCTAGTGATGACGAGTTAGGAACCATCAGTCCTCAGCCCTAGTGATGACGAGTTAGGAACCATCAGTCCTCAGCCCTAGTGATAACGAGTTAGGAACCATCAGTCCTCAGCCCTAGTGATAACGAGTTAGGAACCATCAGTCCTCAGCCCTAGTGATGACGAGTTAGGAACCATCAGTCCTCAGCCCTAGTGATAACGAGTTAGGAACCATCAGTCCTCAGCCCTAGTGATAACGAGTTAGGAACCATCAGTCCTCAGCCCTAGTGATAACGAGTTAGGAACCATCAGTCCTCAGCCCTAGTGATCACGAGTTAGGAACCATCAGTCCTCAGCCCTAGTGATAACGAGTTAGGAACCATCAGTCCTCAGCCCTAGTGATAACGAGTTATGAACCATCAGTCCTCAGCCCTAGTGATAACGAGTTATGAACCATCAGTCCTCAGCCCTAGTGATAACGAGTTAGGAACCATCAGTCCTCAGCCCTAGTGATAACGAGTTAGGAACCATCAGTCCTCAGCCCTAGTGATAACGAGTTAGGAACCATCAGTCCCTCACCTTTTTGGCTTCCGTTACAGATTTCCTCCTTTTCCGGCGTGGACCCGACCGCCATTCTGCCGCTGCACCAGGTGCCGTCTCTACAAACCATTTACACGCTGGACGCCGTCATCTCCAAAGTGCAGGTGTCTCTGGACGAGCACCTGTCCAAGGTGGCCATTGAGACGGACGCACACAAGTCCTCTGAGATCACCAAGAGCCTGCTGCCCGCCACGCTGCAGCTCATCCACGTCTACACCGCCTTCACCAGGTGACGTACCGCTGCAGTCACAGAGAGAGACACGGTGGCTCGCCTGGGGAACACTCCTCTGGTGCAATCTGTTGTATAAGGCCTAACAAAAATAATGGTTGGTTTCAGGTTGGTTGTCAGTTTGGCCATGGGTAGGTAGGGAATTTATTTTATTTTATTTTTTATTTTATTCTTTCCCACGGCGACTATGGATAGGGAATTTCTTTATTTAATTAACCCTTTCACTGCCACACGACAGAAGGTTAGCCCTTTACTATCACACAACCGACGGCGATGCTCCATCATTAGCATCATTAGCTCCGCGGATGCGGAGCTAATGATGCTAATGATGGAGCATCGCCGTCGGTTGTGTGATAGTAAAGGGCTAACCTTCTGTATTGTCACAGTGAAAGGGTTAACCGGCTGTCGTGTGGCAGTGAAAGGGTTAAAATGTTCACAACAACATGGATGCATGTACTCTGCCAGCATGTTTAATATCCATAATACTAAATGTTTGACTAAGATTTCTATGAAACTTTATTCTTAAAAAATATATATTTTTTAATATATAATTTTTTTTTAAAACTCATAAAATATATTGGGTCGCACCTAAATCGGCAGGGTCGGTCGGCAACCTGAAACCAACCATTATTTTTGTTAGGCCTAATGACATTTAAAAGTTGTTAAACTACATTACATTCAGAGCTGGTCAGACTGTATTAAAGAACCTGATCGGTCTTCATCACGGATGCTCGTATACATGATGCCAGTGCAGAGTTGACCAGCGGTAGAGTAATGTTAATGACCAGTGGATCTGGGCAACAGCACCTGCCGTCAGCTGATCGAGGCAGAAGACGGAGCATTGATGAGCTCTTGACAATCTGCTACCGTAAGCGTTTGATTTGATAGTTATAAGATAGCCAACATTAGCTAGTCTGTTGCATTTGCAAATGTGCTAGATCGCCTGATAATTGCTTAAATGAGCTTACGATAACAGGATCCGAAAACAAGCAATAATGTTGCCAACAAATGATTTGGGAAACTTACCTTAATGATTGTTAGATGGACTTCTAACAATGTCGGTAGCATAACATTTCTGTGTGTTTGCGCTTCGATCCATCAAGTTAAGGATTCATGGGTCTCTAATCATACATTTCCCCCCTTTACTGGTGGATCATAATAGCAGGCTGTGTAATGGGAGTAAGCTCCCTCAGTAAGCATAATGTTTACTTACATTGGACCTCATTCACCAACATTGTCTTTGAGTTTTCTCTTGGAAGGTGTATGAGGCCTTTCCTACATTTCACTGCATGTCTCGTGTATGTATGTACTCATCCTGGTTAAATGCTAAACATATTTAATTTGAAATACAAATCACAGAAACTGCACAGGAAATGGTTAAAAAATAAAAGTGTAAATGTCTCCGTCTCGTCCAGATCGTACCTGCTTATGAGTCTCCCAGAGGACGGGGACAACAAGCTGACTGACGCCAAGCTCCAGGGTTATGCAGCGGTCCTGTCCATCGGCTCCACGCGCTGCAAGGCCAACACGCTCGGTACGTGGCTGCCCCATGGTCTCAGGCTTCCTGCACACTATTCATGACTATACATTCACATGGGCTCAGGCTTCCTGCACACTATTCATGACTATACATTCACATGGGCTCAGGCTTCCTGCACACTATTCATGACTATACATTCACATGGTCTCAGGCTTCCTGCACACTATTCATGACTATACATTCACATGGGCTCAGGCTTCCTGCACACTATTCATGACTATACATTCACATGGGCTCAGGCTTCCTGCACACTATTCATGACTATACATTCACATGGTCTCAGGCTTCCTGGACACTATTCATGACTATACATTCACATGGGCTCAGGCTTCCTGCACACTATTCATGATTATACATTCACACTTAGGCCGGTGACAGACCAGA
The DNA here is from genome assembly GCF_963971535.1 of Notolepis coatsorum. Lineage (NCBI taxonomy): Eukaryota > Metazoa > Chordata > Actinopteri > Aulopiformes > Paralepididae > Notolepis > Notolepis coatsorum. Next base: position 25,270,574 of record NC_140181.1, read on the forward strand.
GGCGCACGCAGGCACACACGGGTATTGTGCGAGAACCGCTCGCGTGGCCGTTCACACCGAGTCCGACTTCAGAGCAAGCGGAAGCGCACACATTTACATTGGAACAGCTGTAAATGCCTAGTTTATATGCGAAGTCGGTCCCTGTTTGAAGATTTTTTTTTAAGATTTCCATTTCCAGTATTATGTAATTGTCCATTTTGCATGTATAACCTGTTATTATCTCATTAATTAGAATGTTAGAAGGAATTTTAGAATGATGAAATCAGTGTGACTGTACTCCTGAAAAAGTATAGTATGGTTTATTTGCATTGGGAAAGATACAGACCCATTAGCTGGTTGAACAACATCTATATGTCTGGTAATAATGCAGATATTGAGTGTATTTCTGTGAAAATGCGTGTGGCGCACGCCTCAAATTCCAACCGAAGCGGAAAAGAACTTCGCTTCCCGCCCGCGAGTCGCCCGCCTGCCCGCGGCCGGTGTGAACAGCGACACCCGTTAACATGGGAGCGAAAGTGAAGCGCTGATGGTTCGCCCGCGTCCCCCGTGTTCGTGCCGAGACTGTCCTCATCCTCAATACCAAGCGGGGCTCATTTGCCTAGAGGGCGCTGTTTCACTGCATTTTTTAGATTCTACCTTTAACTCATTCCGCGCCTAGAGGTCGCTGTTTAGCTTGTGGTAAGAATGCCAGCGCTCTGTTCAATGGGGATAATGCCTGTGTTTGCGAGTGCTAAAACTATATTAAATATTATAACTATGGATCTAATAAACACGTCGATTGTCAGTGAGTTTCTTCCGGTCAACATGCAAAAAACACTTTTTTCATATATACATTTTCGTTTTATACCGTGGTGAATATGAGTATAGTTTTAGAGTGATCCTGTCGAATCCCAATAAACTCCAGCAAACGGCACTTCAATGCATTTCCTTAGAAATCGTGCCATTTGTCGCTTGATTTATGAATCGTTCTGAAATAAATGCTAGATTATCGGTATTATATGTTTCATCATGCGCACACAGAAGCGGGGGCTGAAAAGTCGCCCCTCCGTGCTTTGGTTGGCGCCAACAGCACGCACGCACACGCACACACACACACGCGCACACACACACACACACAGACACTTGTGATCGTTATGAAAGAAACATCGGATTAACCCAAGATTGGTAACATAGAGTCCTTACCTCACATCTGATGTACTGCAAAAACAAAGATTAATCCAATTCCTGATCACCATTCCAAATATTGATCGTGTTTATTGATCCATCGTTTCTCAACCAAAACACATGAATCCACGCTGCTCCAGTGTCCCCCAATCCGTGTGTTATAACGTTACTCTTGCCCCAGAAGGAAAACCTGGACCAGACTTCTTAGATCGATGCACAGTCCCAGCCAGAGGGATTCCAATGATGTGCAATACCGGCCGCAAGGCGTTAGGCGGCGGTATTGGCCTTTTGCGAGTTATCCCAATGATAACGTCAGGCTGGATGGATGAAAAATGAATAGATATAGCGAATAAAAGAAATAACGATTAAAAGCCGACTTTTCTCAAGCGATGTCGAGTTACCCCGACTTTTTTCGTCATTGGCGCTGAAACAGTTAATTGTGTTGAAAGTCTTCTAACCATTTGTACTTTTCTGAGAGTATACTTGCAATGTATTTTTGGTGCTTTTGTGCTTTCATGTACTAATTCAAAGCACATGTTTAGTATGATAGTCATTAATATGCTGTGTGTAGTCTAAGTGTAATCTAAATTACACTGAGATGTTTACCAAACTTAAGTTTTGCTTTAGTAAACTTATTAAAAGTGTACTATTTTGGTAACCAAAAATACATCAAAAGCATAATGCCATATATATATATATAAGCACACCGTAAGTACAGATTTTAACACACTTGGTACAACTTAAGTGGTTACAATTTAACACAACTTTAGTATACTTTCTGAATACATAAAATATATATATATATATATTTTTTTTAAATATATAAAGTATACTTTCTTTTTCTGAAGAGGATAGAGTTTATACACATTCTTTCTCACCAACTTTGATCAAACTTTGTTGGCTCATCGTTGCACCTCTCCAGCCCACAGCATCATGCAGAACCTGCCTTCAGCTGTGCAGACGCTGTGCGAGACCTGGAACAACATCCACACCAACGAGTTCCCCAACATTGGCTCCTGGGTATGTGAAGAGAACACCTGTCTGCTCAAGGTCACTGACTACTAACGTGGAAGTTACAATTACACTAAAGTAAAACATCATTTAGTACCTCAGACGGAGAACCATAAAACTGGTCGAGGGCCTTAGGGAGATATGAGACTAAGGTCGCTTTCACATATAGTTTTGGTGGACTCTGTGCGGTTCTGGTGGTGAAGTTGCAACATTGTTGCATTCTTCATTTGGTTTGCCTGCGTTCACATAGCAATCTGTCAGGTGCACCAAACTATCTGAACAATGTCACGCGGTCGAAAAGGGCGCTCGTCTATTGGACAGTGGAAATGTGTGTGTGGCTGCGAGCGTGTGTGTGCGCGCGCGTGTGTGTGTGGACTGCGAGCTCTGTCTGACTCCAGATCAGCGGAGGCGAGTTGTTCTATTGAAGCCGATTACCACCATCCTCTTGCTAAACAACTTGTACACCACGTTGTTATATATATATAATAATAACAATATAATAAGCCGCGTTTTTTCTTCCTTCTTCCCAAGATGCACAGTTGGATATATAGATAGATAGATAGATAAGAGAGATAGATGCAGTGTGCTTGTTTTGCATTGAATGCTGCGAGCAGTGGTAATATAGATATCTATGGTAATAATAAGCACTTCCTATATTTGGTTCGTGTTTGGTCCGATGAAGCGAACCGAGACCTACGTTTTCAGGCGGACCAGAGTTCGCCTGTTTGGTCCGGCGGACCGAGTTCGACCGCATTCACACAAACCCGAAAAACCGGACTATCGAATTCTGGTCCGATAATCCGGACCAAACAGCCCCTGTGTGAAAGCGACCTAAGGGGGCTTTCTCACTAGCCATCCGGGGTCGAATCCGAGCACGATCGCACCAAAATAAGTGTGATGAGAACGCTCCCCCCCCCGTCACCGGGGACGCTGATTCGCTCCAAGACGGGACCGCTTGAAAAGGTGGTTTCGGGTGCGAACCAGTGTCTCCAACAATCCCTCGATTTGCTTCTTGAGGTCTGAGTTCATTTGGAGCGTTCACATATCAGCCAAAAGATTTGTCCACTTGAGAGGCTGAATGACCAAGTGGGAAAACACCCAATAAACCCTTGAAAGTTACCACATCTGACTAAACTGTCTGAGTAGATGGGTTTAACAATCTTTCTCTCTTTCTCCCCCTCAGCGCAATGCTTTTGCTAACGACACCATTCCATCAGAGAGTTACATCAGTGCCATCCAGGCTGCTCACCTGGGGACTCTGAGCTGCCAGTCTCTGCCACTGGCCTCGTCTCTGAAACACATGCTCCTCTCTCTGGTCCGCCTCACCGGTGACCTCAGTGTGTAAGTGCTGCACCTTTTACACTCCTCATTCAAGTAGGTATGCAGTAGCTAATAAAATTAGTAGGTATGTACTGTAGTAGCTAATAAAACAAGTACCGGTAGGTATATAGTTCAAGATTTAAGAGGTTTATTCATCACACATATACACAAGACTTATAGTGAAATGAAGGTGTATATTAACACATACTCCCCATCCAGAGTGACTTTGCAACCTTCCAACAGTAGAATAACAATATATCCTGTCTTTCACCACAGCACAGAGGAGCTGAACCCTTCCCAGGTGGTGCGCACGCTGCTGCCCCTGCTCCTGGAGAGCAGCACGGAGAGCGTAGCGGAGATCAGCAGCACCTCGCTGGAGCGCATCCTTGGCCCAGCTGAGTCTGATGCCTTCCTGGCCCGCATCTATGAGCGCCTGGTGACTGGCTGCTACAACATCATTGCTCACCACGCAGACCCAGAGAGGTAGGACGTCTTTCTGCATCCACACACCTTTCTGTTGCGTACTTGTTTTTGCTTTGCAGTACTTCATTAATCCCCTTAGGCAAATAGTTAGTTCACATACCCGATAAATGTAGGCGTTTTCAGGGGTCAGAGTGCAAGGCCAGTGAGTCATTTTACAGTGCCCCTGGGAACACTGTAGGGGTTTAGTGCTTTGCTCAAGGACACATGGACAGGGATGGATGTGGGTTTTAGAACGGGGGGGGGGGGGGCAAGACTATTAGCAAATGGGACCAGAGTTCTCCTTTATATTTAACCCATTCCATTTGCATTATTTGAAAATAAATAAAAGGGTAGAATGACTTGTTACAGCATTGTTGAGCAGTGGATGGTCATTCTCTGACCTCTGATCTTTCAGTGGTTTGGATGAGTCTGTGCTGGAGGAGTGTCTGCAATACCTGGAGAAGCAACTGGAGAGCAGTCAGGTCCGCAAGGCCATGGAGGAGTTCTTCTCATTCAGGTAACCTACACATCACAGGTTCACACGGCCATGGATGAGTTCATTTGATCCAACTGGCTTAAAGGGGAACTGCGCCCAATTTCAGAATTCAGAATTTCAGAATGTTATTCCAAAAATATATTCGTGAAACATCAATCCCAAATCCAAAAATTATTTGAGTGCTAAAACCTCGAATGTGTGATGTCATCAGGTATAAAGTGAATGTGTGATATCATCGGGTATAAAGTGAATGAATGAATTTCAAAAGATGGTTTAGATCAGTGGCTCGCAACTGTTTTGGCGTCGAGGACCCCCAAATTTAGTTGCGTTCCAGTCAACTCACAACTAGGGATTTTCCCACCTCCTACTTGAAAAAGTATACTGGAACGCTGCTCAAAGTCCGAGTCCTATTCATAATCTTGGGTGGGAATCACAGAATGAATCGTCTTGATGTCAAACAACAATGGCGGCACGCACAGAGAAGCACATGGTAGATGTATTTACAGTATTATTAGGTTAAGTGCCATAAAATAACATGCATAATTGTGTCTGCTACATTATGTGTGGTTTTCCCTCATTTTATTAGTTTAAATAGAAGGCTGTACTTCTCACCGTTTAACACTTTAACACACGGTCAGCCATGTTTCTTTTTTTACGTGCACCTGGAATGCTTGGGAGTCGGAAGTCGGAATTTTCAACTGGGGAATCCAGTCTGGAACGCAGCATTAATAATCAGGCCACTGACCCACATTTGATCAGATGTAGCCTCAGGGACACCATCTGAGAAGATTTAGTTATAATTCCATTACTTGTCTATACTGTGTAGGTGGACATACAACAGAAAAGAGAGTGAAACCTTCCACATTCTCTTATTGGGCTAAACCTCTAGTCCAGGGGTCAGCAACCTTTACTATCAAAAGAGCCACTTTTCCCCCGCCCCACAAAATAAAATGCTCAGGGAGCCGCATAACCTATTTACCCTTAAAATGAAGATAACAGTGTATAACGTTTTATATATCCCCCTACATTTAGCATAAAACGCCTGACAATTGCATACCCAAAGTAATTTGCGATTTATTATACTTTATACTTATAGCACACAGTTTGTTGCATTAATGGGATTATAAAGCAACAAAAAGATACATTTTGACTTTTTATTGCCGTTTTTACCTGTTATAACAAAGGAAAACCTCAAACTCTTATGAAGAGGAGAAAAAATACTGGCTGTGTAGACATTTTTTAATAAAACACAGGTATATTTGAGTCCTTCCCTTATTTGTGGAACATTTATAAAATAAAAAGTAGTCTACTTTGAAAAAAAACACAGAAAAGGAGAAAAAACACTGGCATCTGTAGACCTACTTTGAAATAAAACCCTGAACTATGCAGCTCTATTCCTTCCCTTATTTGTGGAAAATCTATAAAATATTTCGCACCACATATCAGGCATACTACAGGTAAGCCTGCATCGTTAGTTGTGGTAGCAAATTAATCTGTCCACGCTGAATTAAACCCTCTTACTTTCAGACTTTCCTTTTTTTGGATTTATCCATGGTTAGCTTACTGGGGGGTCGGAAACTCAAGATTAGCCACTTGCAGACGGCAGGGAGAGGCGCGGGGTGTGACATACTGTATATTTTAGTTGATGAAATATTTTTGTTGACTAAATATCTTAGTTGATGAAATATTTTTTCATTTCAGTGTCACAGTATGACATCGATCTTTTTTTTTTGGGCCAGGGAGCCGCAGCTGATTGGCTAAAGAGCCGCATGCGGCCTCGAGGCCGCAGGTTGCCGACCCCTGCGTCTAGTCAATGAAATAATAATGAATACAAAATATTCCAAGTGCGTATACAAGTACATTTTCTGTTTTCAGAACTGAGAACTACAGAATAAAGCAAATTTGAGTATAAAAACTCAAAATTCTGTCGGTCCACAAAATCAGTCTCCCATTCATTGTCTACGGAGCAGCTCCAGACATGATGACATCACTAGTTTGACTCTCACTTCTCGGGTTTCCGTCTTTAGGAGAGTAGCTCATGTTCACAAATACTGATTGAACTTCCATGGAAATAACATTAGAATGTTTTTATTTCAACTGTCTTTGTACCCCTGTTCCCCCAGCGGAGAGCTTGTCCAAATCATGATGGCAACGGCCAATGAAAACCTCTCTGCAAAATTCTGCAACAGGGTGCTGAAATTCTTCACCAAGCTCTTTCAGCTCAGTAAGTTTACTCCTTTGTGTCATGTGACACTTGCATCTCATGGTTTTCATATACAATTGTTGTTTCTTTACACAGACCAATAAAAGAGACAGTGTTATATTTGCATCATTATAATTTTTTTTATTTACACATACATAGCGAAAAACAATATAACAACACAAACCCTAATGTCTCCATACTATGCTACTAATTAACTCGCTGGTCACCGACTGTATATGTGCGACTTTGTGTGATTAGAACATTCCAGAAAACGCACATCTCCGTTGAGATTTTGAGAAGTTGGACCATTTCAACTTCTTCGCAATCTACATTACATTTACATTTACATTTAGTCATTTAGCTGACGCTTTTATCCAAAGCGACTTACAAGTTCTGTACGACAAGCCATCAGGAAGGGCACAACTCTATCAGCTGAGCAACATTGTTCATCAAAGTGTTGAGTGCTACAGTGTAGGTTAGTTTATTAGGACAAGTGCATGACAGTACGGTTAGTTAGGGTTAGATTTTTTTTTTTTTTTTTTATTCAGATAATGGTTAAAGAAGTGCGTCTTTAGTCGACGGCGAAAGATTGGACGTGATTCGGCTGTCCTAACTGGGGTGGGTAGTTCATTCCACCATTGTGGGGCAAGGACTGAGAATAGGCGACTTCTCTTGGATGACCCTCCCGGAGCTTGGATAGGAGTAGGTCTGAGGCGGCCAGAAGATGCAGAGCGTAGGGGTCTTGAGCGTGTGTAGTTAGAGACCATTGACCGGAGGTAGGCGGGAGCGGTTCCCTTTGCCGCACGGTATGCTAGGTCGAGGGCCTTGAAGCGGATTCGTGCAGCAATGGGGAGCCAGTGCAGGTCCCTAAGAAGTGGGGTGACATGGGCCGACTTCGGTAGGTTTGAGATCAGGCGGGCCGCTGCGTTCTGAATGAGTTGAAGAGGCTTAGTGGCAGTGGCCTGGCTGACGAATAAGTGGCCTGGATTCTATGTTTAGATGCTTATGTTTATGTATAGAATGCTTCTGAGTAAGTGAAATGTAATTGCTCATGATGTACCATCGTCCTGGGGATGTTAAGTTCATCTCACACTTATGTTCATTTGTCTGGTTTAGTGAAGCTAGTGTTGCATATATACGGCCAGTGACCAGCAAGTAATTGACTAGACTGAATACAATAAAGAAAATGTTCCCAAATTTCTGTCTGCTTCCAGTCTCTGTAGTTCTTCATATGCCTCAGCAGCTAACATGTAAACCTGTACACCTGCCCCTTTAGCCGAGAAGAACCCTAATCCCAGCCTGCTGTGCCTGTGTGGCTCCCTGGCCCAGCTGGCCTGCGTGGAACCCTCCCGCCTACAGTCCTGGCTGACGCGCATGACTGCCACCCCGCCCAAGGACTCTGAGCACCTGGAGGTGGTCCAGGAGAACCGGCAGCTGCTGCAGCTGCTCACCACGCACATCGTGCGCGACAACAGCCAGGTGGGCGAGGGCGTGTGCACGGTCCTCGTCAGCACACTTATCCCCATGGCGACCGAGATGCTGGCCAACGGCGACGGGACGGGCTTCCCGGAGCTCATGGTCATCATGGCCACACTCGCCAGCGCCGGCCAGGGTGCCGGCCACCTCCAGCTGCACAGGGCCGCCATCGACTGGCTGACGAGATGGTGAGATACCTGACATAGCTGGGAGGACCTGCCTATAGTGAGCTTTGATCTGGAAGAGAAAAATCAGCTGTCTTGTCTGTCCTTTTTCTCGCAGCAAGAAGTATCTGACACAGAAGAACGTTGTGGAGAAAGTGAGCGCAAATTTGACCCAGGGCAAAGTGAGTTTCAATCCATCCCAGCAGTACGTCAGCCCCCCTCCCTCCACCTACCTGACCAAAGCACTCATAACTCTGGATAAACACATGTTGTCTCCTTGTCTTTCTAGCATGCCAGCATGCTGGAGTGCTCCTGCCACATCATCTCCTACCTGGCGGACGTGATGAACGCCCTGCGGCAGAGCAGCGGCCAGGGTACCTCCACCATGCTGGTGGAGGGTGAGGAGAAGGCCATGGAGGTGGATTCAGACTGGGTAGAGGAACTGGCAGTGGAGGAAGATGACTCCCAGGCAGAGGACTCTGTAAGGATCTCTTCTCCGTGTCCCCCCACACCAGTATCCGAATCAATATGACCTAGAGCAATATCCAGATCAATATGACCTAGAGCAATATCCAGATCAATATGGCCTAGAGCAATATCCAGATCAATATGGCCTAGAGCAATATCCAAATCAATATGACCTAGAGCAATATCCAAATCAATATGACCTAGAGCAATATCCAAATCAATATGACCTAGAGCAATATCCAAATCAATATGACCTAGAGCAATATCCAGATCAATATGACCTAGTGCAATATCCAGATCAATATGGCCTAGTGAAATATCCAGATCAATATGGCCTAGTGCAATATCCAGATCAATATGGCCTAGAGCAATATCCAGATCAATATGGCCTAGAGCAATATCCAGATCAATATGACCTAGAGCAATATCCAAATCAATATGACCTAGAGCAATATCCAGATCAATATGGCCTAGAGCAATATCCAAATCAATATGGCCTAGAGCAATATCCAGATCAATATGGCCTAGAGCAATATCCAGATCAATATGACCTAGTGCAATATCCAGATCAATATGACCTAGTGCAATATCCAGATCAATATGGCCTAGAGCAATATCCAGATCAATATGACCTAGTGCAATATCCAGATCAATATGGCCTAGTGAAATATCCAGATCAATATGGCCTAGTGCAATATCCAGATCAATATGGCCTAGTGCAATATCCAGATCAATATGGCCTAGTGCAATATCCAGATCAATATGGCCTAGTGCAATATCCAGATCAATATGGCCTAGTCTGCAATATCCAGATCAATATGGCCTAGTCAGTGCAATATCCAGATCAATATGACCTAGTCAGTGCAATATCCAGATCAATATGGCCTAGTCAGTGCAATATCCAGATCAATATGGCCTAGTCAGTGCAATATCCAGATCAATATGGCCTAGTCAGTGCAATATCCAGATCAATATGGCCTAGTCAGTGCAATATCCAGATGACAGGAGGCTGCAGTGTTTCTGCAGATAAAGCCAACATGTAACGCAGGTATTGTGGTGCCTGCACCTCATATTCTACAGACGTAAGACAACATCTAGGATTGGTACACCAGCTAAAATTATTAGGACAGTTTGCACATTTGGCCTGATGGTGGCGCCAGAGCAAAGGTCATGGGGTCACCAAAATCAACATGTTTCATCCTATTGGTGTCATGATTGTGCACAGGAAATTCCTTTGCAATCTGGCCATTACTTAAAATGTTGGCCTGATGATGTTGCTAGAGAAATGGTCATGGGATCACCAACATCAATAATGTTTCTTCCTCTTGTAGTCATGAATGTGCACAGCAAATTCCTTGGCAATTAGAATCTTCAAGGACCATCCCGGAAATCGCCCGTCTTTCTCCATGAGACTTGACAGTTCTAGGCATAGGTAGTTCACCTGTGTGAATAACAGCCCCTTTTACTGCTGCTGACACAAGCCCCCCGCCAAACTTCTGCTTTCAGCTGGGTGCACTTGTTATGAACTCCTGGGTGCTCCTGGGCATTTTAGGAGTCTACTTCTGCAGAATAACAACCTGAAAGTCCATCTAAGTGGAATTCTGCTTTAAAACACATTGTAATGGTGTTGATAATGCCTCTTTCAGGTGGAATTCTTCTTGAAAATCAATTGTAAATTGTGTTAATATACGGTATATCTATCCACGTCTGTCTGTACATACCGGCATATAATCCTTTTTACATATCTGTAGATACTATATCTATATTTGTACGTATTCCCTCCCTACTCTTACTAGTTACGCTGCTGGCCAGTACGACTTACTACCATAATGTCTTTATACCTGTATCACTGTACATATTAATACTACAACTCTGTACATACTCGCACAATCTGTTCATACACAATCTGATTAGCACTATTACTCAGTAGTACTAATTTATATATTTTATATCCAGTTTAATCTCCTCTACATTGTATATTACTATTGCATTTTACACGTTACATTTGCACTCTGGTTGGATGCCACATTTATTTCCCTTGTACTTGTGCTGTATACATTTTAATCTAATCTAATACCTCTTTTATGAGCATATATGGCAGAAAAGGATCATCATGAATCTTGAACATCTTTGTTTTTCTTTCACAGGATGAAGACTCCCTTTGCAATAAACTCTGCACTTTCACCATCACTCAGAAGGAGTTCATGAACCAGCATTGGTAAAATCCACGTCCCTATGAGAACAGATTGTAGACATTTACATATTAGTCTCCTCAGGCCCCAAGAGCATCGGGAGTATGTTCCATACCTTCAAGCTACGCAGCCGCTCAGAGAGTTATCAACTAAATGATGATGACCTCAAGTGCTCAATACAAATAAATAAAAATATTGACTAAATATGTCACTATAGCCGAATATTGCCATAGTTGCAGGGCAGATCTAACTAGCAAATGGTCAAATTGGAACAAAGTTAGAATAGCCAAAAGAAACATATGAGCAGTGTTCCTTAGGCTAATTGAATACCCAAATAAAACATTTGTTTTGTTTTATGAGGATGATATTTATGTGCCAGAGGCATCCTTCATTCAAATATTTACATCTTTGGCATTAGCTTTTAGTTTAATACACAGGAACGTTTGGAAACATTGACCCAACATGTTGACACCGTCTGGCCCCAAACTGAACCAACCAAACACCTGTCAACGCCACTCAGTCCAGAGCAGAAAGGCTTGAAAATAGCATGATCCTTTGTTAAAATCGTAGCTGTAATAAAATTATGATTATGAATGATATTCATTCATTAATATTGAATTCATTAAATTAGATAAATATTTGTATGTTGATAAATATTTTTACATATTTATATTATGTTTTACAGTAACTGCACATATAACAATAACTAACAGATTACAGTTGCCAAACAGATGATTGTAATCCTGTTTTAAACATCATTCTCATGACTGCTCTCCCTGTCCTCCTCGTGGCTCTGGGTTCTTAGAACAGCTTGTACACTATAGTCGCCCCTCCCCCACCAGGCCGTGTCTTCAGCGTCTGCTCATCGCTCCTCTTCCCGTCCTCCTGCAGGTACCACTGTCACACCTGTAAGATGGTGGATGGGGTAGGTGTGTGCACAGTGTGCGCCAAGGTCTGTCACAAAGACCATGAGATCTCCTATGCCAAATACGGCTCTTTCTTCTGCGACTGCGGGGCCAAGGAGGATGGCAGCTGCCAGGTGAGACCGCATACCTCAGGTCATCATGGGAGGAGAACACCAGCGGTAACTTTGGCAAATCATTCACCCCCATTTTGATTATCCATCCCCCCCCCATCATTTCATTCAGGTCAGGGATTGCAGCTAGTGCCCCCCCCCCCCCCCCGCACCCCCCTGCACACAACCCGATCTTGCTTAAAATGTGTTAATAAAGTACTACGACCACAGGAAAAAAGGTATATCATGTATGTTATGTTATAGCCATAAGTATTATTGTGTATTGAATTGGAAATGTAACATGTCTATGTATTACAGATAAGTACATGTATTACATATTATTATTATTTTACTTTTTACATTTTCAGAAAATCTTTAAGTTCCCTGGCTGGGGATCGAATCCTAACCTTAACCCTAACTTGATGTCTAAACCATAACCGTTAAGCGAATGTTAAAACTAACCCTAACTCTTAACTATAATCGTAGTTAGATAGTGGTGAGAGCTCTTGCCCACAACTGCAATGATTGTTGCTTCAACTCCTGATTGCAGCGTCTGTTTTGGACTTTTGCAGGTACAATACATAAATATATTTCTTGGCTATAACATGACGTACGTTATGGGCCTTTCTTCCCTGTGGTCGATTAGTACTTTGTTTACGTTTTCTGATGAGACCATGTTCTCTCACAATTTTACCACAAAGTTGGAGCTCTCGTGAACTTTTTTGAGAGCTAGTCTTCTTAGTTTAATATTATGTGTAATTTACACAATTTGTCTATATTTGACATGATGTCAAACTACAATTCAGATAATGTTAATTATTTGACACCCTCAACAGTTAGTTTACTTTGTTATGAAGTGTGATAGGCAACGGTCTTGCATCCTGTGTTTGTGATGAGTTTGTTTGTGAATAAATTAATGAATGTGCAGGTGGGTTTGCTTTGCGGACAGTGTTTTAGATGACATGGACTTTTTGATCTACAGTATGTGACAGGACTGTCACTTTCTACCCAAATCAAGTTCCAACAAATCCAAACTAAAATGGAATTAGTTCAAACTGTTATGTAATCAGAATTATAATGTGCTGGGTGGATAGATAGCACTCTGGGTAAAGGGAACATTTATAAATATAAGCTAAACTGCCCCATACCCATCATCATACATAGCAAACTAAGGGGGTTACGACCCGACTAGCCCTTGTCGACACCTACAGATAGATGTTATTTGAGACCAACAAATGCAGTTTTTAGGATTATTAGCAAACATAATAACAAACCAAACAAAGTCAACTGTCGTCATAGACATTCGCCAGCAGCAACGCACCTAACATTTTAAAGGGATCGTTCAGATTTCTGGAACCCTAGCCCTATTTCTTACCAAAGATGGTGATTGCTTTGAGTCCTTTCTCAGCACAATCCATGCAGGCTGACTGAGGCTCACTGAAATCTACTTTAACCCCTTTAACTTTGCATTGGTTTGTGGCTAACTATCCAGAGCTAGTATGAGGAACAACATGCATTGTGCTGAGAAAGGACTCTGCCAACAACATAATTGGTAAAAGAAATAGGGCTAAGGTTCCGAGCCACATTCCTTTACTGAACCTCTTTAGGCTGAGCGACTGACCATTGTTTTTATTTCATTAATCCACCAAACACCTGTATCATGTTAAGTGCATTTCCTCTATGTTGTTTTTCTCACTGCCTGTCATGACTAGCCCGCCCCCCAAGCCTTGTCTCACTTCCTGTCATGTGTCTAGCCCCGCCCCCGCCAGGCCTTGTCTCACTGTCTGTCATGTGTCTAGCCCCGCCCCCACCAGGCCGCGTCTCACGGTCTGTCATGTGTCTAGCCCCCCCCCCCCAGGCCTCGTCTCATTGTCTGTCATGTGTCTCACCCCCCAGGCCTCGTCTCACTGTCTGTCATGTGTCTCACCCCCCAGGCCTCGTCTCACTGTTTGTCATGTGTCTCACCCCCCAGGCCTCGTCTCACTGTCTGTCATGTGTCTCACCCCCCAGGCCTCGTCTCACTGTTTGTCATGTGTCTCACCCCCCAGGCCTCGTCTCACTGTCTGTCATGTGTCTCACCCCCCAGGCCTCGTCTCACTGTCTGTCATGTGTCTCACCCCCCAGGCCTCGTCTCACTGTCTGTCATGTGTCTCACCCCCCAGGCCTCGTCTCACTGTGTCATGTGTCTCACCCCCCAGGCCTTGGTGAAACGTAGTCCTAGCAGCAGCATGGGCTCTACCCTCAAGGAGTCGTCGGCGTTCCAGAGCGAGCTGCGTATGCCTGAGAGCGCCATCCGCCACCAGAACGCCTCGCCCTCCGACGGCAAGGGCAAAGTCACCATCTGTGACGGGAAGGCTGGCGACGAGGACCACCCTAAGAAGAGCAGCGTTTGCAAGAGCATCGAGGGCTGCCAGGAGGAGCTGCTGGCTCAGGTGGTGAGGAGGATGCTCATTATCTCTCCCCTTTCTTTTGTCTTTTTCTCCGTCAGAAAGTGGGGATGCATCAATGCCACTATTTCAACACTGATACCGATTCCTCAACTTTTACTGAAAAGCATTGACTTGGACCATTTGTTTGGGCTCAGCTGAGCTGTAATCTAATTTTCTTGTATTAGAGAGATCTGATGGGCCTTTTTGTGCCAAAGCAATGAAGAAAATCAAATGGCTGCTCTCTGCACATGGCTATGATACCGACACCCTGCTAGAGTCTGAATGTCCTCTTTTTGGGGAAGTGCAAGCCCCCCCCCCCCTCTCTCTCTTCTCTCACTCTCTCTCTCGTTGCCAGTCGGGCTCTTCCACTGCAGCGAGTGTCCTGGAGATGCTCATCTTCCTCATGGATGCCATCCAGATCAACTTCCAGCAGGCGTCAGCCGTGGGCAGCAGCAGCCGGGCCCAGCAGGCACTCACGGAGCTGCACACGCAGGACAAGAGTGTGGAGATGACCGACCAGCTGATGGTACGACGGCTGGATAAGTAGCTTAAAGGGACATATTATGGAAAATGGGTTGTATCTGGATCATCTACTACTTTGTATGGATTTGTCTCAAATGTTATTTAGGTGTTGTTTGGCCAGGGTTTGAAGTCTTGTAGAATTATTGCTCGTAGATGATGTCACAAGGGCGATACAACCAATCAATTAGTTGTGATTTTCGGAAGCCAGCAACACTGCTTACCTAATGTAGTGCCGAGTTTGTAAAGGTTTGTTACTCTTACCAATGATTTTAAGTGTTATTAGCGAAATTATGAGTTTATAAATATCTCGGCGCATCCCGACGGAAACCGGATGAATTAGACAGAAGTAAAGCAAGCTGTCATAAGTGTGTGTAGTCCTATGAACGAAGAAACCCAGGGCTTTCGATGTGCTTTTGAATTTCATAAAACTTCCCAGCTCACACCAGCCCCTGTCAATCATCTGACTTCCAGCGTGAAGTTTTCTTTTAAGTTATTTTCGGGATCATATCTCACGACTCGAACAAACCTGCACGTTATTGCCATAAACTTTCTGTGAACGTCTGGGGAAAAAAACTGCGGCTCAATCAGATGAAAAATGGCGGAGCAATTTACATCACAAAAAAGTCTTTCATTCACGGTTTTTGCTGCCCTGTCAGGGGCGCCTGGTGGTACTAAATCCAGATTGAACTCTGCCATTGGAAATAGGAGATTTGGCCCGATCCATAGATGTGAGTTGGCCATAATAAGGACATTTATAGGCCTGATATTCTATATTTTATATTCATATTTCAAATAGCATGTGTCCGGATGGCAAAATTCAGTACTGTATTTACAAAACCCCCTCTAAATCATCTGCCCTTTATTCATTTCATTTGATTTTTTTGTACACTTTTCTCAAGAAGGTGCTGAACGAGCGCAGGGAAAATTTTTCACGTCTGGTCAATGTTAGCATGGTGTTATTCACCGTCAAAGATGGACATTTTTTTTTATTGATATTCTCCTTTGGTTCATTACAATTTACTCAAGCCTAGTAATGGACACAATATTTCGGACACTGGGAATACATTCCCCGAGGTCCATAGATGTCCCTAGATACCAGGAACATGCAAATGGACCTTAGAAGTGGAGCAATCCATTTACTTAGGTATGTATTTTAGGCGAACTTTATGAAAATATGGCTAGCTTAATTGGTTAACCCATTAGTCGGTCAAAACCTTTACTGGTTAACCAGTGAAATTCTTTATTCTAAGGGAGTGCTTTTGTGAGCAGATAACCGGTACTGTAGTTTCAAACCAAATGTTCTTGGGTGGCGTAAGACTTTTGCACAGTACTGTTAATTTATATAATATCGAACCAACTACACCACTATAATGACTGGAACTCTATAGTGTTGGAATAGCGAATGTGGTAATGGTAGTAACAGTAATACTACTAGTGCTTTATTGATCTGTGGCAACTTCCTCGTCGCTCAGGTTCCTACGCTGGGCTCCCAGGAAGGTGCGTTTGAGAATGTGAGGATGAACTACAGCGGTGACCAGGGCCAGACCATTCGCCAGCTCATCAGTGCCCATGTGCTGCGCCGCGTGGCCATGTGCGTCCTGTCCTCACCCCATGGCCGTCGCCAGCACCTGGCCGTCAGCCACGAGAAGGGCAAGGTGAGCAGTCCACCACCTGTCCAGGTCTCCAAGGATAACTCAAGTAGTTGTCGGAAGAACCAAGTGAAACTGTATGTTAAAGTGGCTCTTGATTTATATTATGCACACGCATCTAAAATCTCATTCATTTAGTTTGACAGTTATTTAAAGTAAATGAGTTTGAATATGGCCACCTGTGATTTCATTGGGGGACATTCAATGCTTGTTGTGTGTTAATTACGACACCATAAAATTAAAAAACATCAATGTCTTGTCATAAAGGCATTGCTACCTTATCATTTTATTGAGCTGTATTTAACACAACACAATGATTCAATGTCCCCGATGACATCACTGGTTGCCATATTCAAATTAACTTATTCTTCAATAATTGTCCAAATAGATTAATGTGATCAAAAATATTTAGCGTTGTTGGATGTGTGAGATTATGTGCAAAATAAATCGCCATTGCTTTTTTGGTGAAGTGCCCCTCTTAAGAATTTTTTGTACTGTGTAATCTATCAGTTATTGTGTCGATATTGGATCACCACCTTTACACCTACCTTTTAATATGTATCTTTTTATACTTTCCAGTTCTATCCGGTTTGTATGACTACGGAGTAAAGAGCCATCAGAATGTTCCATGATGAAACCCAGGAATGATCCTTTTAACCCTCTCCACCCTTCTCGTTCCACTTGACAGATCACAGTTCTGCAGCTGTCTGCCCTGCTGAAGCAGGCCGACTCCAGCAAGAGGAAGCTGACCCTGACCCGTCTGGCCTCGGCTCCTGTGCCCTTCACCGTCCTCAGCCTCACCGGCAACCCCTGCAACGAGGACTACCTGGCCGTGTGTGGCCTCAAGGTCAGAGAGTGTGCTGCGATCGCTACGTCTAGTCAAAATTGTACTTGGTGGCAGAAGTTGTACAGCCAACTCAACAGCTGTTAAAAAGCTGGGTAGTTCTGCACATAGCAACGTATTAAGACCTAAGTTCACGTGGCAAAATTAACGTCGACTTACAGTAATGTTCTGCAATCTAGCTAATTGACCTACATATTTGACCACACTGGTGCAGGACATGCTACACACATGGATAATGACAGAGTGGCAAGAAAGAAACACCTTTCAAGATTAGGATCGGAGGTTCATAAAGATTCAGAGTGTTGTAGTCTCACTACCCTTCCTCCTTCCAGGACTGCCATGTCCTGACGTTCAGCAGCACAGGCTCTGTGTCGGACCACCTGGTGCTGCATCCTCAGCTGGCCACCGGCAACTTCATCATCAAAGCGATCTGGCTGCCAGGCTCTCAAACCGAGCTGGCCATCATCACCGCCGACTTTGTCAAGGTAGGGATTGTTTCAGGATTCATAAAGGCTACTAAAACGCTTTATTAGTAGTAGTGTATGTTTTAGATCAAATGTGATGCACATCAAGCGATCCCCAATGATGTAATCACTCTTTAGATTTTTTTTTTTTTTTTTTTTAAATAAATCCTCAGTGACAGAAAGCTGTGGTATCAAGCTGTGTTTATCAATGGAATTAGCACAGATTTTCTCTCAACTTTGATCCAAACACCTCAAACTAGATTTATCCATTCATAATGATACCTCGAGTCCAAACACCTCAGACTAGATTCATCCATCCATATTGACACCTCCAAGGGCTGGGCGATATGGCCTCTAAATGATGTCACGATATTTTTTGGCTATGTCACGATGCACGATATACGTCACGATATTTTGACATTTCCTCTAAAGCACTTAAAAATTCTTGATTTAACCCTTTGAAGCATAAAGTCACGCCAACTTGACTATTAAAATAGTCCCTGCAACATATGTCTGCATTAAACCATGAAGATGCTTTCAAAAATAATTTTATTAAAAGTTTCTAAAAATCTAAAAGAGTAGTCTACAGACACACTAATACAGAAAAAGATTTATTAACATCTAAGACAATTTATATAAAAACTCTTGGGTGCCTAAGACTTTTGCACAGTACTGTTTTCTATCCACTTTAGCCAAAAATACACACACTACTGTGAGAAAATAATAATAATTTGTATTATCTGCAATGTTATAACATCCTACTGGTAAACAAAAAACTGTAAAGGTGTGTGTGCATGTGCATCATCATATATATATTTAATAGAGGATTTCCATGCTAGCCATCAAGCTATGAATCCAGTGCCTTATTAGCTCATTTACGCTAGCCGCAATGCTAATGGTTAGAGCTACTAAGCTACTACCAGTTCATCCGCCTCGGCGCCTCCATATTCCATTGCCGCTTCTGAATAAAACACATAGGGCTAATAACGTTTAAACTTGCTAAACTCTCTCCACTTCTCTCACGCTCTTGTATCCCCGTTCCCTCCAAACAAACCTGTGGCACCGCCTCTCCGTCTCTGGGTGTGTGTGTGTGCGCGTGTAAGTTGGGGTGAGTGTGTGTGCATTTCTTTTCTGTGAGGGAGAGACGAGAGAGTAAAGCGCTGCGCCAAAGGAGTTCATCTCAGCCGCGGCGGCTTAGAAACTGACGTGAGGGATTGTGAGAAACATCACGATATCCACGATACGTTTAAAAAGTGTATCGTTAATTAACTGTACCCAATATTTATTTAATATCGTCATATCGCCCACCCCTACACATCAGACTAGATTCATCCATCCATATTGACGCCTCCAAACACATCGGACTATAAGATGCATCTGTCCTCCTGGGTGTTGTTCTGTTGCTCCTCAGTGACCCACCTTTCTTTCCTTTCAGATCTATGACTTATCTGTGGACGCTCTCAGTCCCATGTACTACTTCCTGCTCCCGAGCTCCAAGATCCGTGATGCCACCTTCCTGTTTAATGAGGAGGGGAAGAACATCATCATCATCATGTCCTCTGCAGGCTACATGTACACCCAGTTCATGGACGAGTCCAGCAGCGCCCAGCACGGCCCTTTCTATGTCACCAATGTTCTGGAGATCAACCACGAAGACTTGAAGGTAAGTCTTTTTTTGGCAGGAGGGGTCACAGCATGAAATGTTCTTCGGTAAAGACAATTTCACCATTTATGAAAATGGCATATGGCTCACGACTGGCTAAGACTATTTGTTTTCAAATGATGGTGTTCACTGTCCCAGCTATCTAATAATAAATAATAATTAATTACATTTATATAGCGCTTTTCTAGACACTCAAAGCGCTCCCCACAATGTAGGGTATAAATTGCCTCCTTCACCACCACTGGTAGCACCCAACCTTGGGCTACGCAGGCTTAATGGCTGCCATACACTGGCGCCAGGCACACATCACATGGCTGAACGGCTCAGGAGACAGGAATTTATATCGGCCAATTAAGGGGAAGGGATGATTAGGTGGCCTTGATGTCAAGAGACCTGATTGGGAATTTAGCCAGGAACGTCGGGGAACCCCCTACTCTTTGCGATAGGCGTCCTGGGTTCTTTAACGACTGAGATTCAGTCAAGTCAGGTTTATCGTCTCCTATCTGGCTCATAATCCTTTGAATTTATATTATCTGGATCGTCCTCAACATCCACAAGTTTGAATGCTTGTTGAACATTTCTATTATAAAACCAGGGACTAGCTCAAAGAATAAGCTCAGAAAATTGTGGTCTGTAGTA
Organism: Notolepis coatsorum; assembly: GCF_963971535.1. NCBI lineage: Eukaryota > Metazoa > Chordata > Actinopteri > Aulopiformes > Paralepididae > Notolepis > Notolepis coatsorum. Next base: position 25,290,755 of record NC_140181.1, read on the forward strand.
GAGACCAGAGGCAACGCTCTTCTAGAAGCAGGCAGGTCTGTAGTAGAGACCAGAGGCAACACTCTTCTAGAAGCAGGCAGGTCTGCAGTAGAGACCAGAGGCAACACTCTTCTAGAAGCAGGCAGGTCTGTAGTAGAGACCAGAGGCAACACTCTTCTAGAAGCAGGCAGGTCTGTAGTAGAGACCAGAGGCAACACTCTTCTAGAAGCAGGCAGGTCTGCAGTAGAGACCAGAGGCAACACTCTTCTAGAAGCAGGCAGGTCTGTAGTAGAGACCAGAGGCAACACTCTTCTAGAAGCAGGCAGGTCTGTAGTAGAGACCAGAGGCAACACTCTTCTAGAAGCAGGCAGGTCTGCAGTAGAGACCAGAGGCAACACTCTTCTAGAAGCAGGCAGGTCTGTAGTAGAGACAAGAGGCAACGCTCTTCTAGAAGCAGGCAGGTCTGCAGTAGAGACCAGAGGCAACGCTCTTCTAGAAGCAGGCAGGTCTGCAGTAGAGACCAGAGGCAACGCTCTTCTAGAAGCAGGTCTGTAGTAGAGACCAGAGGCAACACTCTTCTAGAAGCAGGCAGGTCTGCAGTAGAGACCAGAGGCAACGCTCTTCTAGAAGCAGGCAGGTCTGTAGTAGAGACCAGAGGCAACACTCTTCTAGAAGCAGGCAGGTCTGCAGTAGAGACCAGAGGCAACACTCTTCTAGAAGCAGGCAGGTCTGCAGTAGAGACCAGAGGCAACACTCTTCTAGAAGCAGGCAGGTCTGCAGTAGAGACCAGAGGCAACACTCTTCTAGAAGCAGGCAGGTCTGCAGTAGAGACCAGAGGCAACACTCTTCTAGAAGCAGGCAGGTCTGCAGTAGAGACCAGAGGCAACACTCTTCTAGAAGCAGGCAGGTCTGCAGTAGAGACCAGAGGCAACACTCTTCTAGAAGCAGGCAGGTCTGTAGTAGAGACAAGAGGCAACGCTCTTCTAGAAGCAGGCAGGTCTGCAGTAGAGACCAGAGGCAACGCTCTTCTAGAAGCAGGCAGGTCTGCAGTAGAGACCAGAGGCAACGCTCTTCTAGAAGCAGGTCTGTAGTAGAGACCAGAGGCAACACTCTTCTAGAAGCAGGCAGGTCTGCAGTAGAGACCAGAGGCAACGCTCTTCTAGAAGCAGGCAGGTCTGTAGTAGAGACCAGAGGCAACACTCTTCTAGAAGCAGGCAGGTCTGCAGTAGAGACCAGAGGCAACACTCTTCTAGAAGCAGGCAGGTCTGCAGTAGAGACCAGAGGCAACACTCTTCTAGAAGCAGGCAGGTCTGCAGTAGAGACCAGAGGCAACACTCTTCTAGAAGCAGGCAGGTCTGCAGTAGAGACCAGAGGCAACACTCTTCTAGAAGCAGGCAGGTCTGCAGTAGAGACCAGAGGCAACACTCTTCTAGAAGCAGGCAGGTCTGCAGTAGAGACCAGAGGCAACACTCTTCTAGAAGCAGGCAGGTCTGCAGTAGAGACCAGAGGCAACACTCTTCTAGAAGCAGGCAGGTCTGCAGTAGAGACCAGAGGCAACACTCTTCTAGAAGCAGGCAGGTCTGCAGTAGAGACCAGAGGCAACACTCTTCTAGAAGCAGGCAGGTCTGCAGTAGAGACCAGAGGCAACACTCTTCTAGAAGCAGGCAGGTCTGCAGTAGAGACCAGAGGCAACACTCTTCTAGAAGCAGGCAGGTCTGCAGTAGAGACCAGAGGCAACACTCTTCTAGAAGCAGGCAGGTCTGTAGTAGAGACCAGAGGCAACACTCTTCTAGAAGCAGGCAGGTCTGTAGTAGAGACCAGAGGCCACACTCTTCTAGAAGCAGGCAGGTCTGTAGTAGAGACCAGAGGCAACACTCTTCTAGAAGCAGGCAGGTCTGCAGTAGAGACCAGAGGCAACACTCTTCTAGAAGCAGGCAGGTCTGTAGTAGAGACCAGAGGCAACACTCTTCTAGAAGCAGGCAGGTCTGTAGTAGAGACCAGAGGCAACACTCTTCTAGAAGCAGGCAGGTCTGCAGTAGAGACCAGAGGCAACACTCTTCTAGAAGCAGGCAGGTCTGCAGTAGAGACCAGAGGCAACACTCTTCTAGAAGCAGGCAGGTCTGCAGTAGAGACCAGAGGCAACACTCTTCTAGAAGCAGGCAGGTCTGCAGTAGAGACCAGAGGCAACACTCTTCTAGAAGCAGGCAGGTCTGCAGTAGAGACCAGAGGCAACACTCTTCTAGAAGGTCTTACGACTATCATGTTACTCCCTTGGTCTTCACCCTCATCCTGATCACAAATCCACTGACGAATCATGCATCAGCCAAAACCCATTTTGTAATGTCATTTGAAAATGCCAATTGGCAGAAAGCATTATTTGTTTGTAATATTTACATTTTAGGACAGCAACGGTCAGGTGGCTGGAGGGGGCGTGTCTGTCTACTACTCCCACGTGCTGCAGATGCTGTTCTTCAGCTATAGCCAGGGCAAGTCCTTCGCCGCCACCATCAACCGCAGCAGCACCGACGTCCAGAGACTCTTCACCATCAACATCAAAGGGTATCAGTCACAACTTCAACGTCACCTCTTCCTGCACTGTGCTGGCTCTGGGAAAATAAAGGATCATTTTTGGCAGTTATTTTCAACCTAGAAACCATATTTTTCTAAATATCCAACCAAACTGAATCCAACCAAAACATCATGAATTTAGACCACTATTGAATCGTATGTGTCCATTTTGTATTATGTACATCAAACGGTAGACGGACAATACATATAACGCTATACATTTAGTACTATGTACATCAAACAATAGACAGTAGACTATATGTATCACTCTCCATACATCTAGTGCTATGTAGGTTTGCTGAATGAAACGAATCAAAGATAGACTGAGGAAAGGGGTATTATATAACCATGGAGGCGTGGTATCATGCACATTTTAATACACCATCCTGGGTACATGATTGGCTGGTTGTAATGTAGATGGATGTTCAGGTGACTAATACTGGTCGCAATTTTAACCATAGTGTTATAAGCTTTGAAGCGAGGTGCTAACAAAAATATAACTGTGCTAGCTGTGTAGCATACACATAGTATTACCATACAACATCACTCCTCTCCTCTCTTCATCTCTCTTTCCTCTGTCTTTCTCTCTCTCCCTCTCTCTCTCTCTCCAACAGGTCGAATGGAGGCAGTAGTAAGATGTCCCCGGCCCTGTGCCAGTGGTCGGAGGTAATGAACCATCCAGGGCTGGTGTGCTGTGTTCAACAGACAACAGGCATTCCCCTGGTCATCATGGTCAAGCCAGACACCTTCCTCATCCAAGAGATCAAAACCCTGCCTGCCAAGGCCAAGGTATGGTTCCCGCTCGGTCAAACTGAGAGCTATGGTCTAGTATTATAAGAAAACGATGGGTCAACGTCATCATAGAAACGGTTTGAAAATGGCTTCCCATTTAACAAATCGCATTGTAAGAAGTAGCCTGGTTTCCTAGTGCTGCCATGACCGTCCTCCTCTCTGGATGGTCGGTCATTATATAATCTTTACATTATTTAGTATTTTATAGGTTGAATCTATGAACATTTTAAATGAAGTGAATACACGTCTAAGTGAGCATTTCTATCACCGCCCCAGAAAAGATTTCCATCTAGCTCTCCTGAAAACTCATATCTCAAGACATTTCACTACACTGGGCGTGTGCCTCAGTTTGAGTACTTGTTGAGTTCTAAACGGCACGTGTCTGTATTAAACTGTCAATGGGGAAGATGAATTGAGTGCACACAAAGTAGCCTACTGTAAACAGCATGAAGTAGGCAACACAGTAGAAAACTGATGAAACGGGTGCCAGGGTGGCACACCACGTAACGCAGTGCAACGCGGCCGTCCCGGGTTCAACTCCCGGACCCAGCGACCTTTGCCGCATGTCCTCCCCCATATCTTCTCCCAGCCTTCCCCTCTGCCGGGATTGTCCAATAAACCAATACAAATCTAAAAGAAAATTAAATAAACGTTGCTGTCGGAAGAATCAACAGCTGGCGATAATCAAAGGACTGGCTGGTCATGGATTATCAAAGGACATACAATACTGCCTAAGAAAGACCCTGGGAATAACGTTATGAAGCAGAAAGAGATCGATGGCTCCATGACTGTTTTGTGGACTGTTTCAGACAAATTAACAAAATGGTATGCTCACTTTTTATTGACATTCTCTGAGTAGTTTTGATGATCGATAAAAAGGATGATTGAAGAGCATATCAATGTAAGTCCCACAGCTGTGTGGTGAAATGAGTTTGGTAGATTATAAATGCCATCGTTGTGGGCATATAGTGTTTACTTGGCTTCATTGTCATGTCAGAAGATGCAACAGATGCTAGAACGGCGCTGCACATGGCAGTTTGTTTTGGAAGCAAGAGTGGGTCTGCATCATAATTTTCACAATGTCCGTCTCCACCTGTCCACTACTACGCAACCCTGGATTTTGCAAATGAAGACTGGGACTGTACTGTGGACATGAGTTTGTCAGTTTTACAAATGTTGCTACTAATAATGAGTAAATCACACTTACCATGCAGGCTGCATTTTTGTAGTTAGCTAATGTTATGAACTACCAAGCATTCTTGTGTGATGATGGGCAGAACTCATCGATGATCGCTGTGTGTAGCATATGTTGTACAAATGTCATCTGGTATCGTTTGATCAATTTGTATTGTCGTGTTGAAAGAGAGATAATTAGAATGTGAAATGGGCGGATTGTGGCACGGCAGACCACTTGGAACCATGTTGAGTAAAAGAAAAAAACATGGTTAACTGGTTTTCATCTGGTTAATGACAGCAGATAGCCAGCTATCAAAATAACCGCTATGCATAATTCCTACTACCATCTCTACCACATGGAACCATGTGAGACTAGGTCCATATATTTATGGACTGGTGCAAGCCATACATTAACTGCAATAATGCTCCCGCCACTTGGGCATGCCCATTCAAAATATGAATCAACATGAACAACTCTCCCAAATCCAAAAACTCAAATTTGTGATGTCATCAGGTATAAAGTCTAAAGCTGATCCATTGACAATGAATTGTGAAAGATTGTAAAGGTGACATTAAGAACACCCAGGGTTATGTTTTGAGTCTATGGGTGTCAGTCTGTGTCAGAGCTGATAACCGTACTATGGAATAAAGCTGATAGAGCATCACCAGACTGTATCTCTCCTGTTTATGAATCCTAAATATGAAGAGAGATTCCTTCTTCATCAGGATCCTTAGGTGATCGAAATGTTGATCTCTCAATAAACATACAGTGGGAGAGTAATTCTTACAGTGTGCGGCTAGTATTATTACATAAGAATTGCGATTCTATCTTTTTTCTTTGAGACCTATTAAACGAACTCAAAACAGCATCTAGAATCAGATCTATGCATGTGTTGAATCAAGAATAGATTATGAATTAGGACCCCAAGAATCAACAATTTATTGTACACCCCTAGTGTGCGGACTGTATTCATTTAGATGCTATTGCTAATGTTTGTCCTGTACCTGATTACCAGAGTGGTTATGGGTCCTCTTAATTTTTTTTCCCCGTCTCCCTCAGATCCAGGACATGGTGGCTATCCGCCATACGGCGAGCAATGAGCAGCAGCGAACCACCATGATTCTGCTCTGTGAGGATGGCAGCCTGCGCATCTACATGGCCAATGTGGACAACACGTCCTACTGGCTGCAGCCTTCCCTGCAGCCCAGTGGAGGCATCAGCATCATGAAGCCTGTACGCAAACGCAAGGCCGCAGCTACCAGTGAGTGAAAAATAACTACACTCCACGTTGTAGGGTTGACATGGATGCATAATGCAAATCACAAGCTACAGGTGGCTGAGGACACAGCTGTAGGCCAACACTACATGGTTGTCAGGGAAGTGTATATAGACGATTATAAAATGGGTAGCTTAAGTCATGCACCCTGATTGGTTCACAGCCATGGTATAATAACAGTATATCGTGGCTATGACGTCTAATTTCTTCTTCTAAATGTAGAACATATCATGGCAGAGCAAGACACTTCACAGGCAGTGGCTTCATCTCCATGTCTCAATCAGAGAGCACATTTTATGTCATTCTATTCCAACAAGCTAACTGGCTAAAGAGCTAGCGTTAGCTGCTACACATAAGTGAAATGGTTTGTCTTGTAATGTTAGCTAAATGCTTGCAGGAGGGATTGACTGGAACAAAATACCAGAGGGATTTATGAATAATAACATGTGATGCAGGGATCCTTATCAGTAGCAGCTGTTAACTTAGGCGTGTTATGTTAGTGTTAGCTAGCAAGTCGCGTCAAGTCCTCTGCTTCATGTTGGGCCGAATGGCACCTCTTAGCTGTCATATGATCACACTATACCACAGCCTGTTGTGAGCTGCACACACACTTGAAAAAGTCTTCTCTGGATCATTAAGTAATGTGACTTGGTCTTCCAGCCACACGGACCTCCAGCCAGGTGACGTTCCCTGTGGACTTCTTTGAGCACAACCAGCAGCTGACTGAGGTGGAGTTTACGGGCAACGACCTGCTGCAGGTGTACAACGGACAGCAGATCAAACACAGGCTGAATTCCACCGGGATGTATGTGGCCAACACTAAGGTAACAGGGTTATTTCTTCAGGGGAAGCTTCAAGAGGGGCTCATTGTGTGATTCAACATGACTCGTCTTTCAGATGTATTTGTTGTCGGTTTGATTTCATTTTATTCCACAGTATACATTCTCAGGCAGATAATGGGTAGACACTTCACCCTTGTTGCCGCCCTGAAAAGGAATTCCAGCATGTAAAGTGATGTTGTATCTAGTGCTAATAAAACACAGATGAGATTTGAGTTCATATTTGAACCGGAGTACTCCGTCCTGCCCCTCTCTTGTAGCCTGGTGGTTTCACGGTGGAGGCGGTCAACAACAATACCTCCATGGTGATGACGGGCATGCGGGTCCAGGTCGGCACCCAGGCCATAGAGAGAGCCCCCTCCTACCTAGAGATCTTTGGCCGAACCATGCAGATGAATCTGATCCGCGCCCGCTGGTTCGATTTCCCCTTCACCAGAGAGGAGGCCCTGCAGGCTGACAAGAAGCTCTCCATCTTCAGTAAGAGCAAAGCCCTCACCACGCCTTACTCTTCATTCTTGGGTGTTCTCTGATTTAGATAGGTATCGCCTATTCATTTATTTATGGATGGAAAAAATAGGCTTGGGTTTCCATTTCAGCCTATTTCATTATTTCCTTTGTGTAGTTCATTGATAATGTTTTTTAGTATAGTTTCAGAGGATTTCATATAAAGTTCCATTTAATTCACCAAGGAGGTTAGCTCGTGTTTGGGTTGTTGTTCTTTTATTCCTTTATTCCTTTATTCCATTCTTGATGAATGATTTGGAAAATTTTAGATGAAAAAACAGAAAGTGGAAGTGCCTCTTCCAGGGATGTGTGCAAGGCACCGTTTGAACTCTTGAGCCAATCAGAGCTGGCGATCGCTCCCAGACACTTGATTCTTCCATTCGAGTCTTCATGTTGGCTGCATCAGATGACCTAGCCTCTTCTTGTCTCCCTTTTCCTTTTCACTTGTAAAAGTCGGAGCTTCCGTGGACCCCGCCGGCGTCACCATGTTGGACTCCATCAAGATCTACGGGAAGACCAAGGAGCAGTTTGGCTGGCCCGAGGAGCCCCCAGAGGACTTCCCCTCCGCCTCCGTCAACAACGTCTGCAGCCCCAACCTCAACCAGGGCAACGGCTCCTCTGAGGGAGACCAAGCCACGCCCATCCCCACCAGCGGCAGCGTGCTGGAGAGGTAAGTGCTTCCACTACCACCATCCAATCCGATGCCCTGATTCCTGTACGCCAGATTGCCAGGCTCATGTTTTGTCCACTCACAGATAATTTATTGGAGCATTTGTTTGTTTGTGATCCCTGAGAGACTTCTTGATCAACCAGTCCGTTGAGAGATGTGAGAATTATTGAGTAAATACTGGTTTTTAATGATTCAAGAACTGGGATTAGATTCCTGAAAAGGACTACCGTATTAAAAATACAGTGTACAATGCCTTTATTTATTCTATATGTAGGACTTTCTCATTAAAGAGGCAATCTTGAATTTGTTTGACCATCTACATTTTGGTGTATTTACAAATGTCATTGAAGAATTTGACTTGTATTTGGAAAATTTTATTTATTTTATTTTATTTTCATAACTCAAAATATATTCCTGTTTTTACACTAATGTTTACAAACATTTCAGATGCACTCAAAACCTTTTTTACAGCCTCAACATTCACGTAAAACGTATGATTAGCATGTTTTCAGTCATTATCAAAGACAACACATGGTTGAGAGTGGTGGTGGAACGGTTCACTGAACTCAGTTTGGTTTATATCATGGTTTTCAGTATGGTATGGTTTAGTATGGTACGGTTCAGTATGGTACAGTTCAGTATGGTACAGTTCAGTATGATACGGTTCAGTATGGTACGGTTCAGTATAGTACGGTTCACTATGATACGGTTCAGTATGGTATGGTTCACTATGATACGGTTCAGTATGGTACGGTTCAGTACTATTGCCACTTCCAATATTTTTTTTTTTAAAGAAGCATGCCGTAAGTAACATACTTGTCTTTTATCAATTATTTGTTGATTCTAATCTACATACATATCGATTCTGAATATTTAAAACAGTTTCAATACTAATTTCCCGCAATATCGATACTTTCTGCACTAGATTAAAAAAATAATAATAAAAAAAAATTCTCTCAAGAGTCACCTTTTATTTTACAAAAAGTGATGTTTGGTGAAAGTTATATTTGCACTTTATTAATCCCAATAGGGAAATTCATTCTTGTTTGATGATCAAGAGGCACCTTTTATTTGTTTTAAGTGAAGTTTGGTGAAAAAGCTAGTTATTGCACTATTAATCCCAATAGGGACATTCATCTTTGTTTGATCAAGAGTAACCTTTTATATATATATATATATATATATATATATATATATATATATACCGTATTATTATAATTTTTTAAATGAAGATATGAAGATTGGTGAAAGTTAGGTTTGCACTATCCCAATAGGGAAATTTATCTGGGTTTGATTTTTTTTTGTCAAATAAAAACAAAGGTTATTAGAATGATTTCGAGTTTTCAAGAGAAGGAAATAGATTAAAATCGTAAATCGGATTTAAAAAAAAATTATCTGAGATTTTCTTTTTAGGCCATATCGCCCAGCCCTAAAACAAAAGGGTTTTAAAAGTGTTATATTTCTCTTCTCTTATAATACCAAAGAGAAGGTGAGGAGAATCGATCAGCAACAAAAGCATTTTTTTTAAATAATTAAAGACATTTATATTTTAAGATTAAAATCTTTCCCCCGTGGTATCGAAAATGGTATCGAATATCGATACTTTTCAAGGTATCGTATCGAAGTTAGAAATTCCAGTATCGTGACAACACTAGTCTGCAGCACGTTATGATAATTTCTGTTTTTAAGTCGGCAGTCATAGTCGGGTACCTTTTGCTCTGGAGGTCCATCCCTCTGTAGGCCTAGTGAGTGTATAGTAAATGTGTTGGACAGTTCTTTGATAATTATGCCTTGTTTCTGTTCAAGGCTGGGAATTACCTTGTTACCTTGTTGCTGAAGCAACTACTACAAGAGTAAATATCTACGTTGTGCCTCAACGTTTAGCACTGAAGTAACAAACCATCCACGACTGCATTGGGCTGCATATAGTTCACTATAAACGGCAACTTTAGGGCTTTGGTTATGGAGGCTTGTCCTGTCAGAATTTTGGGAGAGAGGTTGTTCAGCTACGTTGCCTCCCTCCTTGAATCTCTTTGCACTGGTAATGAACCGGGCTGATGCCAACTGGCCCATAGCGTTAGATATATTGATGCTCTCATATGCCTTGCAGTGCACAATTCTCACTTTATTAATCACTGCCCAAACAGACTTAAACTGGAGACTATTATGTAGTTTAGCTTGTCTTGTCCACTTACCAGTAATTACCATTTCCCACACAAACTGACTGACAGCTGCACTCACCAACTCACCTGGATAAACTGAAATATTAAAAAAATAGTTTTTATGTACAGGTAAATGCACCAGCGTGAGTTAACTTTAAACTAATTAATTAGTATGCCATATTTTCAATGTTGTTGACAGCTTTGTCAATCCTACAAACAAAAGCCTTCCATACACACTCCCAGAGTGATGTTAGGCTACAGCGGATAGTTCTACAGTAGCAAAGTGAGCCGGATGGTCTCTAGGTGCCACTGAACCATTCCATCCCTAATGTAAACCAAACCGTTAGTTGTGTGAGATCACAGATTGTCCTTTTATTTGTTCTTGTTAGATGAAGAGAAAGGAGATTGTAGTAGCAACAGGGCTGTGTGTCCATAGAGTAACGTACATAGTGTGGTCTAGTGCATGGCTACTGTGACTTCATGTATTTTCTGGCATGCCTCGTCTTCATTAAATCATTTACTTTTCTCTTGTTTTTCTGTGATCCTCACACTTTGTTTTCTTTCTTTTGTTCTTTGCCCCCCCCCCCCCCCCCCCCCCCCTCCCCCTCCAAAACCCCCCAAACAAAACATACACAATAAAAAAGTTCTGAAACTGAGTCCTTATCCACCTTGGACCGGTTAGTAACTGCCCTTTTCTCTGCTTGCTTGTTTGTTTGTTTGTTTGTTTGTGTTGTTTTTGTGCATGTGTGGCAGCTCGTGTGTCCATGCTTGTGACTGTGTGAACATGTGTCATTTCCAACCCTTAACTAACGAAAAGAATGTCAGACTTTGAGCTTCCCCTTCCACAATGTAACCAGCGGACAAGGAGGTTCAAATAGGTCTTCCACCCTGTTGCTTTGACATCATTGGGTGTCCCATGGTCTCGGCACCACACCTACTAGAAAATATATATTAGTGAGGAAATGTTAACACTTATAATAACATGGTGCGGCTGGGTAGTATAGAGGTCTAAGCACTTGCCTACCACCACAGAGATCTGGGTTTCAAATCCTGTTCAGCGGGGAGGGGATCTGGGCGAGATATTGTGAACCTCTGCACGCATTACGCTCTCCCATTGAAACTCCTTGCTGTCAGGTGAAAAGAAGTGGCTGGCGAATCCACATGTATCGGAGGAGACATGTGGTAGTCTACACCCTCCCCAGACCGACCGAGGAGGCAGGTGGTAGTCTACCCCCTCCCCAGACTGACGGAGGAGGCATGTGGTAGTCTACCCCCTCCCCAGACTGACGGAGGAGGCATGTGGTAGTCTACACCCTCCCCAGACCGACAGTAGGGTAGCGCAACGTCCAGGGGCGAATTGGCATAACGACAAAAGTGGGGGATGGGAGAGAAGATGTACATTATGTTATTAATGTTGACTCTTAAGGGCCCAGCTACATTGATCCGTTTGGTCTGTCAACGTTTGTTTTTAATTATGTTTCAATGAAGAGTTTGTTGGACAGGGCTGACTATGTGTCTGTCTCTCCGTCAGATTTGTGTCCTGTTTAATTTCGTAGAGGATGAACTTTTGGAAAGTGAATGGATACTAAATGATTATGCTAGGTTCCAATTTAAAAACAAACCAATGGACAGCAATACATTAAGTCTGTTTCCTCTCTGTTTTGTGATGGATCAATGGAGCCGCTCCCTAATGCTTGTTAACATTATATAGTTGAGTTAGCATTAGCTGTGATGTTCAGTGGTAAAATGAGCTCTAATGCTTGGTTGCCAATGTTTAGCACTGATGCTAATGCTAACTAACGGCAACAGCAGAGGTTGTGTTAAGAGGCTTTGCGCTGTGGGGTCGACCAGGACGACTGAGTGATGTTGAACACAGACGGAGATGTATTTAATACCATTGTCCTTCTATTCTTGCCTTTGATGTTTTGTTTTAGTTTTTTTTAGAATAGCGCAGACTGCATCAGGTTGTGATTTGACTTTTGATTGATTGATTTTGAGGTTGGGTTGGAGGAAGGGGCAGCTTTGAGCGTGTCTTGTTCCTTTTCAGGTTGGTGGTTAGTTCACTGGAGGCGTTGGAGAGCTGCTTTGCTGTGGGGTCCTCCAATGAAAAGGTAAAACACAAGAGCAGGATTTCCCTTTTGATGTTTTCATTGTTTAAAGGGTTGAAAGGTTTTAATGGGAATTATCAGGGTGTAAAAACATTTAATCAAATTGATTAAGAATTGGGACCATGTGAATTGAAATAGAATCCAATAGGGTAATCAGTGCCGATACCTAGCCCTACGATCTTGACTGTGTGTAGGAGAAGAACAAGGCTGCAGCTCTGGAGCTGGCCACTCTGCTCCTGTCCATGCCCACTCCTGCCGGAGTCCAGCAGCAGACCAAGGGCCTTCTGGCCAGCCTGCACAGCAGCCGCACCGCCTACCACAACCATAAGGTAAAAACCCGTCATTCACTTCAGTCCAAATTACAAACGCCTTATTTGCCAAATTCAGTATATAAAAAACAGAAGTGTGTCTGACTGAAGGGGTACCCAAAGAATTCCTACTCAACCATCAAAAAATCTAGATTACTGAAGCTCTGTACTGAAAAGACTGTACTGATGGGGTTTACAGACACTGCAACAGTGTCCCTAGAGACTGAGGGAGTGGTTTAATGCATAGTGAGTGAGTTAGTGACATGACCAAGGTGCTTTGTATCTAAAAATAAAATGTTCTTAGCAAATTTGAGCAAACAGCTAGATTTGAGAGTCATAGAAAGCTAATGTTATTTCCAGGAACAAAAGCATTCATTCCGAAAGTTACATTGTTGATGCTTAAAAAAAAGAAAATATTGAACAACTATTCGAATATAAAAAAAATTATGCCCATCCCTAGTCCATATGGTACAATGACAACAGGACCTTGTATACAGTACACGGGGACATCACCTCAAATAATAAACAATACACTAAATAACACTTCAGTGTTTCTCCTACACAGTGTTCTTCAGGCCCGGAGGTACCATGTGGTACCAGGGATTCCAAACTTAACCTTTTTCACCACCATCCCAAAATATATTTGAATCGTCCCAATGTATACATTGAACTGTCCCAAAATATACGGTACATGTATTTAAAAATTTAATTCTACATCTATGATCATATTCTGATACTCAATAAATCTAGCCATATGCTCATGCTCCAATCTATGAGTGGCACTTGCATCGCGTCAAGGGGTACCCTGGCAACGACACAGAGGTTGACTCGCGTTTCGGACGTCACACAGAGGCTCCTAAACACAAATGATTATTGATTTCCGAATTGATGGATATTTGGTGTTATTTTTGGCATAACATTTACAGGGGAAGCACTGCACTTTATCTTCAGCTACACAGAAAGCTGAATAGGTATTGAAATGTCTATTCTAAATGCTCATTTACATATTCATAGATCCTTGCATCTCAATGAGGGTAAAGGTGTAGAGGTGCTGCTAAGCCATGCCCAGCAGTTTATTGAACAATTTGGTAGAAACACCTATATTTATAGAAATTGTTATATAGAAACATCTTTAAGGATTTAAAATGCATGTGGAGGGAATGTTTTAAAATGCATGTGGAGGGAATGTTTAAAATCCAACCCTCTCCTCAGGACCAGTCCCTGCTGAGCAACGCAGTGCAGTGTTTGAACAGCTGCAGCCGGGAGGGCCGGGAGCTGGACCCCGACGTGTTCCAGAGGCTGGTGATCACCGCCCGCTCCATCGCCATCATGAGACCCAACAACCTGGTCCACTTCACCGAGACCAAGCCCCCGCATCACGACTCCGGTAAGGCCTTCCCATAGACCAGTGGTTCTCAACCTTCTTTGGGTCAGTGGAGGTAATGAGGTAATGGGTGTACTAGTGTGGAGGTAATGAGGTAATGGGTGTAGTGTGGAGTTAATGGGTGTAGTGTGGAGGTAATGGGTGTAGTGTGGAGGTAATGGGTGTAGTGTGGAGGTAATGAGGTAATGGGTGTAGTGTGGAGTTAATGGGTGTAGTGTGGAGGTAATGAGGTAATGGGTGTAGTGTGGAGGTAATGATGTCATGGGTGTAGTGTGGAGGTAATGAGGTCATGGGTGTAGTGACAAGTGTGGAGGTAATGAGGTCATGGGTTTAGTGTGGAGGTAATGGGTGTAGTGTGGAGGTCATGAGTGTAGTGTGGAGGTAATGGGTGTAGTGTGGAGGTAATGGGTGTAGTGTGGAGGTCATGAGTGTAGTGTGGAGGTCATGAGTGTAGTGTGGAGGTAATGGGTGTAGTGTGGAGGTAATGGGTGTAGTGTGGAGGTCATGAGTAGTGTGGAGGTAATGGGTGTAGTGTGGAGGTCATGAGGAATTGATGTTGTCCACCTTGTTTCCTGTCCAGACATGATGGAGGACGGCCAGAAGCCAGTGGACGGTGAGAGCTGTAACTTCATCATGCAGCTGGTCAATAACTTCTGGAAGCTCCACGCCCTCAAACCAAAGAACGCCTTCCTGGCTCCAGCCTGTCTGCCTGGTACAACTACTGCTTGTATTGTTGTTGTTGTTTCATTTTGTGTCAGTGAGACAAATCAGAATCCCTTTAATTACCAAGTGCAATTACATGTAGCAGGAATTGGTGCATACAGTACACTCATCCCACAATTAGAATTAAAAAGATGTTTGAGAATAAACTTGTCATTAGAATAAGTAATCTTAAAATACTGTTATATGTAGCAATCTTATCTAGCTAACTCATTCAGCTAGGATTTCTTAATAATTAGTTGATTAGCCGCTATTCTGTAACCGTAACTGACCAATTCAGGGAGTGCAGTCTTATCACTGCTCAATGACAGCAAGCTATATTCGGTTGAATCAGGCAATCAAATAGATAGCAACAAATAGGGATGGGAATCAAGAACAGGAACCGGTTGGGATCCGGTTCCTAATTGTCCGATTCCTGGAATCGCATGCCTCCGTGACTATCGATTCCTCTTATCGATGCCATGTTTTTCCGACAGTTGTGCATTTTAAAACAATAATGTTAGCGCCACGCATGCAGCCATATCAGACAATTTGATTCCTTGACTAGGAAAACCTAAATGAAAAGTACTGCTTTCTCTGTATAAATATTCTCCCATTTCATCCATTTTAGATGATCACAATAGACTTCTCGCGCACCTCAGGAAAATCCTTTCACGCTAGCACAACGGGTAAACTGACTCAGGAAAAGGTGAACGAGTGTCACGAGCAGTCACAAAATTTGTAAGGGCCCGAAATTGCGACCATTTTGGTGGGGGCTCAACAATAAATGACAATCAGAAATGTCTAGTTGCATGTTTTTATTCTAACCAGCTTAGTTCTGTTGCATTTCCAATTTATTTATTTAAAGTATAAATGTAGCAGGAATCGATAAGGGAATCGACAAAGAATCGGACCGATAAACAGAATCGATAATGGAATCGTATCGATAAAATCGTATCAATTCCCATCCCTAGCAACGAAGTAGCCAAAGTCTGTTACTAAATTAAATGGTGTTGAAATTGTTCTCTGGTAAGTCTGGGATTGTCACCTATATATTTATTTATTTGCAAGATTCATATTAATAGAACACAATTTGTTTTATCAATCAATCCAGAAGACCGCTATGGTCGAAACATGTTGATTAGATTTTAAATGACTTAGCCACCTTTAATAAAGGCCTTTTAACCATCTTCCCTCTGGATTTTACATCTTTTTGAGTGCCTGGATTGACTCTCTTCTCAATCCAGAAGACAGCTTGATAAAAGGACTGCTCACTTAACACCTGAAACTCTTTATGCATCAATATTATGGTCTCGGAAGCTTTTACCTAAGAAACATGAATAAATAATATGAATTCATTTGACACCTTTTTCCTCTTGTAGGTTTGACACACGTTGAAGCAACGGTGAATGCGCTGGTGGACATCATCCATGGATACTGCACATGTGAACTGGACTACATCAATGTGGCCTCCAGAATCTACATGCAGATGTTGCTATGTCCCGTAAGGATTTCACTAAACACAATTTAATGTTGCCGTGTCCCATAAGGATTCCACTAAACGCAATCTAATGTTGCCGTGTCCCATAAGGATTCCACTAAACACGATCTAATGTTGCCGTGTCCCATAAGGATTCCACTAAACACAATCTAATGTTGCCGTGTCCCATAAGGATTCCACTAAACACATTCTAATGTTGCTGTGTCCCATAAGGATTCCACTAAACACATTCTAATGTTGCCGTGTCCCATAAGGATTCCACTAAACACATTCTAATGTTGCCGTGTCCCATAAGGATTCCACTAAACACATTCTAATGTTGCCGTGTCCCATAAGGATTCCACTAAACACATTCTAATGTTGCCGTGTCCCATAAGGATTCCACTAAACACATTCTAATGTTGCCGTGTCCCATAAGGATTCCACTAAACATGATCTAATGTTGCCGTGTCCCATAAGGATTCCACTAAACACGATCTAATGTTGTAATAATATAAGTGATTATAATTACAAGTTAATTATATTGTATGTAGTCAGGCAACTCAACCAATGCTCTTTCTCAACCAATCCTAGGATCCCTCTGTGAGCTTTGCTTGCAAGCAGGCTCTGATCCGAGTGCTTCGCCCAAGAAACAAGAGACGCCATGTGACCCTCCCATCTCCCCCACGCTCCAACACACCCATCGGTGAGTATTCACAAGCGTTACCCTGCACTTTTACACAGCCATCATCGAGTCCATCCTCGCCTCCATCACAGTATGGTAGGCTGCAGCCACTGCCAAGGACAAGGGCCACATTAACACACTCCTACTGGACTATATACTTGTATATACAATCAAAACATACTTGTTCATACTTCACTGTTCATACTTTTTGCACATTACTGCTCAATTGCACAGCCCTGTTAAATATTCCATCCCATTGTATTGTTCTTTTTATTCTAATTAGTGTATATACTTGACCACATCATTCACAATTGTACAGCCCTGGCCTTTTTTATTTTATAATTCTATTCTATTGTGCTTCTATTTTAATTTAGTTTATATTCCATTTTATTTTATTCTACCGTAATTGTCTCTCCGTTAATGTCGCACCAAACAACCAAATAAAATTCCTTGTATGTGTAAACTACTTGCCAATAAAGACCATTCTGATTCCGATTCTGAATAACACCCTGATTCATAAGATTGCAGTGAGACTGACTTCTGTATTATTCCTCTTTCTTTCAGGAGACAAAGATGATGATGATGATGATGATGCTGATGACAAGATCCAGTCTTCTGTGCTGACAAGAGGAGAGGGGGGCAGACGGGAGAGCCAGGAGCAGAGTGAGGTGGACCACGGAGACTTTGAGATGGTGGTGAGACTGGTAAAACAAATTCCTTACCTGAGATCAGATGTTATTTAAAAATTATTCCAATTCCTGATTGTCATTCCAAATATCGATCACACTTATTGATTACAGTGTTTAGTACTGTAAATACATAATGCACATGTTTTCCGGGTCGGTGAGCACAATCGATCCTTCAGTTGGCCTTGACGGAAAAGTTAAATGAGGAAACTGGCCACCCCCCCTGCATCAGTGTTAAGTAATGGGGTGCAGTACCACAGGGAGAGACGATAGGGGGCGGTATCTTCCCAATTGAGCTCAGAGACTCTGCAGCATCAACCCGAGGCTCGATTGATGAAATATGAATTCAAATCGCCAATAAAAAAGAAAAAAGAAAAAAATCATTTTATAACCTTCATGGAAGGGGGGGAAAACTAGGGATCAAGGAAATGTAATGTTATCCATGCTCTGGTGTTAATCGGTGGTAGAGCCAATATTTATTTAAATAGCATATTCCACCTCTGTGAGATAGAGATCTAAACATTAGTTTTTAGTGGCAAAATAATAATTGTATTACAGCAACTTCCTGTAATCACTTGAATATTCCATCATGGAAACGGCTCTCTGAGAGGATTGTAAATAGAGAGAACGCTCAGGCCTCGACTCTGGTGTTTTGGCTGCATTGAATTCCAAATACTTGACGCACCCATCGCCTTCCCCAAACGGAAAGAATGATCTGATTTTGGATGCAAAAACCTCTATGTCTGCTCCTATTTAAGAGGAGTAGCCATTTGAATGAAAAACACAGACATCATTTTGCATTTCTCCAACTTCAATTTCATCAACCGACAAATGACATTGTGTGCACAGGGGTTACAATCTGAGTGGTTGTTTGATCTACCAATTGAAAGTATGGTTTGGAACTTGGGCTTTTTGTGAGGAGAGGGGCTGAAACTGCATCCTGAATAGCAGTGGGCGGAGCTCCCATTGTGATGACATTACAGCAGAACTTTCAACCTCCCTACTAATATCTTGAAAGCATGTAACACGGATTTATTATTTATATTTTGTATTTTTCTTGTATATTTTTGGGGGGTTTTGGATCTGTTTGATATTTTTTGTTTTTGTTGCCTTGTCAATTATTGTGGTCGTCAATGTTGTGTTTGTTTTTGAAAAAAGTGAGAATAAGAATTTGATCAAAAAGAAAACTACATGACGTGCGTGTGTGTGTGTGTGTGTGTGTGTGTGTGTGTGTGTGTGTGTGTGTGTGTGTGTGACCAGTCGGAGTCCATGGTGCTAGAGACGTCAGAGAATCTGAACAACGGGAACCCGTCCCCTCTGGAGGCGCTGCTGGCCGGAGCAGAGGGCTTCCCCCCCATGCTGGACATCCCCCCCGACGCAGATGACGAGACCATGGTGGAGCTGGCCATCGCTCTCAGCCTGCAGCAGGACCAGCAAGGTCAGCACTCGGCAACACTGTGTTCAGGTCCACTTGGTACCAGCGTTTCCGTTAGCCGGTAATTACCGGTATTTGACCAGCAAAATCTGTTGAAGTCCGACATATTTAATCTCTCCGGTCTTAATGTCCGGTGAAAATAATTCCCTGAGTCTAAGCACAATTTGATTATTTGAATTGTATTAAAATAGGCTAAAATTAAATAGCCTATGCGATGAACGAAACGATCATTACATTTGTTTCCTCGTTGCTTCTAATAATGACAACGACGTTGTCAGCGAGAGCTTAGTGCTGGGTGTGCAAACTTTTGTGAAGCTGCAGAGCCGGAGCAGCAGCAGCACAATGCAGTATTCCAGCAGTACTCCAATTCAGCCATTTTCAATTCAATGTTGGGTGGGGGGCGCTGCTGTGCGGTCCCCAGAAAAGAGCCAATAACAGCTGAATCAGCTGCTCTGCAGCGCCATACTCTTTGCAAATAAGTCGTTGCGAGGTGGAGAGAGTCGTCACGCAAACCCACGATAATGTTGCCGTCTCTCTCTGCCAAATTTCTCAGTTCTTCGCTTGATATAATTAATACAAATGTCCAATATAACGGAATTCGTTAGCTCATAAAAATGTGATTATAACAGACTGTTGTTTATTAATGTCGGGCGACTGCCCACAGACACCTATTTGATTTAAAGTCGGCAGCAGCACGAGTCTCGGGACTTGTTTTATTTGGAATATAATGACTTTATACGCAAAAGTAGCCTAGTTTTAAGTAAAAATATTATAAATCTACATGCCTTGACGATGTCATTCTTTTGTTTTGTTGTCATTCTTTTGCCTATCAATTGTTTTTAAGCTCAATAAACTCTGACCGGAATTTCTTTCATTTGACCGGTAGATTGAAATCTACCGGACACTGAGGCCGGCAACAATTTTTTCTAACGGAAACCCTGCTTGGTACATGGTTCTCTGAGTGGATCAGAGGGCTGCAGTGCAGTCAACACACCAGTATAAAGAATGAATAGTTTAATCAGATCGAAAAAAGCTGCTCTATTAACAAAGAATGAATAGTTTCATCAGGTATAAACCTGCTCTATTTACAAATAATGAATAGTTTTATGAATGGGAGACCAACATCATTTTAGTTTTGTATATCCAAATGAGCTTTATTCTATAGTAGTGTTCTCTGTTCTGTAACGGAACATGTACCTATGGACTTAGAACATTCCCCAGGGTGCTCTGTGTCATCTATAACATATTCACTAATATATATTTTAGGAATAACATGTATGAATTCACTGTCTCAGACCAGAAGAATAACATGTATGAATTCTCTGTCTCAGACCAGAAGAATACCATGTATGAATTCACTGTCTCAGACCAGAGGAATAACATGTATGAATTCACTGTCTTAGACCAGAGGAATAACATGTATGAATTCACTGTCTCAGACCAGAAGAATAACATGTATGAATTCACTGTCTCAGACCAGAAGAATACCATGTATGAATTCACTGTCTCAGACCAGAAGAATAACATGTATGAATTCACTGTCTCAGACCAGAGGAATAACATGTATGAATTCACTGTCTCAGACCAGAAGAATACCATGTATGAATTCACTGTCTCAGACCAGATGAATAACATGTATGAATTCACTGTCTCAGACCAGAAGAATAACATGTATGAAGCTACTTGTTCTATTGACTTTGAAAGGTATACGACTTATCAACATAGTGAGTTGATATGTTATGATATGTCTGGTATGTGACTGTTGTAATGTGTTTGGTGTCTCCAGCCAGCAGCAGCAGTGCCCTGGGCCTCCAGAGTCTGGGTCTGTCAGGTCAGGCTCCCAGCTCCTCCTCGCTGGACGCAGGCACCCTGTCAGACACCACAGCGTCCGGTAGGAAGACCATCTGCACGCACGCTCTTGTTCTTGGGGGCATTTTCCCTTCAGTTTTAATAATAATAATAATTCATTTATTTTGTATAGTCCTTTTCAATGACCCAAAGTCGCTGACAATAGGCAAAAAAACAAAGAAAACATAGAACCACAGGGAAACGGAGAACAATATGAATACACAAGAACATAAAACCACGAGTAACGGATAACAAATACAGGAGTCAGTAGGGGAGACAGTCGGGAAGTGAGTAAGGGAAACCGAGGGGGGTGGGTGGGGGGCAGGAGAGGAGAGAACGTAGGGCAGGGGAA
This sequence comes from Notolepis coatsorum, assembly GCF_963971535.1. Lineage (NCBI taxonomy): Eukaryota > Metazoa > Chordata > Actinopteri > Aulopiformes > Paralepididae > Notolepis > Notolepis coatsorum. The sequence continues at coordinate 25,311,707 of NC_140181.1, forward strand.
AAGGGGGTGGTAGGTTGGAGGAGGGTGGTTATGGGTAGGGAAGGTTGAATGCTAGGGAGAACAGGTAGGTTTTGAGTCTGGATTTGAAAGTGGAGAGTGAGGGAGAGTCTCTGAGGGAGGGAGTTCCAGAGTCGGGGTGCAGCTCGTGAAAATGCCCGGTCACCAAAACCTTTAAGTTTGGATGACGGGACAGTGAGGGAAACCACGGTCTAAACCACATTGCATGCGTGCACCACAAAGGATAATAGTGATGATCTAGCGTTGATTTCAGGAAGATCCGATAATCAGGCGAAAAATGACAACGTGTTTATTGAATTACACAAAAACGCTGTTTTCGTGTCTTTTCCCTGGAATTGCTCAGAAGTGGCCGGACTATGTTCATATTCAAAACGGTATCAACCGGAAATGTACGGATGAAAAAAGAATCAGTTTTTTGCACGTTGACCAGAAGTAGCTCAATGAGACTCAAGGGCGTTATTAGACCCATAGCGATACTATAAAATATAGTTTTAGTTCTACAAACTACAACTACGTTTACATGGGGTTAATGGGCGGCACGGAAGTGGTCACTTCCCGGAAGGGGCGTGGCACTCAATGTGTTAAGAATGTACCAAACAGTTGATTTGACCACACCTAATGTTTTTGCTATCTCTGATGGGTTTGTTTTGATTTTGTGAGTCACATAGCTGCCTGAGCTAGTCTCTGTTCTAATGCATTTTGTTGTTACCAGTTATCAGATACAATTAAAAGACTGACTGTCATGGTATCAGAGACCATTCAAAGACTGATTATGTTATGGTACCAGAGATCATTCAACTGTAAAAAAGAAAAAAATACTATTCTCATACACACATGTTGATCCACATCAAATTGACCTGGCAAACTTTTAGGCCACCGCTGACCCCCTTAGTGTGCTTCCTGTAACAACTGTGGTTTGGTTTCAGCCCCGGCGTCAGATGACGAGGGCAGCACAGCGGCCACTGACGGCTCCACCCTGCGGACGTCCCCGGCTGAGCATGGAGGCAGCGTGGGCTCAGAGAGCGGAGGCTCTGCCATCGACTCTGTGGCAGGCGAGCACAGCGGTGAGTCACACGGCAGCCTGAGTGAGTCTCGGCTCTAATGCTTGATATCGTTACCATGACAACGTTCAGTTGTGCCGGTTGGCTAGCTGTAATATTAACGGCTAGCAATTCTTGCATGCTGTGATAGACCAGCAGGAGTGAATGGCATTAATAACATAATCAACTAACCATAACCCTATCAGAGACCATTCAAAGACGGACTACGTCATGGTGTCACAGACCATTCAAAGACGGACTACGTCATGGTGTCACAGACCATTCAAAGACTAAGTCATGGTATCAGACCATTCAAAGACTGACTACGTCATGGTGTCAGAGACCATTCAAAGACTGACTACGTCATGGTGTCACAGACCATTCAAAGACTAAGTCATGGTATCAGACCATTCAAAGACTGACTACGTCATGGTGTCAGAGACCATTCAAAGACTGACTAAGTCATGGTATCAGAGACCATTCAAAGACTGACTAAGTCATGGTATCAGAGACCAAACTAAGTTGTGTGTGTATGTTGTGTGTGTATGTTGTGTGTGTGCAGTGTCGGGCCGCAGCAGTGCGTACGGGGACACTACAGTGGAGGGCCACCCTGCTGGTCCGGGCAGCGTGAGCTCCAGCACAGGGGCCATCAGCACCACCACGGCCCAGCAGGAGGGAGACGGCTCTGAGGGAGAAGGAGAGACGGAGGGAGACATCCACACCAGCAACAGGTCAGTCAGTCCTGAGCAGAACAGACACCTGATACTTTCATGGTATCCAATGTAGAGTAGTATCCAAACATGTCATTCAATAGAAAATGTTGATACCTAAGTAGTTAATCCGTGTCAGTGAGCCAATAAGCATGTTTGTTCCAAGATCTAACATGTCTTGTGTTCAACCACAATCCCAAGTAATTTCAAACCCTGAAGAAATTTAGTTATATTGAAATTATTTCTATAATTTGTCACCAATTGTTCAATGAACTGCTGAAAATGTCTTAGCAGCATCTCTACACCTTTACCCTCATTGAGAATGCAACAATTAGATTCAAATGTATTGTCATTATACAGCACAAGTACAACACAAATAAGTTTGGCATCCAACCAGAGTGCAAATGTAACAGTAAAGTGTGATAGTAATATACATTGTACAGGTGATTAAACTGGGTATGAAATATATAAATGAGTACTACTGAGTGTAGTGCTAATCAGATGTATGTACAGAGATGTAGTATTGATATGTACAGTGATACATGTATAAAGACAGTATGGCAGTAGTAATACTGGCCAGCAGTGTAACTAGTAAGAGTAGGTAAGGGATATGTATAGATATAGTATCTACAGATATGTAAAAGGATTATGTGCAGGTAGGTACAGGACAGGTGTGGATAGTTAGATATACGGTGGTATGGTATATACAGCATTATTATACATCCTATCATCCGAGTTATGCATGTATGTTTGCATCTAAGGATGCCCCGATCTCGTTTTTTGCCACCGATACCGATCACCGATCGTCGTGAGCCATATCGGCCGATACCGATCCGATACCGATAGTTTTTGATTAAAAAAAATTAAAATTTATTTTATATAATATATATTTTTTTGTTTTTTAATAAAATATATATATTATATAATTAGACTTGTACTTGTATTATCTGCGAGACATCGCCACCACGCAACAAGCTCCACTGTCTGTGTGTACTCTAGTAGCCTCCAGCTACGGCCAGGATTCTCCGGAGCTGCAGCTGGACCTATACTCGAGTAGCCTCGAGCTACGGCCAGGATTCTCCTGCGCTGCAGCTGGGCCCTATTGGTATAACGTTACTGTGGTCATATCACATTCAACATGCCCTCAGCTCGAATACGCATCAAATCAGTGTTATAAGACATTGATATCAGGAGCTATCTGTAGCTACTGCTAGCCGGATATATAACGTTAATACAACGCCTCAGTGAATTATTTAGTTCAATGGGACATTTCGTTTTGAACAGTGAACTAACTTGCGCTAACGTGAGCTAGCTGAGGTATCATACACGTCTCTACTAGACTTGCTGGAGCGTTTGTTGATGTCAGGAGCTATCGGTAGCTGGCCGGCTAGATACCGTTCGGTTAGACAATGCCTCATCATGTATTAAACTAAAAGTGAATAGTTGACTGGGTCATTTTGTAACGGTAGCTAAGCTAACGTTAGCTCAGGGAGACGCCGTCCTCCTGTGTCCCGTCCCAGACTAGACCCGTGTTTACATGCGTGCGGGAGGGGCTGGAGGGTGTCTGAGACAGAACTCAGCGACAGCGAGTGAGATCGGTTTTGACGATCGGCGAAAATAAAGCATTATCACCGATCACCGATCGCATATTTATACTGATTATCGGCCGATAACGATCGGTGGCCGATCGATCGGGGGATCCCTATTTGCATCTATAAATATACAAATTGGCAGCAAGTTTCAAGTTTCTTTAATAGTTGTCATACAGAAGTACAGAATACTTTTTTTTTTTTTTTTTACTTTGACCAGTCAGCTGGTTCTTTTAGCGTTTATCGCTTTTTTATTTATTTTTGGTCAAGTATGACCGACAGAAACAGGTTGAATGGGGGTATAGATCGGGGGAAAGACACTCTGAGAAAGTACGGCTTGTCCGGGAGTCGAACTCTCTACCCCAGATCCGTGACGCGCACGGTTGTCCCCGACGCCGAAATAGCGTTCGAGGTACGCGGTGAGCTACTGGAGCTCCCCAGTACAGAATACTTTTATACAAAATGCTTCTTACTGTTGCGCTCCAGAGACTGTGCAAGACAAGATAAGTAAAAAAAAAGAAATGAGGTCACAGTGTTCAGTATAGACATTATGTACAATGTTCGATGCAGAATAGACGTAACTGAGTTACCATATAATATACAATACTGTGCAGTGTACTAATATACAATACTATATAGTGCAAGGCAGAAATGGGATGAGGTGCAATTTAGGTACAATTTACAGTAGGTGTACGAGTTGTAGTGCAAATCCTTTATCAATAAATATAAAGTGTGTTTGTGTGATCTAAAGTGTGGAGAGTGGGTGCTGCAGTGTGTTGTTTGTTTAAGTGAGTGTGTGCGTGTGGGTGTGTGTGCTGTGTGTATTTGATGGTTGTTGCATAGTGTTTATTGTTCGTTTAGCAGCCTGATGGCCTGGGGATAGAAGCAAGCAGTTCTGCACATAATAATCAAATCTATAGTGAAAATGCCTCTAAGATGTTAGGTGTGTGTGTGTGTGTGTGTGTCTGCAGGCTGCACATGGTCCGTTTGATGCTGCTGGAGCGCCTGCTGCAGCACATGGGCCAGCTGCATAGCGTGGGCGGAGTCCAGGCTATCCCCTACATGCAGGTCATCCTCATGCTGACCTCCGACCTGGATGGAGAAGACGACAAGGACAAAGGTGCCCTGGATGACCTGCTAGCACAGCTCATTGCAGAGCTTGGCATGTACAAGAAGGTAAACGCAAGTTTAGAGTCAAGGGACAAAAAGAAGCTTTTAAAGGTGAGAAGAGTGTTTTGGTAAATGAAGAAAGATGACTTGCAAGACGACAACTGGTCTAGCTGCAGACAGCTGATGCCATGCACTTGGTATCCACTGTTGTCAACTGTACTGCTGTGATTTGATTTATGAATGTAAAACAGTATCCTTTGACTACTATGCAGATGGAGGTAGTACTGTGTCTGTGTTTAACTACATGCAGATGGAGGTAGTACTGTGTCTGTGTTTAACTACATGCAGATGGAGGTAGTACTGTGTCTGTGTTTAACTACATGCAGATGGAGGTAGTACTGTCTCTTTAACTAGACAAGTCAGAGTTGACGTGTTCCCTCTCTTCCCAGGATGTGTCTAAGAAGAACGAGCGCAGCTCCATCAACGAGGTGCACCTGGTCATCATGAGGCTGCTCAGCGTCTTCATGTCTCGCACCAAGTCTGGCTCCAAGTCCTCCTCTGAGGTACTTCCCTTCTCCTCTGCAACAGGAAATTAAATGAATGTACAGGAATAGGTTTATTTGGCAATTAGCCTATGGCTAATAACTAAGTGATTTTATAGGGCTGTACCCGACTCAGGATTTGGCAGGTCAACGCGACGATTTGACGATTCATTTTATATATAAAAAAGGTTATAATAAAAAAAATGAACCAACGGACAGTAATACCTTTCATACATTTTCTATCTAACAGATGTAGCTGTTATTTAGTGCATCACTCAAACATACTTTTGCTGGTCTGGACTGATCCTCTGAGCTCCTCTCCAGTCGAGCTATCGCTGCTCTTTAAATCCAATTGCCAAATCCTTGTCCCCTCTAGAGCAGTGTTTCTCTTCACATGAAGTTAAATCTACTCTACTACTAGAAATTAAAGGGAAACTTAAGCTGCTCTGAACTGCGAAGTCTGTGCAGACTTTAAGTTTATAATGTCTGAGTATTGATAACATATTTGAAAATGTTGGGGTTTTATATTTGAATGAATGTGGCCATTGATATGCGAAGATGAACTAAATGGGTTAACACACGACTGCTCGACTCAAAGAATCTCAGTCAACTGAGGGGCCTCCGACTGATGATTCAAATATTAGATTTTCAGGGGGCAGCCCTAGTGATTTGCTCAAAATAAATAATTGTTTTTGTGCATGGATTACTCGATTTCAACTACAATACGTACAACTTTCTGTTGGTTATTATCTGGTTGTTAAAGGAACACGCCAACATTATGGGAAATGCAGTTACCGTCTTCTCCAGAGTCTGATACCAATTTCCTCTGTGTGTAAAGTAGAAAGTAATGTGACCATGGTCTGATACTATTTATAAAAGCTAATTACCGTGGTTTGATACTATTTATAAAAGCTAATTCACCATGGTCTGATACTTATAATGAATATAAATAAAATACTCTTCTTTCTACCTGTGGATGAAAGGCCCAAACGTAGAAGAAAATGTGCGTTTTTGCTAAATATCCGTACTCGTGTGGACAGGGCCTAAATCAAGCCTCTTTTCTCTTCAGTCTTTCTCTCATATTAAATCAAGCCTCTTTTCTCTACAGTCTTCCTCTCTGATCTCCAACGCCACGGCCACTGCTCTCCTCAGCCTGGGCTCCATCGACTACTGCCTCCATGTGCTCAAGTCCCTACTGGAGTTCTGGAAGAGCCAGCAGGGGGAGGAGGAGCCTGTGGCCACCAGCCAACTGCTGCGTCCGCACACTGCCTCCTCCCCACCGGACATGAGCCCCTTCTTCCTGCGCCAATATGTTAAGGTTGTTACTCTCTCTCTCTTTCTCTAGTTCCCCCGTGAATATTGAATAGCAATTTTGTGAGTTTTGCCCATCCCTACCACCAACCCACCCACCAACCAATTTATCCATCTAGTCGGTCTCCCTCACACACAAGCAGGATGAATGCCATTTAGTGCTGCTCAATGATGTTTCTCTCTCTCTCTCCCGGGTTCCTGCAGGGTCTTAAAAATACCTTTAGATTAGGAAGTTACTTCTATGTTGTGATAACTTCTCTGTATCTTGTTTAAATGTGTTTGCGGGAAATGTTCTGGCTGCAATGTAAGCAGTACAGTAATATAAGTAATCAGTTCCCCCCCCAACAATTCATATGGCATTACTTTTCCATTATACGTTTCTGCCAGTATGGCCATGGAATGGGCATTACATTCTATTCAAAGGGGTCTTAAAAAGGTCTTAATTTTAACGTAAAACAGTTATTGAGAGTAAATTAGTTTGAATTTGGCCACCAGTGATGTCATCAGGGACATTGAATCCTTGTGTTAATTACAGCTCAATGAAATGATGAGATAGCAGTCTCTGTAAGACAAGGTATTGCTATTTTTCCATCTACATCATGTCATAGCTTTAACTAGGCTTGCTTTTGGTCAGGTAACAGTTGCATATCAAGTCCACAGTAGCATGTTGGGTGGTTGTGGTTGGTTCACAGGGTGAATGCTCATAAGGCTGCTGACACTATAGCAGAGGAGCCCCAGCAGAATACTACCTCCTTTCCTCGCTCTTCTCTGCACCAAGAAGTTGCAATAGCCTTTAGAATTGTTAATGTTGTTAATGAATTATTAATATTACATTTAGTGGTGGGACTATTAAAAAATGTAATCGAATTAATTCGAGACTTCATAGTTAATTAATCGAAATTAATGACTTGACGTCACTAAGTCACTTGACGTCACTAAGTCACTTGACGGAGCGGCCTGGCAAATGACGCTCGCCGGATATATTGTCTTGTAACTCGAGACCCGAAGCACGCAATATGTTGATAGTGGTGACGGTTGAAAGGCGGCAAATTCAACTTCCGAACGGTGTATTGGATGATCGGCGAAAAACAAGAGCAAAGTGCTCCGACGTGCACAATTATTTCTTATGTTAAATTTGTTCTGTAGTTAATTAATTGAAATGAACGCAATAAAGTCCCGGCCCTAATTACATTTCTAAACGGTAACGAGCCTGAGTTTGAAGCCTAACATTGTCTATTTGTGTATGTTAGGATTACAGATTGTGCCTTTTAACACTAATTAACCTCAGTGTGGTTGTGTGTGTGTCAGGGCCATGCAGCACTAATTAACCTAAGTGTGGTTGTGTGTGTGTCAGGGCCATGCAGCACTAATTAACCTCAGTGTGGTTGTGTGTGTGTCAGGGCCACGCAGCACTAATTAACCTCAGTGCGTTGTCTGTGTGTGTCAGGGCCACGCAGCACTAATTAACCTCAGTGCGTTGTCTGTGTGTGTGTCAGGGCCACGCAGCACTAATTAACCTCAGTGCGTTGTCTGTGTGTGTCAGGGCCACGCAGCCGAACACTAATTAACCTCAGTCTGGTTGTGTGTGTGTCAGGGCCATGCAGCTAGGGCTGCAACTAATGACTATTTTGGTAGTCGACTAATCTGCCGATTATTTTTTCGATTAGTCGACTAATCGAAAACCAATGTAAACAACAACAAAAAAAAAAAAAAAAAAAAGGATATATATATATATTTTTTTTAAACTACCTATCTTTGTGTAAGTGGCTTCTCAGCTCTGGTCCAGCTGAAGACGGAGCAGAGGAACAGATTGGACATTGAGCATGACCTCAGAGTTGCTTGTCTACCATCACCCCAGACTTTGAGACTCTTGTCAGGACCAAACAACAACATCATAACATGATGATCCCATAGCAAATTAAAATAATGACTCATGAAACATTTGAATTTGGATCTTGCAACTTTAAATGAAATGTATTTGAAATGTTGAAGTCAAGAACAATACAGTCAGTCAGTGCATTGAGTCAAGTGCAATTGGAATGAAGTGCGTTTGTTTTGACTAAAGTCTCCTCCCGTTTTGTCAGTACTGTGCTACGACTGACGGCGTGTGGTTTAGGAACAGGGCGTTTTACACAAATCCAGCGCTCCCTTTCTTGGCTGTGACGTAGCCACGCAAGTTAACGTTAACAACAAAGATGGCCGCGTCGGTACTCGGAGTTTCAGAGTAAAAAGATCGCTTGCTATTTGTAATAAATGCAATGCAGACGTTCCACAAGACAGACAGACCGGCGCATGCAGTTCAGCGTTGCGGAGCATTTAGCCTGCTGGCTACCTAGCTCCACTTCAACCAGCATCGGGAGCTCCAGCAGCTTGTCGATGTGCTAATAGCCTCAGCAAGCTAACGTTAGCTGGCTCCAGCAGCTTGTCGATCTGCTGGAGCCAGCTAACGTTAGGTTGCTGAGGCTATTAGCACATCAACAAGCTGCTGGATCTCCCGATGCTGGTTGAAGTGGAGCTAGGTAGCCAGCAGGCTAAATGCTCCCGACGACATCAACAAGCTGCTGGAGCCAGCTAACGTTAGCTTGACTGGTTGCTGGCTAACTAATGAAGCTACTCGTCCCGGGAGATAACGGCGCTGGTTGTTGGCTAACTAATGTAGCTACTCGTCCCGTGAGATAACGGCGCTGCCTGGCTGGTTGTTGGCTAACTAATGTAGCTACTCGTCCCGTGAGATAACGGCGCTGCCTGGCTGGTTGTTGGCTAACTAATGTAGCTACTCGTCCCGTGAGATAACGGCGCTGCCTGGCTGGTTGTTGGCTAACTAATGTAGCTACTCGTCCCGTGAGATAACGGCGCTGCCTGGCTGGTTGTTGGCTAACTAATGTAGCTACTCGTCCCGTGAGATAACGGCGCTGCCTGGCTGGTTGTTGGCTAACTAATGTAGCTACTCGTCCCGTGAGATAACGGCGCTGCCTGGCTGGTTGTTGGCTAACTAATGTAGCTACATTTGCGCATTGCAGTTACTTATTATTAAGTGTTATTGTTTTTAATGACTAATCGACGTCGTCGATTATGTCGACTAATCGTTGCAGCCCTACATGCAGCACTAATTAACCTCAGTGTGGTTGTGTGTGTGTCAGGGCCATGCAGCACTAATTAACCTCAGTGTGGTTGTGGGTGTGTGTGTCAGGGCCATGCAGCACTAATTAACCTCAGTGTGGTTGTGTGTGTGTCAGGGCCACGCACCGGAGCACTAATTAACCTCAGTGTGGTTGTGTGTGTGTGTGTGTCAGGGCCATGCAGCGGACGTGTTTGAGGCCTACTCCCAGCTGCTGACGGAGATGGTCCTGCGGCTTCCATACCAGATCAAGAAGATCGCAGACACCAACCCCCGCATCCCCCCGCCTGTCTTCGACCACTCCTGGTTCTACTTCCTGTCCGAGGTAATGTCACCACTTATTAAACACATTTTGAGAGTTTCATTGTTCTATTCTTCAGCTACTTGCTAACTGCGTTTACATGGATCCTAATATTCCACTCATTGTAGCTAGAGTTGTTCCGATACCGATACCAGTATCGGAAATGCCGCCGATACTGCCTAAAATGCTGGTATCGGTATCGGCGAGTACACGTAAATTCTAGCCTCCGATCCCATGATGTAATTTATCTCCTGCCGAGTCCTGCGGAGAGTGAGGATTATAAAATGAACATGTTTTAAAGTGTGATGCTGTGTCATTTTAACAGCAGATACACTTTCTTAAATTCCATTGTCCCCGACAGTGCGGTGTGACGGGGAGCTCGGACGGGATGTGTTTTGCTGGTGTTATGATAGCATTAGCTGGAAAGATAGCTAGTTGGAACAACATCCGCTTTAACGTTACATCAAATCAGATGATCGCCTGTCCTTTCTCCAGGACCTAACACTGTCCGTGACCGTCTATCAACAATAATGCACCCACGGTGAATTGTATTTAAGTTAAGTAGCTACTGACTAGCGTTAGCTGACTATTACTAACGTTATCAAATGTCAATGCGGGAAGACGAGCTAGGTCAGTTAGCTTAGCTTGATAACGTTACCGTGTCTAAAGTTGGTGCTATTTATAATCCAGCAATAATGGCTGCAGACCTGCAAGCAAAGTACAGCAAGTGCCAAAGGATAAGAGTCTGAGGCGGAGTTTCAAAAGAGAATGTTGAATATTTATTTTGCATCAAAAATCACAACATGAACGTTCTATCTGCCACTAGCTTACAGACTGAATAGGGTATATCTGCAGAGCCACGGAGTAGCGAGTGCAACACCGTTTAATGTCCGTGTGGATCATTGGAGTAGGGTATATCTGCAGTGCTGCAGCCCATACTCATTGATTAATGATACTAATACAAATCTATACAATCACCTGTTGTTGAATAAATACCATTACTTTCCAGTTATTACTAAAAACAGTATAACAGTATCTGTAAAAAAAAAAAAAAAAAAAAAAGTATTTATATAATTTTTAATTTTTTTTGTATGCACTGGTATCGGATAATTATCGGTATCGGCCGATACCCAAAGCTTAGGTATCGGATCGGAAAGGGAAAAATGGTATCGGAACATCTCTAATTGTAGCAATCAGAATAATGCCTGATGCCTGGATCTGAAAAGACTGAAGAAATATGGCAGGGGTGGTGTAGACCTTTCATAATCTGTTTGATGTGAAAATATTAGTGCCATATAAATGCTTAAAGCCATGGTTTCTCTCTGGTTGTGATAAATCTATTCCTCCTACAGTATATGTGTTCACCTCACATGAGGGTAATGTTAAGTGACGAGGAGGAGTTTGTCTTCAGTGGCTGTCTTTATTGCGGGTAATGTTAAGTGACGAGGAGGAGTTTGTCTTCAGTGGCTGTCTTTATTGAGGGTAATGTTAACACTTTGAGTGCCAGCAGGGGGAACACAATTTATCTCTTGAATGCCACCTTTTTAGACAGATTTTCCGATATTTCATGATTTTCACGGAGCTATTTCTATATTCTATATTATGGCTATGTGTCTAATACGCCCGTCGCTTATCAATGACTTGCTTGCAGTCAACATGTACAAAACGGATTGTTTTTTCATCAGTACATTTCCGTTTTATACCATTTTGAAAAACGCTCGTTTTTGGAAATTTCCAGAAAATTTAAAAGATTCTGTGATAAAACGCCCTTTAGTGGAATACACAAAACACATTGTCATTTTTCGGCCTATTTATGAATAGTTTTCAAATAAACGCTAGATTATCGATAGTATATGTGTACTTATGCACGCTAGAGAAGCGGGCTGAAAAATCGATTATCTATTTTCTGGTCAGCACGCACACACACACACACATACACAGATAGGGGATACGTTGAGATATATGTGAAAAAAACTCTGATTACCCCAAGACTGGTAAAATAGATTCCTTACCTCACATCAGATGTTCTGCAAAAAGATTATTCCAATTCCTGATCGCCATTCCAAATATCGATCGCGTTTATTGATCCAACGCTGGGTACTCGGAACACATATTCCACGCTGTTCTGAGGGTCGGCAATGAATGCAATCGGCTCGGGTTACATGCCGGGTAAGTAAAATGTGGATTCCGCCCCAGCTCCGCCATTTTTTACCGGATTGAGACGTTCACAGAAAGGTAAAGAAACAATATACGGTGTATTTTATGGCAAAAACGTTGAGGTTTGTTCGACCCGTGAGATATAAACACAATTTTCACATCAATATTTATGAGAAATTATTGTACAACGTTTGTCTGCGGCTGGTGTGAGCTGGGTAGTGTAGTTTTATGAAATGTAGACGTCCATTGAAAGCCCTGGGTCGACTTCATGACGGCTTCATGTCCTCTAAAACATTTTATTTGTATAATTACTCCCCATGATGCCTTGAATTCATGAAGATTTAAAAAAGATTTTAAACGGTAGCAGTTCCTGATGAATTTAAGTTACTGGAGATTTAAGTTTTTTATTTTAAACTATATCAAAACATCCGTTTGCAAACTCTGGATTCTCAGCGTTGCGCACCTGAACATGCGCGTGTATTTGAACTCTGTCCTGTGAATTAAATTGAAATCTAGCCTCCAAGCTCCTTCATTGGCTAGGAGTTCTGCTCCCATTCACCCACTACCCCAATGAAGGAGCTGGGGTTCAAGGCATCACAGGGTGAGTAATTGATAGTGTTTCTGGGCTTGTTGTCAAACGAGTCATATTCTGATGACGGGCAGGTAAACATGGTTGACATTATTTAGTGTTCATGTAACCCGTTATGTGAAATGTTCACTCTGAATGAAACATCCTCCATGTAACCACAGCTACTGTTACAAATACACTGACATGTGTTTAATCTTCTGTGATTCTTCCATAATCCGTAGTACCTGATGATCCAGCAGACGCCGTTTGTGCGCAGGCAGGTCCGCAAGCTGCTCCTGTTCATCTGTGGCTCCAAGGAGAAGTACCGGCAGCTGCGAGACCTGCACACGCTGGACTCTCATGTGCGCGGCATCAAGAAGCTGCTGGAGGAGCAGGGGATCTTCCTGCGGGCGGGCGTGGTCACGGCCACTTCCGGATCCGCCCTCCAGTATGACACGCTGATTAGCCTGGTAAGTGGAATCAAAGTTACTATAATAAGGAAAGATTATGCATCCAAAGCCTTAATGACCACAATCCTGTTACATGAGTTACTGCTGAACCCAGTGAAGCCACAGGGATGTAATGTGAACTAATGCGTCAAACATCCCTCGCTCTCCTCCCTCTGCTTCAGATGGAGCACCTGAAAGCTTGTGCTGAAATTGCCACTCAAAGAACCATCAACTGGCAGAAGTTCTGCATGAAAGATGACTGTAAGTTGACCTACATACTGTACCCCCACCCCTGTCATAGACGCCTAATGTTGAACTGCTTGTTAAAGTGAAATATCTCCTATATCTTTTCTCTTTCTCCTCTCTATCTTCTCTCCATCTCCTCTCTACCGTCTATCTATTTATTCTCTATCTCTATCTTCTCTATCTCATTCATATCTTGTCTCCATTTCCTCTCTACCTCCTCTACCTCTTTCTTTATCTCATTTATATCTCCTCTCTATCTTCTCCATCTCATTTCTTTCTCCTCTCCATCTCCTCTCCAGCCGTGCTGTACTTCCTGCTGCAGGTGAGCTTCCTGGTAGATGAGGGTGTGTCTCCGGTGTTGTTGCAGCTGCTGTCCTGTGCTCTGTGTGGCAGCAAGGTGCTGGCCACCACCTCCTCCTCCTCAGGAGGTGTCCCCGGTAGCGGAGGACAAACGGGAGCCTCCCAGTCTTCCCAGAGCAAGTCCTCCAGCAAGAAGAGCAAGAAGGAGGAGAAGGAGAAGGACAAAGAGGGTGAGCCATTCGCTCGGATCTAAGAAATAACATTTATCTATGTTGAAAATGAAACTCATCTGCGTTTGTTATTATTTAATTTGACTGGTCAGAAAAAATAACGGTGTAATTTTAGTTGACATGATGCAGATTGAAGACACTTACTGTCCATTGCAGTGTAGTACTAAAGAGTCGGCCATGAGTTTATCTGTGCTACTGCTAACGGGAAACATTCTAAATTCATAAATTATTACTTTTATTATAGACAATTATCCCAACGTTTGAAAAGGCTACCTTAGCCAGAGATCTTAAAGGAGGGAATAGTTTGAAATCCCATTCACTACCTCATTGACTCTTCTCATACACAAGGCGACGGTTTCCCGCACTCTAAATGTGATCAAATGGTCTACTGACCTTCAGACACATCTAGAATTGAATGTGGTTGTGTTGATGTGTGAGGTCAGTGATGTGGTTGTGTTGATGTGTGGTCTGAGGTCAGTGATGTTGGTGTGTGAGGTCAGTGATGTGTTGGTGTCTGATCTGAGGTCAGTGATGTGGTTGTGTTGGTGTCTGATCTGAGGTCAGTGATGTGGTTGTGTTGGTGTCTGATCTGAGGTCAGTGATGTGGTTGTGTTGATGTCTGATCTGAAGTCAGTGATGTGGTTGTGTTGGTGTCTGATCTGAGGTCAGTGATGTGGTTGTGTTGGTGTCTGATCTGAGGTCAGTGATGTGGTTGTGTTGGTGTCTGATCTGAGGTCAGTGATGTGGTTGTGTTGGTGTCTGATCTGAGGTCAGTGATGTGGTTGTGTTGTGTAGGTGAGGGTGTCGGCAGCCAGGAGGACCAGCTCTGCTTGGCGCTGGTCAGTCAGCTCAACAGGTTTGCAGACAAGGAGACACTGATCCAGTTCCTGCGCTGCTTCCTGCTGGAATCCAACTCCTCAGCCGTTCGCTGGCAGGCTCACTGCCTGGCTCTGCACATCTACAGGTACTGGTCACACACACACACACACACATGCACACGTGCACGGACGGACGGTGTAGTTTATAGATAGATAGTAGGGGTTGGGGAACTTCGATTCACATAAGAATTACGATTCTATCTTCTACCGATCCAAAATCAATTCGCAAATTCCAAAAATCAATTAAGTTGTTCAGTCTTGTAATTGATTACTTTTATTTTGAAATGTTCTGACTGGAAGTCCAAACCATTCTGCTGCTTGCTTGACACAGGTGAGTATCCAGGCTTATTTACCTGAGGGGCTGGAGGTGGAACTATAACTATGAGGAGAAGTAGCTAGCTAAATGAAACAACCTCGCTGAATGATCTTTGGATAAGATCACTTTGGATCTTATCTCCCGGAGAAGAATGAGCTCAACCGACGGTGAAGTATTTTAAGAATAGCCAACTACAAACATGAGGACTCACATTGGGCCTCATTCAACAATACTGTCATTATTTTTCTTATATTCTTGCTTACCTGTCTGTTAAGAGAACAATAAGAAAACCCACCGCCACATTCATCAAGCCGTTCTTAACGTCGAAATCTGTGCTTACCCAGGAGTTTGCATGATGAATCCCACTCATTCTTAAACTCAAAAGCGTGTACGCGATAAATTAATTTGCATACAGACACGACCACCATCTCCTTATAAGGCGCATGAGGCGTGTGTAAAACAGCCGAGTTTCAGCATCTGAACCCTGTCTGATATATTCAACAGGAAGCGAATTGTGACACACACACGTCTCACGACTTGCGACTCAGTGCATGTGTGTGTGGTCCTGTGGGTCGCTCATCGCATGTGTGTGTGTGTGTTAATCTGATGACAAATAAAGACTTGTACTTGTACGTATACGTACTGTATAGTGCGAAATAAATCGTTCCAGCAAAGTAGGCTTTGTCAATACTGAACGACTGGCTGCGTGCTTGTCAAGAACCAATCGCGGCGTGCAGTATACTGATATATATATGCCGCTGATCCATATGCTCTCTCCTTTCAGGGAGAGTTGACAGGTGACAGACCCGGTATTTCCAAACCAAATACCGGATCTGTCACCTGTCCTCTCTCTCTGAAATGTTTGTGGCTAAAACTCAGTGTGCTCAGAACTTTAGGTGTGGAGCAGAGTTTTGATTGATTGAAAATTGTATTAACAGATTGCAGAATGGGTACAATACAGTACAGCTCAATACACACAATTGTTAAGGGGATGCAGACCTGAGAGAGACTTTCGTCTTGTTTACATCAGGGTCCCCCATTTTCAATTCATCATAACATATATGACATACATGACATACAGATAGACAGTACTGCTACATCTATACAGAGAAGAGAAGAGAGGAGAGGTTGTAAATATGCGTTATATGCGTACGGCCTGGGCAGCCAGCATCTAACTGTTCTAACAGCAATACCGTATAATCCATTTCAGAAGCAGAACGCACGCAATAAGTTATAATAATAATAATAATAATTATTGAAAAGTTCTGGGTTTATAAAGTCGTATTTGGGGGCAATTGACCAATGGTTTGCTTTCAACCCATGAACTCCTTCCTCTCTCACCATTTTATATATTTTTTTATTTTATCTACTAATACTGTATTGTATTGTTTGTTTTGTAAAGTGTCTTTGAGCATTAGGAAAAGCGCTATATAAATCTTATGTATTATTATTATGAATGGTAGGCTTTTTTAAATGTTTCTCATCTGGGTAAGAGTTTCTTATCTGGGTAAGAGTGCTCTCGACCACTCTTTTTTGGTCTTGCCTGAGAGAAAGGCAACAATAAGAAAACATTGCTGAATCCCAGGTAAGAACAAAATAAGAGGAAATGCTAGTTAAGAACGAAATCTGTTCTTATATCGCTTCATGCATGAGGCCCATTGTATACGAGGTCTCTCTGAGACCAAGGACGTGGGACAACAACCTCCAGCAGCAAACAGTGTGGTAATCAGCACACCCTGCCCTAGGGGTGGACGGTATGGTCTAAAATGTATATCACGGTATAATTTGAAGCATAGACGGTAACGGTATATATCACGGTATCAGTGTTTCCGTTAGAATATTTTTTTTTGCCTGATAGGCAGGCTATATAAAGAATGACGTCCTCAAGGCATGTAGATTTATAATATTTTAACTTAAAACTAGGCTACTTTTGCATATAAAGTCATTATATTCCAAATAAGTCCCGAGTCCGTGCTGCTCCCATTGCAAACAGCGGGGCTGGATGCTGGATTTTGCTAGAAGCATATGTAGCTGCAGAGCCAGCGGGCGCTTTCAGGTCTGGTCACAGCTTTCAGCCATTGGGTGGGGGGGCGCTGTTGAGCGGGCCTGTGACCAGACCTGAAAGCGCCGCTGGCTCTGCGGCTCTGCAGCTGCATGCTATTCGCAAATCCACTGCTGCAGCCGTCCTCCCGCTGCAGCCGTTGTTATCATAACACTACACGCATATCATAATGTTTACAGCAAACTGTAGTTGATCACCAGGTATGTTTTATTAACGTAGAATAATTCATATAAGAAAAACGATAGGGTCATCTCTTACCTTTCTCCACTGGTTAAAAATGCCAGGAACTGAAATTGAAACTTGCTGTGCGCCGCGGTGATGTGTTTATTATGAAATGACAATTGCGTGTTGACACGCCCACTGCGCGAATCCTCCTAAATAACTTTTTCCAGTTTGCACATATCTATTATCTATGACTAATTCTATCTATTTTTAGGGGCAAATGCGATTGAAATAGTTGCGCTGTGGTTACATGACGTCATTGCTATTTTAGAGCTGCTCTACCGGTTACACGGTATAGTAAAAATCCATACCGTAGAGCAAATTAATACCGTTTATACCGTTTATACCGTATACCGTTTATACCGTCCACCCCTACCCTGCACCACTTAATAAACCTCCAGCCATGAATGAGCCCAGGCATGGAATGCGAGAGGCCTAGTGGGCCACTTTTGGTAAGCAGAACTGGCGCTGCGGGATGAACCGAACGCCTCAGCTGTCAAGACTTCTGAATCAAAACTCTACCGGTACTTAGCCCACTCCACCTCACTGTATACCTGTGTATATAGCCATAGCTTATGTAGACTTTATTTTAATGATTATTTTTTATTCTCACCATTGCACATTGTGCTAACCATTGCACTTTACTGTACAGTTTTAATTACGTGTGTCTTATATTGCAACTGACTGTTTGTCACATCCTGGTTGGACGTACACAATCTCGTTGCACTGTCTTGTACTGTGTAATGGCAATAAATCTAATCTAATCATCCCATCAGCTTTTTAAAAAATATTATTAAAATGTATTATTAAATGATATTCGAGATCCGGTTGGCTTCTCCGCCCTGTGGGTGGCACCATGCTGGCTGGCTCACCCTGAGGGTAATGCAGCCTGAGGCTGTTGAAGCCCATGTAGCCCATGAAGGCCTGACACGCCCCACCTGTGGTCGTCAACCTAGGTACGTGTGGCAACCCGTGGTTGTGGCCGTGGATCCGGGTACAACAGCTCAGGGGCACGACTAGAGATTCACTAGTTCCCAGTAAATATCAAATGGCAATTTTATTCATTTAGCCCATCCCTGCCACCAACCAAGCAACCCAACCCACCTTACAATTAGGGCTGAGCGATTAATTGAGTATACATTTCAATTAGGAAAACTCTCTCTCTCTCCCTCTCTCTCTCTCTCTCTCTCTCTCTCTCTCTCTCTCTCTCTCTCTCGCTCTCGCTCTCGCTCTCGCTCTCGCTCTCGCTCTCGCTCTCGCTCTCGCTCTCGCTCTTTCTCTCCCTCTCTCTCGCTCGCTCGCTCTCGCTCTCTCTCCTTGTCTCTGCCTTGCTCTCTCTCCTCTCTATCTCCGCCCTCTCTCCGCTCTCTCTCCTCTCTCTCTCTCTCTCTCTCTCTCTCTCTCTCTCTCTAGGAACTCCAATAAGTCCCAGCAGGAGCTGTTACTGGACCTGACCTGGGCCATCTGGCCCGAGCTGCCAGCCTATGGCCGTAAAGCTGCCCAGTTTGTGGACCTGCTGGGATACTTCTCTCTGAAGACGCCACAGACGGAGAAAAAGGTTTGTTGTCTCAGCTTAAAGATATGCATTTCTTAAAGATCCCTTCCACACGTTTTTAACACTTTACAAACAGTGTATATTGAGTAACATATTTGTTTGGTTTGTTTTTTTCCACCAGAAATGTTGAATAATGAAAATGTAAAATGTCTTCATCCCTACATCTCTCCCCACCCTAACCTTAACCCTCCCCACAACACCTGGAATCTGTTCGCATAGCTCCTTCAATAGTGAGGAAATGCAACTTCAAACAACCCCGAAACTGTCTTATTTACACATCCTATCTTGTGTAAAGGAAGTACAATACCAAGACTAGAGGTTGCTTTATTGACAGCATTACAGATTTGACCTTTCAGCTAAAAGGGAGTTGTCATGTCAATCAAGAGTGATCTGGCCAATAATAATAATTTATTCCAATTTCCTTCTTTTTTCTTCTTCTAGCTAAAGGAGTATTCCCAGAAAGCTGTGGAAATCCTGAGGACACAGAACCACATTCTGACCAACCATCCTAACTCCAACATATACAAGTAGGCCTACACACACACACACACACACACACACACACACTCCATCCCAACATCTACAAGTAGGCCTTACTTACTCCTAGAGGGATGGAAAAGTACTTGTTGGAATCCGTGACTAAAGACTATGTTGTGTCGTCTCACAGCACTTTGTCAGGCCTGGTGGAGTTTGACGGGTTCTTCCTGGAGAGTGACCCCTGCTTGGTTTGTAATAACCCGGAAGTCCCCTTCTCCGTAAGTGACTGTTGATCCTAAGCATAGAACAGCTAATAGATTCCACCTTTCATTTTATTTTACTTACTCGGAAGCATTTTATAAACCTAAAAAAGTTGCCCCAAAGTTGTTGAAATGGTTCAACTTGTTGTCATGTTTCTTTTCCTATGCTGAGCGAGTTATCTCCTGAACAATAGTGTGCACCTCTCTGGACTAGATGTGAAGAGGTCCTTCAGCATGAATGTCTTAAGTCCATATCAATGAATGTTCTCCTGAATAATGTGAAACTCTCCAGAACATCAAGCTGTCGTCGATCAAGGTGGACACGCGCTATACCACCACGCAGCAGGTGGTGAAGCTCATCGGCAGTCACACCATCAGCAAGGTGACGGTGAAGATCGGAGACCTGAAGCGGACCAAGATGGTGCGCACCATCAACCTCTACTACAACAACAGGACCGTACAGGCCATCGTGGAGCTGAAGAACAAGTCAGTGGTCTCTCTCTGTTCACTTTTCTCTCTCTTTTCTCTGTATTCTGTCTGTCTCTCCTTTCTCTATTCTCACTTTTTTTTGTATTCTCTTTTCTCTGTATTCACTCTTTTCTCTGCATTCGCTATTTTCTCTGTATTCTCTTTATTTTGCTCTCAAAGTGCACCAGATTGATGCATTTAACTTTAAAATGTAAAAAAAAAAATAATATCCGGGGGTCTCCCCCGGAACCCCCTAGAGGCGCTGCTGAAATTTTTTCAGGAGAAACTCTGATACATCAATACATGAACCATTTCCTACAACCTCCTGTGTGTGTTGCCCGCAGTCAGTGACCGAGCCACTCCGTCACACCTTATATCTGTGACACCAATATCAGCCAAATGGTCAGACTTTAGTTTAGATGTATACGGTGTGTTAAAACATTGTTTTATTACACAGGATTAACACCGGAAGCCTTTGTGTTGATGAATATATCAAATGTATTTACGGTGTGATTGCTCTCTCGGTCTTGCACCCCAGGCCTGCTCGCTGGCACAAAGCCAAGAAGGTCCAGCTGACCCCGGGCCAGACGGAGGTGAAGATTGACCTCTCCCGCTCCCCATCGTGGCGTCCAACCTGATGATCGAGTTCTCTGACTTCTACGAGAACTACCAGGCGTCCACAGAGACCCTCCAGTGCCCGCGCTGTAGCGCCTCGGTGCCGGCCAACCCGGGCGTGTGTG
Source organism: Notolepis coatsorum (assembly GCF_963971535.1). Taxonomy (NCBI): domain Eukaryota; kingdom Metazoa; phylum Chordata; class Actinopteri; order Aulopiformes; family Paralepididae; genus Notolepis; species Notolepis coatsorum. Next base: position 25,332,374 of record NC_140181.1, read on the forward strand.
GGAACTGTGGCGAGAACGTCTACCAGTGCCACAAGTGCAGGTTAGCATTTGTTAGCGGTGCTAGTGCAAGTCAATGGGGTATGATATGAGTGGAAATGTATGGAATGGCCTTACAAGCCATTTCTAAGAGTAATGGTTTCATTGTCCCATTGAATTATTAGCAAATCCTAACGAAGCTGGTCATAAAACCTTTTTTACTTTTTTTTTTACGGGGACTTATACGGTCTTCTTGTTTCCCGGGGCCTTTTTTAGCAGGAAGTGTGTCGTGGGGTCTACCTTTAGGGCTTCCTCATGTTGTGGAGCTGTTTCCCAAAAGGATACCTTTTAAAAAGGTGGTCGTAGGGCTTGTGTCCATAGCGGACGTTTTTTTTCAAGGCGGACCGCTTTGAAAAAAAGGAAAAAAAAGCTCAGAGCGTTTTCCTGGGTCTCACGACTGCCGCGGCTCCGCCCCTTCCTCGATGTTGATTACCTTGATGAGCGCGCTCCTTTCCAAAAGTTTAACTAGTTTCAACTTTATGCGCTGGGAGCGCTCCGCCCAAAAACGCTGCCGCCGAGAGCTCATAAACGCGAGGCGCAGCGCTGGGAAGAGGAGCGCGCCTGTTGCGCCTGTAGCATAGAAATGAATGACAGGAAGGAGCTGACAAACGTCCGCTATGGACACAAGCCCTTAGGCACTCTCTAAACACTCATCCTGGCCTTTATGTTACGAATCTTGGGGTAATCAGATGTTCCTATCACTGCCATCGGAGCGTGTGTGTGTGTGTGAGGTTCGCGCCGACCAAAGTACGGAGAAGCGATTTGTCAGACCCCGCTTCTCTTCGTACATGAGGACACATATACTATCGATAATCTAGCGTTTACTTGAAAACTATTCATAAATCAGCAGAAAAATTACAACGTGTTTTGTGTATTCCACTAAAGGGCTATTATCGTGTCTTTCTCTGGAATTACTAGAAATCTCAAACTATACTCTTATTCAAAACGGTATAAAACGGAAATGTACTGATGAAAAAACTATCCGTTTCTTACATGTTGACTGGAAGCAATCATTGACGATCACTGTGTTATTTAGATCTATTGCTATTATATTTGATATGTTTTATGCACTCGCAAATAAGTCCTATTCTCCATTGGATATAGCGTTGGCACGGAAGGGCCATCAGCAGAGGGCGCTGTTGGCCCGGAATGGGTTAAGAGGTTAAGGGAGAGTCTGGGAAACACTTGGAAGAAATAGTTCCTTTTGGAAAGGCATTCCTTTCGAGCCTTCATAGAACGTTAAGCTACATCGAAACTTGGAAACACTGCCCTGAACCTTGTTTCATTTGGTGATGTTTGTTTTGTCACAAAGTGAGATATGTTGACTGTCCTGTATCTTAGGTCCATCAATTACGACGAGAAAGACCCGTTTCTATGTAACGCTTGTGGCTTCTGCAAGTACGCCCGCTTTGACTTCATGCTGTACGCCAAGCCCTGCTGCGCCGTGGATCCCATCGAGAACGAGGAGGACAGGAAAAAGGTATGTTGGTGATTGATCGAGAAAGTAAACGGGTAAAGCTATGTTGGTGATTCATAGAGAAAGTAAACGGGTAAAGGTATGTCGGTGATTGATAGAGAAAGTAAACTTGTGTTGTTTGTGTGCAGGCGGTGACCAACATCAACACTTTGCTGGACAAAGCAGACAGGGTTTACCACCAGCTGATGGGTCACAGGCCACAGCTGGAGAGCCTGCTGTCCAAGGTGAACGAGGCAGCACCAGAGAAACCACAGGTCAGTCACAACAACGCCCTCTGGATGAGTTAAAGCTCCCCTCCACTCAAAAACCTTAATTTAAAGGGGACATGTACTATAAATGTCATTTTTCAGTCTCTAGCATTGTATTATAGTAATAGGAGTTAGTATCAATCAGGCCATGTGAGCGGCGCGCAGCGGAGCGCGGAGCAGGCGGTTTTGACGTGAGCGAGGAGTGGGTTTTAAAATGAGTCGGCGCGACGTCCGGAGCGAGAGTTCTCCTCCGCTCCAATCCACTCCAGGCCGCTCACAGTGGTTTAACACTGTTGATGTAAATATATACATGCAGTACAATGCCAAAGCAACAGATGGCGATGTACAAACATGAAGGCCATTTTCAACCAATGAGAAGGGTGAACCTGTGATATCCTGTTCAGGCTTTGTCACTCACTCCTGTTAGAAAAAGTATCGACGCCATTGTTGTTGTCGTTAGCTTACATGCTAACGTTAATGGCAGCGACCATAGCATTGTGGCTCGGCTAGCCTATCATCGCTTAATAGAGCTAGTGAATGGATAAACAACGTTATTTAACATTGCAGAATGGGTACAATTACAACGCGGCTCAATACAAACAATTGTTAAGGGGCCCAGGGGGTGTAGACTGTTGTAGTTTGAGCTAATTTACACCATGCTCCAAAAAAAAAAAAAAAAAAAAAAAAAATCTGCCGAGCGATCTGGAGCGGGGAGCGCTCGATTCAAGGTGAGCGGGGAGCGAGCGGAGAGCGACTTGGGGGCGGGGTCAACATGAGCGATTAGCGGAGCGGACCAAGCTTTAAAGAGCGAAGAGCGGATTTCTCGGCCGCGCCGATCCGCTCACGTGGCCTGGTATCAATGTGTTTGTGTCTAAATACCATATTGGCGGATTGCTCTGATTCAGCTCAGATAATTTCCTGCTCCAGTAAATTAGTCCATCCTGATTTGAAGGCCTGAGTCACGTCATTCAGGCTCTGGGTAGAAGACAGTGATGTGATTGGCTCTGTGGTTGTAGCTAATGCCCGCCCACAATCTACCTAGACGATACACGCAGACTAGACAGCGAGTGGAAAACCACTTCCTCATACTGCGAGGCAGTGAAACCCGACACCTCTGCATACTCTGGAGGGAGAGAGAGAGATAGAGAGGGAGAGACAGAGAGAGAGAGAGGGAGGGAGCACCTTGGGGGGGGGGGGGGCCTGCCGCGCCACACGGGAGAGGGGAGGAGCCCCCCCACAAGCTGCCGCAGGGAGAGAAAAAACGAAAGGAAGAGACTGTGTCTTTTTTTTTTTTTCTCTCTCTCTCTCTCTCTCTCTCTCTCTCTCTCTCTCTCTCACCCCCCCCCTCTCTCTCTCTCTCTCTCACCCCCCCCTCTCTCTCTCTCTCTCTCTCTCTCTCTCTCTCTCTCTCTCTCTCTCTCTCTATCTCTCTCTGTCTACCAGTCGCAGACTGTGTGGACTGACTGTCACTCAAAGTGCTTATGGGCGGAGCCAGGCCATAACAGCCTGAAATCTTGAAGCTGGAAAATGATGGTTTTGAGTACTTGATTAGAAATATAAAACAATGCATTTTTTTTGGAAAAAAAACCTTACAGATGTCTTCAATAGACTAACAGGAATTGTGTAAAGTTGCCCAAATAGTGCTAGGAATAGCAGTACATGTCCCCTTTAACATTTAATAGTTAACTCCTCTTGAAGGCATGCCTTTGACTATACAGGTTGCTGTTTGCTTGTCATCAGAGCACCTTTTCCACATTCCTCCCCTGGAGAGGGAGTAGGGATGGGCATTTTTAAGAAGAATCCCGATCGATTGATCGCATGCTATATTCGATTGATCGTGTATTACTCAAAAAGGAAACCTTTTTCCTTGTTTAAGGAAACCAACAAACCGTTATAATCTTACACATACATGTGAAACAAATATGTAAAAAAGAAAATGTAATTTCTTTCCCCCATAAAAGTTATTAATAATTTAAGATTGATTTTTCTCATAGCCCATCCCTAAGAGGGAGAGCTTCTTTGTACTTCCCTGAAATCTAAGTTGCATGTGTGATGTCACTAATAGGTCGAACCAATCATGGGCCAATATGTGGTAACTTGACACCTTTAGCTTCAATAGTTTGAAGCTTCATTCATAACGTTGACATTCTAACTCTAAATCAACATTCGAATATTGTTTTTGTATGTGTATTCATTCTGTTTAAACCAATGGGGTTTTTCTTCACAGTTGCAGATAAAGATTAGGCTACACTAATATTATACTATTATACTATTATAGTATATGACTCGTCATAAACATTTAAATAAAACATTTATCATAAATGATGTAGCCTATCTGCATCCGCTTGGCGCTCCATCAAGACGTCACCATCACTTTCGTACCAACCGTGCCCTTATTGGATTATTTATGTTGACAAAACTGACTAGTTATATTCATTAAAGAAAGTTGATTTAAAAAAGAAAATACTACCGGTAATTTAATCAGATTAATCACTTTATTCAAATTGAGGATTTTGTTTGAGGATATATTTTTTTAAACTCTGGCGTGTGTTTACTGTGTGACTAGTATGACTCTGGCGTGTGTTTATTGTGACTAGGATGTCTCTGGTGTGACTGCCTTGTGTTTACTGTGTGACTAGTATGACTGCCTTGTGTTTACTGTGTGACTAGTATGACTCTGGCGTGTGTTTATTGTGACTAGGATGTCTCTGGTGTGACTGCCTTGTGTTTACTGTGTGACTAGTATGACTGCCTTGTGTTTACTGTGTGACTAGTATGACTCTGGCGTGTGTTTACTGTGTGACTAGTATGACTGGCGTGTGTTTATTGTGACTAGGATCAGATGTCTGTGACTGACTACTAGTATGACTGGCGTGTGTTTATTGTGACTAGGATCAGATGTCTGTGACTGACTACTAGTATGACTGGCGTGTGTTTACTGTGTGACTAGTATGACTGGTGTGTGTTTATTGTGACTAGGATGTCTGGCGTGTGTTTACTGTGTGACTGACTACTAGTATGACTGGCGTGTGTTTACTGTGTGACTGACTACTAGGATGACTGGTGTGTGTTTACTGTGTGACTAGGATGACTGGCGTGTCTTTACTGTGTGACTAGGATGACTGGCGTGTGTTTACTGTGTGACTAGGATGACTGGCGTGTGTTTACTGTGTGACTAGGATGACTGGCGTGTTTTTACTGTGTGACTAGGATGACTGGCGTGTGTTTACTGTGTGACTAGGATGACTCTGGCGTGTCTTTACTGTGTGACTAGGATGACTGGCGTGTGTTTACTGTGTGACTAGGATGACTCTGGCGTGTTTTTACTGTGTGACTAGGATGACTGGCGTGTGTTTACTGTGTGACTAGGATGACTCTGGCGCAGGCCTGTACAGTGCGAGATATATATCGCACGTGCTACAGCAACAGCGGTCTGTGCGATGGATGGATTTACTTCAGTAGCACTGGTGCGATAGGGATTCGGTTCATATAGATACTCTTATTTTGAAAATCCTGTAGCGGGTCTCATTTCTGCCCACGCGCAGCTCCAGCTAGGCTCCGAAAGCTAGCAACGTTCAGGTGCATATGATAATCTTATTTTGAAAAAACTCTTGTGACAACTCGACGAGTCATATCCGCCCTATCCGTGCGCCTTCTGCAAGCAGAGCAGCGCGTTGGTCGGTTGCTGCGTTAACACAGCAGTGCGCCTACACGTCCCGAAATAAGTCCGTGGTGGTTTTTTTTTCTCGCAACGGGTCAAATGCATCTACATGCTTTGCACCGTCGCCATTCCTTTATGCGCACATCGCCCGAAATTAACGTTTATGTACCATTACAATCACTACAACGTTAGCAAGCTAACAAGCTAATCCTGATCAGAGGCAGAGCCAGCAGACAGTGTGGAAAGGGAAATGGGGGGGGGCACTCTCTCCCCTTCCCTGTGTGTGTGTGTGTGCGTGCGTGCGTTTGGAAAGATGATGAAGTCACTAGTCAGGACAGGAGTATATTATAGTAAACTGAGGATGGACAGATATTGTTGATATTCAAATAAACAAGTTTCGAGAGGAGTGGAAGTTTGAAGACAGACTAGACTACAATATGATGCGGGGGTGGTGAGTTGAAACAGTGTGTGTGAATGAATGAATGAAAACTTTATTTAACAGATTGCAGAATGGGTACAGTACAGTACGGCTCAATACACACAATTGTTAAGGGGATGCAGACCTGAGAAAGACGTTTGTCTTGTTTACATCAGGGTCCCCCATTGTGTGTGTGTGTGTGTGTCCCAACCGACCCCACTTCTATGTTTCAATAAATTATTTGCATTTAAAACTATTAACGCTGACTCATTCCTTCAGTCCACTCAAAATTATGCTAATATTCCTTATGTTGTTTATGATATTAATTGAAAATAGCATATGAGAGTATCATAGTAATAATAACACATGGCGATATACTAAATGACAGCCAAACATGGCACTGCAACTAAATAACACAAATACAATAGGCACATTTGTGACTGTTACAAATATAACACGTTTTATACTTGTGCTACAAGATTTTGGCCTGTGCTACAAAACTATCAACCTCTGTAGCACCAGTGCTATGTGCAAAAAAAGTTAACGTACAGCCCTGCTCTGGCGTGTCTTTACTGTGTGACTAGGATGACTGGCATGTGTTTACTGTGTGACTAGGATGACTCTGGCGTTTGTTTACTGTGTGACTAGGATGACTCTGGCGTGGGGGCAGGCCTTGGCACGTCCTCTGCCAACGTCAACAGATACATCCAGCAGCTGGCCCAGGAGTACAGCGGGGACTGCAAGACATCGTTTGATGAACTCTCCAAGATTATCCAGGTCAGAGTGTTTCTGTTTTCCCCCCTTCACACATTTCATCCTACCGTTGGGAAAGGTTGTGGAAAATAGTTTTCCTGGTCTTGAAAAGTCTAATATTTGGAAATATCATTCACCTTTAATCCTTTAAAAAAAAACAATCAAGTATGAAGTGTAAAGTAAATAACCCAAACAACAAGTTTCCAGAGTAAATGTTGGACCCCAGGAAGACTACTTGCCACTGTGATGTGGCTACTGGAGATCCTAATTAAGACTTATCTCACCCAACCAGACCTTGGTCTTTCTGCTGGTGTAATCAACATAATACTGAATATGGAACAAAATCATAGCAGTGTAAAAGCAGCGGGGCGATGTTTCCTGAATCAAGTCTTGACAATTGGAATAAAAGCAGATGTGATGCAGGGATCAGGCATGAGTAGCAGCTGCTAGCGTTGGCTGTCCTATATGTTTGTTGGCCTAACAATCTGTTAGTGTTAGCAAGTCTAACCAGTTCAACTTCATTGACGGCTCAGGGATTTACCGTGTAGTTGCCATACTTAACTAGAAACATGCCTTTCCTCTCGCTGGTTGCAGAAAGTGCTGGCGTCCCGCAAGGAGCTCCTGGAGTATGACCTCCAGCAGCGGGAAGCCGCCACCAGGTCGTCTCGCAGCAGCAGCAGCCACCAGCCCACCTTCACGGCCAGCCAGTACCGCGCCCTGTCCGTCCTGGGCTGCGGACACACCTCTTCCAACAAGTGCTACGGCTGTGCCTCGGCCGTCACGGGCCACTGCATCACGCTGCTCCGCGCCCTGGCCACCAACCCGGCCCTCCGGCAGATCCTGGTCCTCCAGGGCCTCATTCGGGAGCTGTTTGAGTACAACCTGCGGCGCGGTACGGCGTCCATGCGGGAGGAGGTGCGCCAGCTGGTCTGTCTCCTCACCAGGTAACGTCCTTTTGCTTGTTCCCTCCACCACCAGTCTTCCTGAGTCACCCTCCGGTCTTGAGTCTGAGCCAGTTGTCCTGGGTCACCCTCCTGTCTCTAGTCTGAGCCAGTTGTCCTGGTTCACCCTCCTGTCTTGAGTCTGAGCCGGTCTTCCTGGTTCACCCTCCTGTCTTGAGTCTGAGCCAGTTGTCCTGGTTCACCCTCCTGTCTTGAGTCTGAGCCGGTCTTCCTGGTTCACTCTCCTGTCTTGAGTCTGAGCCAGTTGTCCTGGGTCACCCTCCTGTCTCTAGTCTGAGCCAGTTGTCCTGGTTCACCCTCCTGTCTTGAGTCTGAGCCAGTCTTCCTGGTTCACCCTCCTGTCTTGAGTCTGAGCCAGTCGTCCTGGTTCACCCTCCTGTCTTGAGTCTGAGCCAGTCTTCCTGGTTCACTCTCCTGTCTTGAGTCTGAGCCAGTCTTCCTGGTTCACTCTCCTGTCTTGAGTCTGAGCCAGTCTTCCTGGTTCACCCTCCTGTCTTGAGTCTGAGCCAGTCTTCCTGGTTCACTCTCCTGTCTTGAGTCTGAGCCAGTCGTCCTGGTTCACCCTCCCGTCTTGAGTCTGAGCCGGTCTTCCTGGTTCACCCTCCTGTCTTGAGTCTGAGCCGGTCTTCCTGGTTCACTCTCCTGTCTTGAGTCTGAGCCAGTCTTCCTGGTTCACTCTCCTGTCTTGAGTCTGAGCCAGTCTTGCTGGTTCACTCTCCTGTCTTGAGTCTGAGCCAGTCTTCCTGGTTCACTCTCCTGTCTTGAGTCTGAGCCAGTCTTCCTGGTTCACCCTCCTGTCTTGAGTCTGAGCCGGTCTTCCTGGTTCACTCTCCTGTCTTGAGTCTGAGCCAGTCTTCCTGGTTCACTCTCCTGTCTTGAGTCTGAGCCAGTCTTGCTGGTTCACTCTCCTGTCTTGAGTCTGAGCCAGTCTTCCTGGTTCACTCTCCTGTCTTGAGTCTGAGCCAGTCTTCCTGGTTCACCCTCCTGTCTTGAGTCTGAGCCGGTCTTCCTGGTTCACTCTCCTGTCTCTAGTCTGAGCCGGTCTTCCTGGTTTACTCTCCTGTCTTGAGTCTGAGCCAGTCTTCCTGGTTCACCCTCCTGTCTTGAGTCTGAGCCAGTCTTCCTGGTTCACTCTCCTGTCTTGAGTCTGAGCCAGTCTTCCTGGTTCACCCCCGTCTTGAGTCTGAGCCAGTCTTCCTGGTTCACCCTCCTGTCTTGAGTCTGAGCCAGTCTTCCTGGTTCACCCTCCTGCACACATTATTCATGGTGGCTTGTCAGAGATCACAAGCTGACTGGGATGTATAGATCAAGGCAGGTAGTAAAACCTAAAGAAAACACTAAAAACAGAAAGGGCACACCACACTATCAATACACACAACAGTGCATAGGCACAAATCAACAGATTAAAAACAACAGACCATAGGCAAAACACATCAGGGGGACTCCACAGTGCACCCATTGACTTTGCATTTGTTTGTGGTTAACTATCCGCAGCTAGTATGAGGAACAGCATGGTTTATGCTGAGAAAGGACTCTACCGATCAACATCATCATTAGTAAATATCTCTCTCCCTCTACCGGACTGCCCGGTAGTACAAACAAATAAAAATCTACCAAAAACATAAAAAAAAAAATCAAATGCGTATGATCGGTATTATGTGCCATCATGAATGCATGAGGGGGGGGGGGGGGTCGTTTCTGATTATCCGAGCGTCGGTAACGGCATTCGCATTGAACACTAAAAACGGTTATCAGCCCGATCGCTATGAAAGCATTGCAGGATCAAGCTAGAATTGACTTCAAATCGCCCTTACCTTTGGCCGGGAGTAATCCAAAAAGAATATTCCAATTTCTTGATTGCCATCTGGTAGATCCAATCCCCATTTGCTCTACGTTATAAATGACCATAACATACGGATCAGGCATAGTTGACGGGCTTCGATGTAACCAGCAGATCTGTGCCCCTCGCCCGAGAAGAGAACATTTTATCCGAGACCTGGGGTCATCCCACAGCCCAGCATACAATGTTAGAAATGGTGCTCGATACCGCCGCCTGGTAGGATGCGGGCGGTACTGCACCTTCGGATTCCCACTATGCATTTTTCAGGCAACACACAGCTCCCTGAGATTGAATAGGGTATTAAAAAAAGGAAAAACTATCCAGAAACGTGTTAACACGTGAATGGCACTCAACTGTTGGCCGTCAGAAACGTGTAAATCAGTGATTGGCACTGGAAGTGTTAAGAAAGGGAAGTGAACTTGTAATGGAGAAGTGGCAATAGGAAAAGTAATTTTAAACGTTTTACATGAAGAACCATATAAGTCAAGTTTTCAAATCCCATTATTTTCACAATGAATGTTTGTGATGCGTGTGTTCCTGATTCCATCCTGTGTGTTGTTCCTTCAGAGATCACCCAGAGGCCACCCAGCAGATGAATGATCTTATCATTGCCAAGGTTTCATCCGCCCTCAAAGGCCACTGGGCCAATCCTGACCTGGTATGTCTCCCATCACCTCTGACTGGAAACCTAATGTTATTCACTACATTTAGGAATAACTGTAAAAAGCATCTTCACATAACTGTAATGTGAAAAATATAAAAGCCATGGTGTATTTATCAACAGTACATCCAATGTCTGTGTCCCTGCCTGAATGATGACTATAAACACATAATCATAATGTAGGCTATGTATCTCTTGTGTTGCAGTTATACTGTTTATAGTTACGGTGATAAGTAGCTTAGCTATTGGCCTACGATCTGAGATGTCTTATAATAGAACAGCTGACTGTTTGCCTTTTGAGATGTCTGCTAATGGGACTCGTCAATATTTGTCCACTCCCATGTTGATAAAAGTATTAACCCTTTCATTACCACACTACAGAAGGTTAACCCTTTACTATCACACTACAGAGCCGTCTGTAGTGTGATAGTAAAGGGTTAACATTCTGTAGTGTGGTAGTGAAAGGGTTAACCCTTTGTCATGTGGCAGTGAAAGGGTTAACCTTCTATATTGTCGCAGTGAAAGGGTTAACCATTTGGTAGTGCGGTAGTGAAAGGGTTAAACACTTGAACAATATCCCTTCATTTTGAACACGTAAACATTTTTAGATTAATATGCAATTAATCACAGTTTACTATAGGCAATCATGCAATTAATTGCGATTAAATTATTGAATCGATTGACAGCCCTAATATATATACAGTATGCGTGTGTGTGTATATATATTAGTCCATACCCAGGGATGCGCATGCCACAATTCTGTGCAGACCTTCCAAAAATGCTGATAAACATCTTCAATTTGGGGAACTGAAAGAATCTGCCTCATCAGCATTTTTCATCAGGAAGGTGTCTGTCTGTGTTTTTCCAATAGGTCAGTAATCTACAGTATGAGATGCTGTTGCTGACAGACTCCATCTCCAAAGAGGGAGGATGCTGGGAGTTGCGGTTGCGTTGTGGTAAGCCACTCCCCCTTCTCAGCAGAAGCATTGCTTCTAACTACAACTCACTTTTCCTAATGTTCTTTAACACATTCACGGCCATTCGATATCCCCATCTAGCTATAGCTGGGCCAGTGTTAACAGTGTTAAAGGATAACTCCACTATTTTGGGAAATTAGCTTATTTAACATCTTCCCTGGAGTTAGACAAGAAGATACATACCTTTTTTGTCTCTGTGCGTGCATTTTAGCTTTGGGAATAGACGCTCCGTTAGCATAGCTTAGCTTCATCACTGGAAGTGAGGCAGGACAGTAGCCTTACAGTGCCTTACAGTGTATTGCAAGGTCTGACATTGACCAAACTTGATATGCATGACCTTGGTGGGCTCTAGGTCAACTCCTGCAAAGGGGGTCAATGTCAGACTTTGCAATCAAAAGTTAGGGGGCTAATAACCCTTGCCATAATTTCAGTGCGCCCCCTAACTTTTGATTGCAAGGTCTGACATTGACCCCCTTTTCAGGAGTTGACCTAGAGCCCACCAAGGTCATGCATATCAAATTTGGTCAATGTCAGACCTTGCAATACACTGTAAGGCACTGTAAGGCTACTGTCCTGCCTCACTTCCAGTGATGAAGCTAAGCTATGCTAACGGAGCGTCTATTCCCAAAGCTAAAATGCACGCACAGAGACAAAAAAGGTATGTATCTTCTTGTCTAACTCCAGGGAAGATGTTAAATAAGCTAATTTCCCAAAATAGTGGAGTTCCCCTTTAACAGAAAGTGTTAACATAGCCCAATTCCAAAATAGGGACATAACAGTGAAACCTTTGTTGTTGTTGTGTTTTTTAATTTTCTTTAACACTTTCAGTGTTTTCCTATTTACCCCGTTGAGTGCCACCATCCACGGCCAATGTTAACGTTAATATCGCCTAATCTATGTTTTAAATTATGGCTATGTGTCTAATCTGCCCGTCGCTTATCAAAGAATCATTTTCCAGTCAACATTGGCAAGGCAGATTGGTTTTTTATCGCTTCATTTCCGTTTGATAGCATTTTGAAAATCACCCGTTTTCGCGGAAAAAACCACACTATGATAATCGCCTTTTACTGGAATATTCCAGAACGTTGTCATTTGTCTGCCTATTTATGAATCGTTTTCAAATAAACGCTAGATGATCGATAGTATAATGTGTGCGCACGCACGCTCATGCCGCACGCTGATAATCGCTGGTCTTATTTCCTCATGGCTTTTACAGTCAAAACACCCATATCACATATCACATAAACGCTTATATCTCTGTGAAAACGAGTCTGATTATCCTAACACTGATAACATAGATTCCTTACCTGACATCAGATGGTATCCAAATGGTATATTCCAATTCCTGATCACCATTCGAAAAAAATCGATAAGTGTATAGATCCAACATGTATACAGTAGAACAAATGATCCGCGCGGCTCAGAGCCTCCAGAATGAACTCTGGTAGACCCCGGCTGCATCAGTGAGAAGTAAAATGTGGAGTCAGAAATCCGTTCTCTCATTCACTTTCATTGAGTCCATTCCAAAAGGGTGATTTACCATCTGGGAGACGATAGGGGGCGCTTTTTTCAGATCTGAGCGGTGGCGGTCCCTGGATCTCCAACGGTAGGCTCGCGTGATGCAATATGATTTCAGATCGCTAATAAAAAAATTTAAATAAAACGAGAATACTCTGGGCGTGGCATTCAACGGTCGGGGCGTAAACCCGAGAATAGCCGTGAGTGGCATACAAAGTGTTAATTAGATGTCATATTGTGTGCTTTAATCTAATTGAAATGCCATATTGTGTGCTTTATTATTCTAATTGAGATGTCATACGTTGTGCTCTAATTGAAATGTCTTATGTGCCTTAGGCCCTGTTTAGACGGAAACGCTAGCAGGTGAATCCGCAAAAATATTTTTTCGGGTGTGCCTTTCGTTTATACGGAAACAGCGTTTTTACGGGGTGAAACCGTAAAAAAGTGAGACCACCTTCCAGGGTGGAATTCCTAGAAACGATAAACCTTTGCGCTATCATCTAAACTGTCAAACCGCATAAAACGATGACGAAAGGGTTGTCAAGGCTCTCGTCGCGCGTACTGCTTACATCACAGGCATGCGCCAGTAGCCTAGAAGCGTAAACAAAGCATGTCTGATTCTATCCATGGCGATCACCTGAAGGCTACATTGGCAGTACTTCTAAATACACAAGAATCTGTCCCGCGGCTATCACAACTATTAGTCTGTGAGTGACTCTGATTTGGTCCAATCACATTCCCCACCCACAGTCTGCGAATCAGAGGCAGAGTAGGGCGGGTCTTCACAGCACGTCATGTGACATATATATATAGGGGCTCCGTCGTTACAGCGTCGTCTGCACGCAGAATTCCATCCCAAAACGCTAGTCTAAACGCAAAATTAAAAGTGAGACCGCAAGACGACTTTTGCGGTTTCTGTTCAGACTCTCTCCGTCTAAACGTAGCCTTAATCTAATTGAGATGTCTTATTGTGTGCTTTAATCTAATTGAGATGTCATATTGTATACTTTAATCTAATTGAAATGTCATTGTATGTTTTAATTTAATTGAGATGTCTCGTGTTTTAATTTAATTGAGATGTCATAACCGGACCAGAGTTTTTTTCTGATGCACATGGCCACTCAATCCAATCCAATGATGTGCATTACCATCCGGGAGACGATAGGCGGCGGTATTTGCCCTTTTCGAGCTCAGAGCCATTCCCAATGATAACGTCAGGCTGGATGGATGAAAAATGTATGGATATCGCTAATAAAAGAAACAACAATTAAATAACGAGAAATCTCCTCATTAATCTAATTGAAATGTCTTATTGTGTCCTTTAATCTAATTGAGATGTCTTATTGTGTGCTTTAATCTAATTGCGGTGTCTTATTATGTGCTTTAATCTAATTGAGGTGTCTTGTGTGCTTTAATCTAATTGAAATGTCTCATTGTATACTTTAATCTAATTGAGATGTCATGTTATGTGCTTGTCTCTATTTCAGCCCTCAGTCTATTCCTGATGTCTGTGAACATAAAGACCCCTGTCGTGGTGGAGAACATCACTCTGATGTGTCTGAAGATCCTGCAGAAGCTAATCAAGCCGCCTGCTCCCACCAGCAAGAAGAATAAGGTAAGCAGCACTAAGCAGCCCTCACTGCCACCCAGACAGACTAACATCTTGCCAGCTGAGCTCACGTGGTGCTCTGTGTGTTTGTATGAAGGATGCTCCTGTGGAGTCTCTGACCACAGTCAAGCCCTACTGCAATGAGATCCACGCCCAGGCCCAACTCTGGCTCAAGAAGGACCCCAAAGCGTCCTACGAGGCCTGGAAGAAATGCCTTCCAGCCAGATGTGAGTGAATGTTACTGTGTGAACAATGCTTTGATGATCTTTCTCAACTTCTAAAGTTTCTGATGGTAATTCCTCATCCATCCCAGAAGTGCACGCACTACAATGAAATGTATTATACCCAGAGCTGCCCCTCTATATACCCAGAGCTCCCCCTCTATATACCCAGAGCTGCCCCTCTATATACCCAGAGCTGCCCCTCTATATACCCAGAGCTCCCCCTCTATATACCCAGAGCTGCCCCTCTATATACCCAGAGCTGCCCCTCTATATACCCAGCGCTGCCCCTCTATATACCCAGAGCTGCACTCTATATACCAAGAGCTGCCCCTCTATATACCAAGAGCTGCCCCTCTATATACCCAGAGCTGCCCCTCTATATACCCAGAGCTGCCCCTCTATATACCCAGAGCTGCCCCTCTATATACCCAGAGCTGCCCCTCTATATACCCAGAGCTGCCCCTCTATGCCCCTCTATATACCCAGAGCTGCCCCTCTATATACCCAGAGCTGCCCCTCTATATACCCAGAACTGTCCTATCTGTATCTACCTATATACCTAGAGCTGCCTCTCTATATACCCAGAGCCAACCCCCCTCTTAGTGAGTTAATCTGTTGTCTGGGTGCACCTTGAGAAAGGCTCTTTAGAGCTGAAATGTGTTGGTTGTTGTATGTGTTTTTATTGGGCATGCAATAATAAACTTTCCTTGGACATTCCTTTGTTTTCTCGAAGTACTCTACATATTACCTACTCTACAAAGGAGACAAACTTAAATTACTTCATTGCTAAGACTTTCTTCAGTGGAGAAGAGCCCTAGATGTACCCAACAGAGCGGTAGAACAGGAATTTATTATAATCCAGTTCGTCATGACCTTTGCCTTTTTAATGGGAATGTGTTGTCTTGATGTCTGCAGGCCAGGAGGCCATGTCCAAGCCCCACAACAAGACAGAGCTGCGGAGACACTACCTGCTGGAGAAGTACGTGTGGAAGTGGAAGCAGTTCATGAAGGTCAGAACAGAGGGCCTTTTCCCTCGACTCCTGAAGCTGAGCCACAACAACTGGCTGCGTCAGGTACAGTCTGACCATGTGATCAACACAACACACTACTCAGCTCAAATACTCACATGGTGGTTATAGTTAGACTGAACATTATTGTAAATAAACTAAATAACAAGTAGAGCATAGGATATAGTATTCCTTAGATGTAGAGTCTTTCATATATTTGTTGTTGTTCGATCTTGTTTTATTTTTTTTACCCACTTTTTCTCCTCCTTTTTCTGTGATTTTTCTCCCATCCCAATTTCCTCTCGTGCCAATTCTCCCTCCCCGGTCTTGATCGTTGCTCGCATATGCCCCCCACTGGCCGGTCGTAGGGAGGATAGAAGCCCATCACATGTCCCCGCCGATACATGTGGAGGCAGCCAGTCACTTCTTTTCACCTGCCAGCGCGGACTCTCATTGGCGAGGTGTAACGTGTGGGAGGCTCACACTGCCCCCGCCATTTCCTGTCTTTGCTGTGCAGGCGCCCTGACCGACCTGTAGGAGTCGCTGTTTACAACGACCAGACTACCACCCATCGACTCCCCTCCCGCTGACTCTGCCAATTGAGTCAGTAATGACGGCCGGCCCAAGCCGGAGGCAACGCTGACAGCCGGATTCGATACCGGTGTCTCTTGCGTTGGTGACGAGCGCAATGTCCGCTGCGCCACCCAGCCGCCATGTTGATCGATCTTGTTAAAGATCCCCTCCCCCATATAAATGCAGCCATTTACCATTTAGTTTATTGAACAATTTTGTGGCCAACAATATTCATACAAAGAGTTGTTGAATATAGAATATGTTGTAATCCCCGTCTGGAGGATATTTAAGAGTGCTGGTGTTCTGAAGTCACTGTGTGGTTGACTGAACGTGTGGTTGACTGAACGTGTGTTCTCGTCCAGGTCCTCTTCACCCCGGCCACTCAAGCAGCCAGACAGGCTGCTTGCACCATAGTGGAAGCCCTGACCACCATCCCCAGCCGCAAGCAACAGGTCCTGGATCTGCTCACAAGGTACAAGCCTCCAGAAAGGCAAAAACTAATTTTGCTAAAGAAAAATCACGTCATGCAGCATGCTGTAGAATATCCATCCTTGTAAATGATATTCATCCACGAGTGTAATGCTGTCTGTGTGTTGGGTTAGCTATCTGGATGAGCTGAGTATAATGTTGTCTCTTAGGGGTGGGAATCACCAGTTTCATTACGATACGATATCGATTCTTTGGACAACGATACGATATTTGCCGATATCACAAAATCTGCCACGATACGATTCAGGTGCATTGTGATCGATATGAGACGATATTATATGCCCATTTAACACAATCAGTAACATTTAGATCAACTCAAAAAAGGCAACGAAAATATCATTTTACATTTTTTTTGAGCTCTTCCAGACATTTAAATGAAAAACAATCTATTGTTTTTAATACAAATAGACCTCCTGTTCACTGTAAAGTGCCACGTTTTGATATATTGAGCTTTAAACTTTTTTAAGTAAATTTTTTTGGAACTCGCAACACGCAACCTAAAACCCCTTCCTCTCCCAAACCATTCCTACAATTGTTTTATGTTGCATGATGATCATGAATACATTTATTATGTATTGTATTTTTTATGTTTACATATCAACATTATCTGTCCATCCTCAGTAAATTTACTATCAATATAATATACTGCTCTGACTTAATATGGTCTTTCCAAATGCGCGCACACACACACACGCACACGCACACACGCACACACACAGAAAGGGAGAATGCCCCTCCCCCCTTCCCCAGTCCCCACTAATGGACCTCTGCTGTTCTCTCTATGGCTCTGATCAGGGTTAGCTTGTTAGCTTATGCTAACGTAACGTTAATTTCTGTCTTTAACGCGACGTGGGCATAAAGGAATGGCGAGGATGCAAAGCATGTTGGATGCATTTGCCCCGTTGCGGAATAAAACAGCAGGGACTTATTTCGGGTCGCAAAATAGGCACTATGTATGTAGCCTTGCTCTGTTGTAATGTCTACACAGCGTTTCAGACGGTACCGCTGTGTTGTTGAGCGGATACGACTCGCCACAGGATTTTCAAAATAAGAGTATCGCAATATGAACCAGTCTTTTTATGTTGCATCGATCCTATTGGATCATTGATAATAGATCGATATATCGATCTGGATCGATGTATCGTCCCACCCCTAGGCTACTGTCTGTGTGTGTTGGGTTAGCTATCTGGATGAGCTGAGTGTAATGCTGTCTCTGTGTGTTGGGTTAGCTATCTGGATGAGCTGAGTGTAGCAGGCGAGTGTGCGGCGGAGTACCTAGGTTTGTACCAGAAGCTGATCAAACCCGCCCACTGGAAGGTGTACCTGGCGGCCCGTGGCGTCCTGCCCTACATCGGCAACCTGATCACCAAGGTACGTAGTTTTTACCATGCAGACTTTCTTTCAGAGAAATTCTGTTTTTTGTGTTTTTTATTTTATTATTATACTGTAGCCTATTAACACTTTGATTACCAGCAATGCGTTGCGCCTTACCCCCGTTGAATGCCAACACCCACTTCAATGATAGCGTTGTGAACGCATAATCTATGTCTTAAATTATGGCTATGTGTCTAATCTGCCCGTCGCTTATCAATGACTTGTTTGCAGTCAACATTGTCCAAACTGATTGTTTTTTAATCGGTTCATTTCCGTTAGATAGCATTTTGAAAAGCCCTCGTTTTCTTGAAAGTTTCAGGAAAATATAACTTTTCCGTGATAAACAGCATTTACTGGAATATTCTGGAATACACAAAAAACGTTGTCATTTTTCGGCCTATTTATGAATCGTTTTCAAATAAACGGTAGATTATCGATAGTATATGTGTACTTATGCACGCTAGAGAAGCAAGCTGAAAAATCTATTCTCATTTCCTGATCAGCGCGCGCGCGTGCACACACACACACACACACACACACACACACACACACACATGGGGCAAACGCTGATATCTTTGTGAAAACAGATCCGATTACCCCAAGACTGGTCAAATAGATTCCTTACCTCAGATCAGATGTTCTCCAAAAAGATTATTCCAATTCCTGATCGCCATTCCAAATATCGATCGCGTTTATTGATTCAGTGCTGGGTACTGTAAATATGTATTCCACGTAGTTTTCCGGCTCTGCAATCACTTCGATCCTTCAGATGGCTTGACGGAAAAGTAAAATAAGGAAACTGGACCCCCCCCCACCAGTCTAATCCAATGGGGTGCAGTTACACAGGGAGAGACGATATAGGGGGCGGTATTTTCCCAATGGAGCTCAGAGAGAGTTTGGAGCACTAGCGTGAGGCTCGATTGATGAAATATGAATTCAAATCGCTAATAAAAAAAAAACGACAAACAAACGCTAGTGCTGAATGCTGGCATTCAATGGGCGGCATGAACTAACGACACAAACTTAACTTTTTGACTTACCAGCCATTTGGCTGGTAGATTTTAAAAACTACGAGCCAGGCAGATTTTTTACCAGCCAAAAATTATAAATAGCTTTTTAGTATATTGCCATGTGTTATTATTACTAATAATACTCTCATATGCTATTTTCAATTAATATCATAAACAACATAAGGAATATTAGCATAATTTTGAGTGGACTGAAGGAATGAGTCAGCGTTAATTGTTTTAAATGCAAATAATTTATTGAAACATAGAAGTGGGGTCGGGACACACACACACTGTTTCAACTCACCACCCCCCAGGGGGGGCAGGTGGCGCACGGAGATTACGTTCGTCACCAACACCGGGAGACACTGGATTCGCCTGTTCGAATCCAGCTCCCGGCGTTGCTATCAGCTTGGCTGGCCTCTCACACTGATACAATTGGCTGTATCAGGGGGTGGGAAAGCTGAAGGGTGGGTCCTGGGCGTTGTGGACAGCGACCCCTACAGTTCGGTCGGGGCGCCTGCTCAGCAAGGGTTGGAACTAAGGAGAGATAGTGTGGCCTCCCACACGCTACACTCTCCCCGGTGAGAACCTGCGCGGCCAGGTTGGCCTGCCCCAGGCTGCACATGCGTCGGAGGAAAGCATGCGACAGTCTCCGGTCTCCCGGACCAACAGTAGGGGAAGGTACGCAACAACCAGGAAGGGTGGGATGGGAGAAAAATCGGGAAAAAGGAGGGGAAGAAAGATAAAAAAAAAAAAAAACTCACCACCCCCGCATCATATTGTAGTCTAGTCTGTCTTCAAACTTCCACTCCTCTCGAAACTTTTTTATATTTGAATATCAACATTATCTGTCCATCCTCAGTAATCCTCAGTTTACTATAATATACTCCTGTCCTGAGTCCTGACTAGTGACTTCATCGTCTTTCCAAACGCACGCACGCACACACACAGGGAAGGGGAGAGTACCTCCATTTCCCTTTCCCCAGTCCACACTGTCTGCTGTTCTCTATGGCTCTGCGCCTCTGCCTCTGATCAGGATACGTTGTAGTGATTGTAATGGTACATAAACGTTAATTTCGGGCGATGTGGGCATAAAGGAATGGCGACGGTGCAAAGCATGTAGATGCATTTGACCCGTTGTGAGAAGAAAAAAAACACCACAGACTTATTTCGGGTCGTGTAGGCGCATTGCTGTGTAGCGCTGCTCTGCTTTCAGAAGCACGGACTGGGCGGATATGACTCGCGGAGTTGCTACAGGGTTTTTCAAAATAAGAGTATCATATGAACCGAATGTTGCTAGCTGCCGGAGCCATAGATATTATGACTGGAGCTGCGCTTGGGGCGGAAATGAGACCCGCACAGGATTTTCAAAATAAGAGTATCGATATGAACTACACGCCAGGTGGCGGGCAGACCTCTCATTTTTACTCGCCAAACCTTAAATCTACACGGCATTGGCGCTTGGCGGGTGCTTATTTTGTTCCCTGCGTCCGTGGCACTCAAAGTGTTAACAGGTCTGAGCAGAGCAGTACTATCATGTTCTACAGAATAATCTGAACCACTGAACTGAAATTAGGCATTTTCTTTGTTATTGTTTCTCCAACATGGCATAACCTTTGACCTTTAACCCCTCCCTCTATACTGAACCCAGATGTATGTTCATATATTCAGTATTTTATACATGATGTCTTGTCTTTAGGAAATAGCCAATCTGCTGGCTCTGGAGGAGGCTACTCTGAGCACAGACCTGCAGCAAGGCTATGCTCTCAAGAGTCTGACTGGTATGTACCCTGTGCCCTGCTGCTGGAATCCTCAGTTAGCATTGTGTTAACTTATCCATTCAGTCCAGTCATTTAGCTTAAAGTCTAAACAGCCTTTTAACGGATCATACCAATCTAGACGTAGAAGGAATGAGAAGAATGAGGTAGAATCTACTGTATGCTACGGCACATTGAAGCTGTTCTAGTAGCTCATGGCCCAACACCCCACTAAGACATTTGATGTTTTTTATTGTTTTTTTCCTGTAATTCTTCACTGCGTGTGTATATCAAAGGTTCCCACAGGGTCTTAAAAAGTGTGTGTGTGTGTCTACAGGACTGCTGTCGTCCTTTGTGGAGGTGGAGTCCATTAAGAGGCACTTTAAGAGCCGTCTGGTCGGCACAGTGCTGAACGGCTACCTGTGCCTGAGGAAGCTGGTGGTGCAGCGCACCAAGCTCATAGACGAGACCCAGGACATGCTGCTGGAGATGCTGGAGGACATGACCACAGGTCTGTGATGACCGTTGTTTACACGGCTGGGGTCTCTTCCATCAGCCTCTAAACCTGTATTGTTCATGACCCCTCAGAACAGAGCCTGTTTGTGACACAAAATAATGATTTTTATTTCACCTTTTCAGGCTCTTTAACCTGATTAATGATTGAGGAGGGGCTTTAGACTTCAAATATTCTTTATTTTATAAGACAACACGATCTATACCAAAGATTATAAACATGATGTTGTATTTGTTTATCTATTTGCGACCCCCCAAAATCATTTTGCGACCCCATGGTATTTATTGCAGTTTTCAAATAATAATTGATTTGATTTAGGTGAATTGATAATGAAATAAATCGTCTAAAATCAGAGTTGCCTATGTGTTGATGTGGTTCTCAGGTACTGAGTCTGAGACCAGGGCGTTCATGGCTGTGTGCATCGAGACTGCAAAGCGCTACCACCTGGATGATTACAGGACACCGGTGTTCATTTTTGAAAGACTGTGCAGCATCATCTACCCTGTGAGTAGCCTCTCCTCTCCTCTCCTCTACACAATTAATAATGAATCCTACCCAATTAACAATGAATCCTACCCAATTAACAATGAATCATACACAATTAACCTTTTAACCTCTTAAGCCTGAGCCGTCCGGTACCGGACCCATAATGACATCGTCGTGCCATAAATCCATCTCTACAGAATGTATGAATTAATGTAGCGTTTCTTTTTCAAATGTAGCCAAGAGTAAAGACCCTAACCCTTTGTTGCTTGTTGGCGAAGCTGCAAATATGAATTGCCCCACGCGGGATCAATAAAGTTGTCTGACTCTGAATCTGAATCAAATGAATCTTGTACCGGGCCGATCGGGCTTAAGAGGTTAAACATATCAATGCCAAGCTTTTAGTGTTCTGAATGCCCTTGTCTTGGTTTGTGTCTCCAGGAGGAGAACGAGGTGACAGAGTTCTTTGTGACACTGGAGAAGGACCCTCAGCAGGAGGACTTCCTGCAGGGCCGCATGCCAGGGAACCCTTACAGCAGTAATGAGCCCGGCATCGGACCCCTGATGAGAGACATCAAGAACAAGATCTGCCAGGACTGTGATCTGGTGGCGCTGCTGGAGGACGACAGCGGCATGGAGGTAGGACTCTTTATTGATTTATTTATTCATCCATTAATTTATTATTATACCTTTTGTAATCTAAGGCCACTTAAAGGGTTGATTGAGTAGAACACCATGACTCAATGAGACCTGATAGCAGAGTTGATTGAGTAGATACCATGACTCAATGATACCTTCTGATAGCAGGTTTGATTGAGTAGACACCATGACTCAATGAGAACGTCTGATAGCAGGTTTGATTGAGTAGACACCATGACTCAATGAGAACGTCTGATAGGAGGTTTGATTGAGTAGACACCATAACTCAATGAGAACTTCTGATAGCAGGGTTGCTTAGAGTTGGACGCCATGGCTCAATGAGACCTTCTGGTGGCAGGTGGTCATAAGAAATTTAGAAAATGTGAATAATGCTGTCGGAAAATCATTATTGCGGCTTTAAAACCATTCCTTCCTTCTGTCCATCCAGCTTCTGGTCAATAACAAGATCATCAGTTTGGACCTGTCTGTGGCTGAGGTTTACAAGAAGGTTTGGAGTCCTACCAATGAGGTGAGTGCTCTGCTGCCATCACCAGCACATGTGTTTGTCAAAGATATAACCCACTTGTTTTTGCTTTATCGACTGGCTTGCCTTCTCATTGTCTCAGGGTGAACCCATGAGGATTATCTATCGCATGAGGGGTTTGCTGGGAGATGCCACGGAGGAGTTCATAGAGTCCCTGGACTCCACAACAGGTAACATTAAGCCCTTAAGCCCGAGCAGTCCGTTACCGGTACGAGATTGATATCACGGCATAAATCAATCAATACAGAATGTATTAACCTCTTAACACGCAACGGCCCGAATTCGCCCGAAGGATTTGCCCGGAAAAGAACCTGAACGTTATTGCCATACAATAGAACGTAGTGTGTTTCTTTACTTTTCTGTGAACGTCTAGCAAAAACGGCGTTGCAATCTGATGAAAAATGGCGGAGAAATGTACATTATAAAAAAGTACTGTACTTAGAGTAGATTTCATTCACGTTTTTTGCTGCCCTGTCGGGGGCGCCTGGTGGTACTAAATCCAGATTGAACTGGTGGAAAGGGTAGATTTGGCCCAATCCATAGTTGTGACTTGGCCATAATAAGGTCATTTATAGGCCATTTTAGCATGGTGTTATTCACCGTCAAAGATGGAAAAAAGAAAATATTGATATTCTCCTTTGGTTCATTACAATTTACTCAAGCATAGTAACAGACACAATATTTCTGACACTGGGAATACATTCCCTGATGTCCATAGATGTCCCTAGATACCAAGAGCATGCAAATGGACCTTGTAAAAGTCAAGCAATCTTCCATTTACTTAGGTATGTATTTTTAGGCGAATTCTCTGAAAATATGGCTAGGGCTTAAGAGGTTAAGAATGCATCTTCACTCTAGTTCTTAAGATAGGTTCATGGCCTCCAATCTCTCCTAACGGCAAAACAAATGTCCCCTCTCCACGCTGCAGATGAGGAAGAGGATGACGAGGAGGTGTACAAGATGGCAGGTGTGATGGCCCAGTGTGGAGGCTTGGAGTGTATGCTCAGCAGGCTGTCTGGAATCAAAGACTTCAAACAAGGAAGACATCTGCTCACCGTAAGTCAACAGCTTCTCCATCGTGCACGGTAGATCTGGGAAGAAATGCAATAAAATGTTAAATGGGTTGCTCAAGTTTCAGCACGCTGTACTCGGTTTTTTCTTTACCCACTTTCATCTCTGTGTGGGACGTTTGTGTGAAGGTGCTTGCCCTGAAGCCACTTGGGGCATTTTGACCTCTTGTGCATAAGTGTGAGGTTATTGAGTGTGGTATTTTAGTGCTGCAGTAGTGAACCATGTTGTGTCACTTCCTCAGGTATTGCTGAAGCTCTTCAGTTACTGTGTGAAGGTCAAGGTGAACAGGATGCAGCTGGTGAAGCCTGAGATGAACACGCTCAACGTCATGCTGGGAACTCTCAACCTGGTGAGTCTTCCTGCTTCCCACACTGAAATGTGCCGTAAAACTTCAATAAAAGCCCCGGCTTCAAACACTGAACTGTCTGGGACAGGCATCTATCTATACAGGACGGGTCTCTCTTTTCTATTGCACAAAAAATCTTCCTCAGCAAATATGGGAAATAACTAATTGTTTACCAGTGTAGAAATCGTCGGAAAGGAGAGACGCACAATTTCTATCTTGCAACCACACCAAGTAAGTAGTGTGTCATTTATTATCTTCTTAGCACAAGTGACAGCTGTCAGATCTATGCCGTGCTAAAACTCTGACAGCTCCGCGTCACCAAAAACATTTTATGAATGACATTCCACCAGCGCGTCTTCTCTAAGCCCAACCCCCAACCAACCTCATTAAAGTGACAGTGCCCCATCAATACATCAAAACAATCTAATGGTGAATTATGTCCATAGCACCCACTACATACGTCCCCCCAGAATTCATCATAACAAAAGAAGTCAATGAACAGGAGGGCGGAGAACTCTGCCATAACGGCTCCGCCTGACCCCTGTAGCGGCCGGCACCGCTGTAGGGAAAACCTTAAGGGCCCTACGGCCACTCGGGCACATGATAGGTGGCGAGGGGGTCTCGTGGGCCTTACTCGGAAGACTGGGCAAGGTAGGGGGTCGTCCCCGCCGTGGGGGCTGGGCCAGTCCAACAGGTTTGCCCAAGTCCACATGAGCCGGTTTAAGGCGGTCTATGGAAATGTGTTCCAGCTTCCCGCCCATGTCCACCACAAAGTACTTGTCTCCAGCCTCCTGGACACGGAACGGACCGTCATATGGAGGTTTCAAGGGGTCCCGGTGGGCATCGTGACGGATGAAAACATATTCCGCTGACTGCAGACTTGTAGGGACGTGCGACCGGGGAAGGCCGTGCTGTGAGGTGGGGACCGACGTGAATACCTTAGCCTTCTCCAGAAGTGCTGTCCGCTGCTGGGCTGCACACCAGGGGGCAGTAATGTTAGGGATGAAATCACCTGGCACCCGCAGAGGCTGACCGTAAACCAGCTCAGCCGAGGAGGTCTGAAGGTCTTCCTTGGGGGCCGTCCTGAGACCAAGCATGACCCACGGGAGCCGGTCGACCCAGCCGCTGTCAGTAAGGCTGGCCCGAAGTGCTGCTTTCATTGAGCGGTGAAAGCGCTCGCATAACCCATTGGCCTGCGGGTGGTATGACGTAGTCCGGTGTAGCTTCACGCCCAGGCTCTTGGCGACCGTGTTCCAGAGCTCGGACGTGAACTGTGGGCCCCGGTCTGAAGAGAGGTCGGCTGGAGTGCCAAACCGGGCGACCCAGGTTCCAATAAAGGCTCTGGCCACCTCGGCGGACGTCGTGCCTGACAGTGGAACTGCCTCTGGCCAACGGGTAGTCCTGTCCACCATAGTAAAGAGGTAACTGAAGCCGTGTGAGGGGGGCAGAGGGCCCACTAGGTCAACGTTCACGTGGTCGAACCTCCTTTCAGGTACAGGGAAGTGCTGCAGGGGGGCCTTGGTGTGACGGTACACTTTAGCGCGCTGGCACTCCAAACAGGAGTCAGCCCAGTCTCTTACATCTTTTCTAAGCCCAGGCCAGACAAACTTGGCAGACACTAGCCTCTGCGTAGGTTTCTTTCCCGGGTGGGAGAGGCCGTGAACAGCGTCATAAACACGCCGCCTCCATCCTGTGGGAACGATGGGGCGGGCCTGTCCCATAGAGACATCACACAGGAGTGTGGTGCCAGCGCTGTCAAAAACCACATCCTCTAACCGCAGGCTTGAGGTGGCTGACCTGAAATCCTGCACTTCAGGGTCGGTAGCCTGGTCCGCCGCCATACCGGTGTAATCCAGCCCCAAGTGGATGGCGCCCACCACAGCCCGGGAGAGGCAGTCTGCGACAAGGTTTGCTTTACCTGCCACATGTTGAATGTCAGTAGTGAACTCTGAGACATATGAGAGCTGTCGCTGTTGACGGGCGGACCATGGCTCAGACACCTTGGCCATGGCGAACGTCAGTGGCTTGTGATCCACGAAGGCCGTGAACTGGCGGGCCTCCAGCAGGAAACGAAAATGGCGGATGGCAAGGTAGAGGCCGAGGAGCTCCCGATCGAAGGTGCTATACCTCCGCTCGCTGGGGCTTAACTGGCGGCTGAAAAAAGCGAGCGGCTGGCAAGCCCCGCCTACCCACTGTTCAAACACTGCGCCCACGGCAAAATCTGAGGCGTCGGTGGTGATGGAGATTGGGGCCTTAAAGGAAGGATGTGCCAGCATGGTGGCGTTGGCTAGGGCAGCCTTGGCATCCAGAAAAGCTTTGTCTCTCTCCGCAGACCAGTCGACCGCATGTTTTGGCGCTTTACCCCTAAGGGCCTCATACAACGGCCGCATAATCCGAGCCGCCTGGGGAATAAAGCGGTGATAAAAGTTGATCATTCCGAGAAACTCCTGCAGTGACCTAACCGTGGGCGGCCGGGGAAAATTCATCACCGCTTCCACCTTCATGGGAAGAGGGACCGCTCCCTCTTTAGTGACTCTGTGCCCCAGGAAGTCAATGGTCGACCGCCCAAACTGGCATTTGGCCGGGTTGATTATCAGTCCATGCTCATTTAGCCGCTCAAAAAGCATCCTGAGGTGGGACATGTGCTCAGCCTTAGAGGCGCTGGCTATGAGGATATCATCCATGTATACAAAAATAAAATCCAAGTCTCGTAGCACAGAGTCCATAAGGCGCTGGAACGTCTGTGCAGCGTTTTTGAGGCCGAATGGCATGCGCAGAAACTCAAATAGTCCAAATGGAGTTATGACTGCTGTTTTGGGGACATCCAGCGGTTGGACGGGCACCTGATGATACCCACGCACAAGGTCCACCTTGGAAAACATTAATTTCCCTGAAAGGCGGCAGAAAAGTCCTGAATGTGCGGGACTGGGTACCGGTCCGGCGTCGTAGCATCGTTGAGCCGGCGGTAATCCCCACACGGGCGCCACCCGCCTCCCGGCTTGGGGACAATGTGGAGGGGGAGGCCCATGGGCTGTCGGAGCGACGGACAATGCCGAGGCGTTCCATGTTCTCGAACTCTGCCTTGGCAATGCTGAGCTTGACCGGGTCGAGGCGCCGAGCCCGGGCATAGACTGGAGGGCCGGTCGTGGCGATATGATGTTCCACTCCATGCTTGGCTGTAGATGATGAGAACGTGGGCCGCGTGAGGCCCGGGAACTCGGCGAGAAGGTGTTGAAACTCATCTGCGGCGGAGAGCATGCTAGAGAGTCTGATGGAGTCTGCACCCCCAAGCGCACCAGCATAAGAGCAGAATGTAATGGCATCAATTAAGCGGCAATTTTTAACATCCACTAACAGTCCATAATCACACAAAAAATCAGCGCCTAGAAGAGGGACGGCTACATTAGCTGTAATAAAGTCCCAGCCAAACCGTTGGCCACTAAAACACATTTCGACATACCTGGTGCCGTATGTGCGGATGGGGGTGCCGTTGGCGGCCTCCATGGGGGGTCCATGTCCACCGGATAGGATGTCCACTCTAGAAGCCGGCAAGACGCTCCTCTGCGCGCCTGTGTCGCACATGAAACGCCGCCCGGAGATGGTGTCCTGGACAAACAGTAGCCTGCCAGCCTGACCGACGCTCATGGCCACTAACGAGCGCCGGCCCGGGCATTTCCCGGCCCACTGAAGCTGCACGGCGGGCGGCACTGCTTGGCTTTAGGTCCAAACCGTGCATGATAATAACACAGCCCCGCGTTCGCGTCACGCTGCTGGCGAGGGGCTGTCGCTGCGGCGGTGAAGTTACAGTCTCCCGGCGGTGAAACAAAGGCTTGGGTTGGGAAAACTGCCGCTGCACAGTGCTGTTGACCAGCCAAAAAAAACTTATCAGCCTCCTCGGCCAGAGCGCGGCAATCGTCTATAGTGGTGTTGGCCAGAGCGGCCCGAACCGGAGAAGGCAGCTGACGCAGGAAAAGTTGCATGAAAAGGAAATCAGGCTTGTGCTCTCCCAATAAATCCAGCATCCTATCCATGAGCTCCGATGGCTTGCTATCACCGAGCCCTTGCAAAGAAAACAATCGGCTGGCCCGCTCGGTATCGGAAAGTTCGAATGTCTTTAACAGATGAGACTTGATCGTGAGATATTTATCTCGAGCCGGAGGGTTCTTTAGGAGGCTCACCACTCTGCTGGCTGTCGAACTTCCCAGGGCTGATACCACATAATAATATCTTGTTGTATCCGAGGTAATCTCACGCAGCTCGAACTGTGCCTCCGTTTGCGCAAACCATGCCGAGGCTGACGACTCCCAGAACTCAGGTAATTTCAGTGAAACTGCGTTCGTAGACATGTTGCCGCGGAAGCGTCTTCAAAACGTATAACAGGGTCACCACTGTAGAAATCGTCGGAAAGGAGAGACGCACAATTTCTATCTTGCAACCACACCAAGTAAGTAGTGTGTCATTTATTATCTTCTTAGCACAAGTGACAGCTGTCAGATCTATGCCGTGCTAAAACTCTGACAGCTCCGCGTCACCAAAAACATTTTATGAATGACATTCCACCAGCGCGTCTTCTCTAAGCCCAACCCCCAACCAACCTCATTAAAGTGACAGTGCCCCATCAATACATCAAAACAATCTAATGGTGAATTATGTCCATAGCACCCACTACACCAGTATGAATATTCCTTCTAATTACTATAACTGCGTATTCATCTACTAATCCTATGGATTATTTAATAAGTAACACTTCACTGAACCAGATCCCCAGTGGAATGGATTGCTGATGAGACCCAATTAATTCTATCAGCTTGGATACCAAGATTGATGGTAACCTGCTAAATGACGGAAATGTGATTAAATAAAGATGTCTGTAACATAGTGGTGGCTCAGAAGGTGAAGCCACATAACATGTACATTGAAAGTACCATACATTTTTTATATATATATATATATATATATTAGTGCTGTCAGGCGATTAAAATTTTTAATCTAATTAATTACAGGTGTTGTAATTAATTAATCTAATTAATCGCATTTTAATCGCATATTTATATTTCATATTCATATAAATATTTAAAATTCAAGGACATTACATTATTGTGGCAGGTGACTGATCAATTAAATACACCAAGAAGAATGCTTTAGAAATCAATTTTATTAAATAAATAAAATAAATAAAATGAAAACATACCTCTCAATAAGGTAACATTTGTTGCTGATACAGCTAACAGTTTACACTAAGCTACAGTATCCTCAAATCAGGGTCTACTGCAGGGTCTACTGCAGGATCTAGTGCAGGGTCTACTACAGGGTCTACTGTATGCATGACATCTATTCCTCAGCTTGTTTACATTGTCTGAGTGTAAGGCTGCCCTCTTCTTTTGGACTATGTGACCTGCAAGTGAAGAATGCTTTAGAAATCAATTCTATTAAATTGAATAAATAAATAAAATGAATGAAAACATACCTCTCAATAAGGTAACATTTGTTGCCGATACAGCCAATAACAGTTTACACTAAGCTACAGTATCCTCAAAAATCAGGGTCTAGTGCAGGGTTTACTACAGGGTCTACTGTATGCATGACATCTATTCCTTGAGCCAATTGCTAAGACAAACAAGCTTCAGCTTGTTTACATTGTCTGTGTGTAAGGCTGCCCTCTTCTTTTGGACTATGTGACCTGCAAGTGAAGAATGCTTTAGAAATCAATTTTATTAAATTGAATAAAATAAAATGAATGAAAACATACCTCTCAATAAGGTAACATTTGTTGCTGATACAGCCAATAACAGTTTACACTAAGCTACAGTATCCTCAAAAATCAAAACAGCCCACAGCAAGCTACAGTGTCTGGGGGCATGACTACAGGGTCTAGTACAGTGTCTACTACAGTGTCTGGGGGCATGACTACAGGGTCTAGTACAGTGTCTACTACAGTGTCTGGGGGCATGACTACAGGGTCTAGTACAGTGTCTACTACAGTGTCTGGGGGCATGACTACAGGGTCTACTACAGTGTCTGGGGGCATGACTACAGGGTCTAGTACAGTGTCTGGGGGCATGACTACAGGGTCTAGTACAGTGTCTGGGGGCATGACTACAGGGTCTAGGGGCATGACTACAGGGTCTAGTACAGTGTCTACTACAGTGTCTGGGGGCATGACTACAGGGTCTAGTACAGTGTCTACTACAGTGTCTGGGGGCATGACTACAGGGTCTAGTACAGTGTCTACTACAGTGTCTGGGGGCATGACTACAGGGTCTAGTACAGTGTCTACTACAGTGTCTGGGGGCATGACTACAGGGTCTAGTACAGTGTCTACTACAGTGTCTGGGGGCATGACTACAGGGTCTAGTACAGTGTCTACTACAGTGTCTGGGGGCATGACTACAGGGTCTAGTACAGTGTCTACTACAGTGTCTGGGGGCATGACTACAGGGTCTAGTACAGTGTCTGGGGGCATGACTACAGGGTCTAGTACAGTGTCTGGGGGCATGACTACAGGGTCTAGTACAGTGTCTGGGGGCATGACTACAGGGTCTAGTACAGTGTCTGGGGGCATGACTACAGGGTCTACTACAGTGTCTGGGGGCATGACTACAGGGTCTAGTACAGTGTCTGGGGGCATGACTACAGGGTCTACTACAGTGTCTGGGGGCATGACTACAGGGTCTACTACAGTGTCTGGGGGCATGACTACAGGGTCTAGTACAGTGTCTGGGGGCATGACTACAGGGTCTAGTACAGTGTCTGGGGGCATGACTACAGGGTCTACTACAGTGTCTGGGGGCATGACTACAGGGTCTACTACAGTGTCTGGGGGCATGACTACAGGGTCTAGTACAGTGTCTGGGGGCATGACTACAGGGTCTAGTACAGTGTCTGGGGGCATGGTCTACTACAGTGTCTGGGGGCATGACTACAGTGTCTACTACAGTGTCTGGGGGCATGACTACAGGGTCTAGTACAGTGTCTGGGGGCATGACTACAGGGTCTACTACAGTGTCTGGGGGCATGACTACAGGGTCTACTACAGTGTCTGGGGGCATGACTACAGGGTCTACTACAGTTTCTGGGGGCATGACTACAGGGTCTACTACAGGGTCTGGGGCATGACTGCAGGGTCTAGTGCAGGGTCTAGTGCAGGGTCTACTGTATGCATGACAAATCTATTCCTTGAGCCAATTGCTAAGACAAACAAGCTTGTTTACATTGTCTGAGAGTAAGGCTGCCCTCTTCTTTTGGACTATGTGACCTGCAAGTGAAAATAGCCTCTCACATGGCACAGAGGTGGCAGGAGTAGCCAGATATTTGCGAGCAAGAGGAGACAGCTGTCCATAGGCTTTTGCGTGAGCTGCCCACCACTCCAGTGGACAGTCATTCATTCCGATGCTGGGCTCAGCTTTGTAGAGGTCTAATTGTCCTGACAGTACCCTGACTTCATCTGAATCAGAGTCTGAAGACAGCAGGAGGAGGGTCCTCTTCGCTGGTGGCTCGTCCTCTGTGGCTTGTGGAGCAGCTTTGTCTGCTTCTGGTCCTGGCAGCATCTCTTTAAGCCAGGTCCACACCTAATAAGAGGGACAATTAATTAGTTGCATAGGACTTTTCATGACAGCCTAAGGACTTAACACTGGTCTTCTCATTCACACACACACCTCATCCCTCTCGTCCTTTGGTACGCTCTTCAAGTCCTTGAATCGCGGGTCGAGGGCTGTAGCCAGCTTCAGCCATCTGTTGTTGAGGGTCGCTTTGCGTGCGTCCAGGTCCTTCGTGAAGCTGGCCTTGAACTTTACCATGTAGCCCGGATCCTCCTCGTTGAGGTCCATGATGCGGTTTAGGTGGCAGAGTGCGGGGAGCACCACAGAGCATGAGACGTAGGTTTCCCCTCCAAGGAGCTCAGTCACATACCTGCAGTGAAACAAGAGAGCGAGAGAGAAAGAGGTGAAGGTGTGTGTATGAGAGGGAGATAGGTGTGTGTATGGGGGAGAGAGGGGGGGTGAGGTGTGTGTATGGGAGAGAGATAGGTGTGTGTATGGGGGAGAGAGGGGGGGGGTGAGGTGTGTGTATGGGAGAGAGAGGGGTGAGGTGTGTGTATGGGGGAGAGAGGGGGGGGGTGAGGTGTGTGTATGGGAGAGAGATATGTGTGTGTATGGGGGAGAGAGGGGGGGGTGAGGTGTGTGTATGGGAGAGATAGGTGTGTGTATGGGGGAGAGAGGGGGGGGTGAGGTGTGTGTATGGGAGAGAGATAGGTGTGTGTATGGGGGAGAGAGGGGGGGTGAGGTGTGTGTATGGGAGAGATAGGTGTGTGTATGGGGGAGAGAGGGGGGGGTGAGGTGTGTGTATGGGAGAGAGATAGGTGTGTGTATGGGGGAGAGAGGGGGGGGAGGTGTGTGTATGGGAGAGAGAGAGTGGGGTGTGAGGTGTGTGTATGGGGGAGAGAGAGAGAGGAGGGGGGTGTATGGGGGGAGAGAGAGAGGGAGAGACACTTACCTGCAGGGCTCAATACAAGCTCCAGCTTCTTCAGTTTGTCACACTCTGTGGGGGTCAGCATGGACAGCTTGTGGTTCTGTTGGGCCAAAGTGGCAGTCACAGCCTCCTGGTTCCTCAGGTATCGTGAGATCATGGCCAGTGTCGAATTCCACCTTCCAATTCAATAAAATAACTATTAGTCCCACTGGGGGTTGTTAATGCAGCATGATGCAATTGTACAGAACACAAAGAAATAAACACACACACACACTAAATTTACCCTAAGCATACAACAGGTAGTTAAACAGTCTCACCTTGTGGATACATCTTGTATCATGGGCTCTTTTGCTTGTCCGAGGGCAGTCTGCTGCTGCTGCAGTTCTTCTGTACTGGCAGGGCTGTGCTTGAAGTGGCCTACAATCTTGCGGCACTTTGCCAGGGTGGTGTCAAGGCTTCTGTCCTCAAGGGAGACTGTGATGGTTCTTTGCAGCACGTGTGCAGCACATGGCATGTGCTGGAACGGCATATAGCGCGCTGCTGCTATCATATTACGGGCGGAATCAGTCCCAATAGATGTGACTTTATCTTTTATATTCCACTCCTCTATTACTGTGTTGAACTGTTCAGCACACGCATCGGCGAAATGGCGGCCCACAGTTTTGGTCACCGTTAATGCAAATGATTGCAGTTTCCACTCAGTATCGATCAAGTGCACTGTGACACCCAAATAATTATGATTGCCCACCGACGTCCAGTGATCACCCGTTAGGGCCATTGGGCCAGCCCGTGCCAACACTTCTTCCCTCGCCTCCCTCTCTGTGTCATACATGTTGTGGATCCTTTTCATCACTGTAGCTCTCGAGGGTAGCTTGTAATTTGGGTCAGACGACGCTATTCGAAATGACTCCGCTAAACCCTTATCTTCCACTATAGCTATTGGCCTACAAGATTTTGCTATCCACTTCGCGACGCTGTTGGTTAGTTTGTCTGTGGTGGATTTACTCAACCGTTTGCCTAACGGTAATTCTCCAAGAGTGGTTTGACGAAGCGTGCGAGTTGCTCTGGAGCTAACGTTAGCTACACTGGAGCTGCTCGAACAACTTGCCTGGACATGTTTAGCGTTCATGTGATACGTTAGACTAGAGCAGCTTCGGTGATACGCAAATTCTTTTTGACATAAGCTACATATTACAATGGTCTTGTTTACTGTCCCATCTATATTCTTTTTGAAATTGAACTTGCCGTTCATAGGTCCCAGGAGTATCGCCTCGGGTGATGCTGACATCTTGTTCCAGCTGAGCTAATTCCTTTGTGTGTTTGTTTTGTTTGATAGACGACGCATGTGTGAAGTGACGATCAAGTAGGCTACGGGTCATTCAATGGGCCAAGTTTAATACGCCCAACTCAAGCGTGGATTTCAAAATAAAAGCGCACCGATTTGCCACTTGTCTAAAGTAAATATAGGTCGGCTGTAATTAATTTTGCGTCAATTTTCATAACGCGATAATTTGCTGTGTAATTAATTAATCTAATTAACGCGATAAACTGACAGCCCTAATATATATATATATATATATATATATATATATATATATATATATATATATATATATATAAAAGTTGATTTGCAACGTCAATTGCAACCAGATAAACAATTAATGTAGGCCGAGCTTCTAATTGAGACCTGCCTTTATTTGTCAAAATGCATAAAAACACCCCACTTATTTGGGATATACGTCTATTTGGCACTCTGCTTTTATTTAGAAGTTTAACGGTATTCATGTGAGACCACCACATGATTAGACAGACCTACTACCAAATAGACTCACGATCTGATAGACACTCTTTGTTGCATTTCCCCCAAAAACGTACTGCAGCCTGTTTCACAACAGTCAACATTCACCAACCATTAATACAGCAGGTTGTTGTCCCTGCAGGCTGAAAGAGTTATCCATTAATACAGCAGGTTGTTGTCCCTGCAGGCTGAAAGAGTTATCCATTAATACAGCAGGTTGTTGTCCCTGCAGGCTTATCCATTAATACAGCAGGTTGTTGTCCCTGCAGGCTTATCCATTAATACAGCAGGTTGTTGTCCCTGCAGGCTGAAAGAGGTATCCATTAATACAGCAGGTTGTTGTCCCTGCAGGCTGAAAGAGTTATCCATTAATACAGCAGGTTGTTGTCCCTGCAGGCAGAAAGAGTTATCCATTAATACAGCAGGTTGTTGTCCCTGCAGGCTGAAAGAGTTATCCATTAATACAGCAGGTTGTTGTCCCTGCAGGCTGAAAGAGTTATCCATTAATACAGCAGGTTGTTGTCCCTGCAGGCTGAAAGAGGTATCCATTAACACAGCAGGTTGTTGTCCCTGCAGGCTGAAAGAGTTATCCATTAATACAGCAGGTTGTCCCTGCAGGCTGAAAGAGTTATCCATTAATACAGCATGTTTTTGTCCCTGCAGGCTGAAAGAGGTATCCATTAATACTAGGGATGCCCCGATCGATCGGCCACTGATCGTTATCGGCCGATACTCAGTATAAATATGCAATCTGTGAATTCCGATAATGAGTCATATTCGCTGATCGCGGAAACCGATCAAGCGAAGGTCTCACTCGCTGTCTGTCTCAGACACACACGACCTGCAAACTGCCGCTGCTCCTCCTCCCTAGCCCCGCCCGCCCCCGTGTAGAGTTTGTAAACACTGAGGACTGAGAGGAGGCTCCCCTGCTCGAGTCTGTAGTGCATTCGACCTGAGCTAACGTTAGCTACCTAGCTATCGTTACTGTTTAAACAAAATTACCCAGTCAACTATTCACGTTTAGTAGGCATTGTCTAACGGTATTTAGCCGGCTAGCTACTGATAGCTCCTGATATCAACAAATGATCCAGAAAGTCTAGTAGTCCATGTTCATACCTCCGTTAGCTTGCGTTAGCTTGCGTTAGCTGACGTTAGTTCTCTGTTCAAAACGAAATGTCCCATTGAACTAAAGTTCTGTCTTAACGTCATCTAGCCGGCTAGCAGTAGCTACAGATAGCTCTTGATATCAATGTCTTATAACATTGATTCAATGCGTATTGGAGCTGAGGGCTTGCTGAATGTGAAATGACCAAAGAACCGTAACGTTACCAATAGGGTCCAGCTGCAGCGCCGGAGAATCCTTTTTGGAGCTGGAGGCTACTAGAGTACACAGACAGTGGAGCTGTTTGCAGATAGCGAGCATTTTGACTTGTTGCGTGTTGGCGATGTCTCGCAGATAATACAAGTACAAGTCTAATTATATAATATATATATTTTATAAAAAAAAATAAAAAAAAATATATAAAATAAGTTTTAATTTCTTTTTAATCAAAAACAATCGGTATCGGATCGGTATCGGCCGATATGGCTCACGACGATCGGTGATCGGTATCGGTGGCAAAAAACGTGATCGGGGCATCCCTAATTAATACAGCATGTTTTTGTCCCTGCAGGCTTTGGTGGCGGAGCAGGAGAGTAAGGACAGTGGTGGAGCGTCCATAGCGGAGCAGGTCCTGAGCATCATGGAGATCATCCTGGATGAAGCCAACGCTGAGGTCTCAGAGGACAAGGTATGGCCCTAACTGGCTCATGCTGTGGCTCAGTTACTTTTTTCACCCCACAACCAGGAAGTGAGTCCAAGCTCCAAAATCTCTAGCTGAGAAATGTCCACAAAATCTCCAGTCATCTCCCCCATGTGAAAGCAATGTCCTTCACGTTGACATGCTCTTTAGAAGTAGCTGGATTTAGAATTCAAATGAGCCTCACATGGTTTGACTAGCAGACTGGGGTACACCACCCAGGTCTTATGTTTTTTATATTAATCACAGAGTTGATAGGTAGCTAGCTCAAAAGTGTAGCATAACAAAGTCATTGCTAACTGTCATGTAACTGAAAATGCTAAAACCGATGAGCTTCATACTCCAGGAGGTATACGTCAATACAATCACAGATTTGGGTGATATACCATAGTCTAGTTCAATAAAACACATATTTTTTTAGCATACACTAAAAGAGCTGTCAATATTGTGTGTTTTGGCATCTTTCTATTTGTAGTTGATTTGAGAACTTGGAATTGTCACTGAAACTGCTAGAAATTCCAATCATGAAATGTTATGCCACATGATGTTATATTTAGTTATATTGTTTGATTTGGAAGGGCACGCTGGATGTTTTGCAGGGTAATTTGCTGCTGACGGGGGACAAGGACCAGCTGGTAATGCTGTTGGACCAGATCAACACACCCTTTGTGCGCTCCAACCCCAGCGTGCTGCAGGGCCTGCTGCGCATCATCCCCTACCTGTCTTTTGGGGAACAGGAGAAGATGCGCATCCTAGTTGAGCGTTTCAAACCATGCTGCAGCTTTGACAAGTAGGTATCTTTTAGTTTCAAACCATGCTGCAGCTTTGACAAGTAGGTATCTTTTAGTTTCAAACCATGCTGCAGCTTTGACAAGTAGGTATCTTTTAGTTTCAAACCATGCTGCAGATTTGACAAGTAGGTATCTTCTAGTTTCAAACCATGCTGCAGCTTTGACAAGTAGGTATCTTCTAGTTTCAAACCATGCTGCAGCTTTGACAAGTAGGTATCTTTTAGTTTCAAACCATGCTGCAGCTTTGACAAGTAGGTATCTTCTAGTTTCAAACCATACTGCAGGTTTGACAAGTAGGTATCGTTTAGTTTCAAACCATGCTGCAGCTTTGACAAGTAGGTATCTTTTAGTTTCAAACCATGCTGCAGCTTTGACAAGTAGGTATCTTTTAGTTTCAAACCATGCTGCAGCTTTGACAAGTAGGTATCTTCTAGTTTCAAACCATACTGCAGGTTTGACTAATATGTATCTTTTAGTTTCAAACCATGCTGCAGATTTGACAACTAGCTATCTTCTAGTAGTTTCAAACCATACTGCAGGTTTGACTAATATGTATCTTTTAGTTTCAAACCATGCTGCAGATTTGACAAGTAGGTATCTTCTAGTAGTTTCAAACCATACTGCAGGTTTGACTAATGCGTATCTTTTAGTTTCAAACCATGCTGCCGGTTTGACAAGTAGGTCATTTCAAACCATGCTACATGCAATCTTTTCTATATGGTTTTTAAATGGACATTTCTTATCAAGCCAGATGCCAATATATTCAATAACTCTCTCAATGTTAAATCCATTTGCAGTGGATATATGCATATTATTAGCTGCGACCAGCAGCTCTATAGGTCACTGTCGGTTGGTCCACAAAGATCCCCCCACTCTCTAGCGGCCACAAAGAGGACTGGACCCTAAATGTATCCCTGTAACACCTTTTGTTTCAAAATGAACCAATCGCAAGCGTTTTCATCAAAGCCAATACTGCACAATATCCACAAATACGTTTGACAGATCTATGAAAAGGGCAGCACAGTGTTTCGTATTGTCTAAAGAGGATACTATATTATTTGGTGACTAACTAATGTAACAGCTGAAATAGTGCTGTGATTAGCTATGAACTCATGGAACCTATGACTAACCAAACCAACCTCTCTCCCTGGGTCTCAAAGGTACGATGAAGAGCACAGTGCAGATGACAAGGTCTTCCTGGATTGCTTCTGTAAAATCACAGCAGGCATCAAAAACAACAGCAATGGGCACCAGCTGAAAGACCTAATCCTTCAGAAGGGCATCACGCAGAGCGCCCTGGACTACATGAAGAAACACATCCCTAATGCCAAAAAGTATGTTGTCCTACTGTCGAACCTCATTGGTCTATCAAAGTGTTTGATGCAATTCATTATCTGCGAGTAACTATATTAAAGTAAATATTGAGTAGAAAACATTTACAGATGTTAGTTATGCTAATCACGATTAGCGCTATGATAATGTTTCTCTCTTTCTGTTTGGATTAGGCATGTGCAAGGATATCCGGTTAGCCGCTTAACCTGTAGTTTTTTTTATTAACCAGATATTGTTAACGGTTAAATGGTTAATTCCCATTTTTTAGATATTGTTTTGTATTAATTGTATAGGGTGAATGTGTAAAGATGTTAAATAAAGTGAATACATGAGACGGTGCATTCTCTACATTTAGACTTTGATTTAGAGTGGAGTATATTATTTAATTTTTATCGCGCCCCAGAAAATATTCATTTTTCTATTTTTTATTATACAGTTTGGAATTATTTAGAAAGTGAACCCAATTCTGGTGTGTATTTTCCTGACGTCCTCTCTTGCAGTCTGGATGCAGACGTGTGGAAGAAGTTCCTCTCTCGGCCTGCGCTGCCCTTCATTCTCAGACTGCTACGTGGTTTGGCCACTCACCATCCGCCCACACAGGTAATAGAACACATGCACTCTGAAAAGCACTCTGAGTCTTTGGTCTACCGGACTACCGATCATTACTGAAAAGGACCCCCACTAATTTTCCTTCCAACAATAGCCAGACGACGAATAGCCACAACACTCCACAGTGCTCTCAATCACGGAATCTATGACGTTAATATTTACTCTCATGCTGCCCAATGCAGTCATGGGTAGTTTGTTATTTCAGTGTATAAATTCTAGCCACAACGTTAATATTTACTCTCATGCAGTCTGGGTAGCTTGTTATTTCAGTGCATAGTGTCTAGCCATGACATTAATATTTACTCTCGTAGTCACTTCAGTAACCAGGTAATTCCCTGTCTCGAACAGAAACAAGGCATAATGATCAAATAATCATCCAAAACGCCTGCCTACTATACACTGGATGCACCTCCAGAGCAAAGTTAGCAGACTGTCCACAACTCTTTGTACATCGGAGTGAGAGGTTATTCAGACACCTAGAAAAAACAAGCATGTGTTCCTTATGCAGCTAAATTGAGCAACGCCCTCCATTGATGATGCATCCTTGATTACAGTGGTTCAGCTCAAAACATGTGGAAACACCTAGCACCAAAGTTCAAAGAATCCCAAATGGAACCAGTTCCAGAACCAGAACTAATTAGGTGGAAAAGGGGTACTAGTTTTACCCTTGTTCAAGAGGATGCTTTAGAGAGAAAGACGGAGAGAGGCTGTGTCACTCCTGCTATTGTAATGGATTCAAATAGATACTGCAAATATTCCCTTTCTTGGCCTGAGCTTATAAAGTCAGAAATGCCTCTACTGCTTCTTCTCATCCCCTCTTTCTCCGTTTGCTGTCATGATGCTGAAGTTTGCATGGAGAGAGTTAGCAAACAGTCAATTGAAACATTTTCCTAGTCTCCTGCCGCAGCTAGAACCGTTTTGACTGCTGCACGTTCCTCTCATGGGTCCTGGTGAAATGAATGAAGGGGCATTAGACAGGGTTTAATGCAAATTTGACTGCCATCCTGTGTACATGATTGGCTGGCTGTAAGGTTGACAAATGTTCAGTGGCCAATGATGGTCAGGAGGATATTATCCATAGTGCAAGCTTTGGAGTGAAGTGATGTTTACATGTGGTTGTTTATGATAATTCATCGCTACATTTAAAAAAAGCCTTTGATGTGGAGGTGAATTTTATTTTAAAACCTGTCTGACCTGCCCAACCACCCCCTCCTCCCACTCTCTCTCTTCTCTCTCTCCCTCTTTCTCATCTCTCTTCTCTCTCTTTTTCTCTCTCTCTGCAGGGGCTGATAGGCACGGACTCCATCACCAGCCTCCACAAGCTGGAGCAGGTCTCCAGTGACGAGGGCATCGGCACGCTGGCGGAGAACCTGCTGGAGGCGCTGCGGGCGCACGGCGACGTCAAGCTGAAGATCGAGGCGGCGCGCCGGGAGACGCGCTCCGAGAAGAAGCGCATGGCCATGGCCATGAGGCAGAAGGCCCTGGGCACGCTGGGCATGACGGTATGCCCCCCATCTCAACTAGAACAACACTAAGTCAATGGAGGTCGAGGGAAGATTAGGAAGATGGAAGTATTTAGATTTAGAAATTGTATGTACAAAATATTTAGCTGAATTTGATGAATGATGATGATACATTTTAAATTGCAATATAAAGGTCACTGGCGATTAGAACTTCTGTGTTCTGCTGGGAAAGACCGTTCATCACGGCATACAACTTGGTTTAATCCAAAAGTCCATTCAGAAACGTTGTGTTATGAAATAAGACGTTCTGGGAGGCCTTGGTGTGCCGACGCTGTTGACACGCCCACTACGCAAAGTGTGCACACACACACTCACTGCTCTGGTCACGCATTCCACTCAACTAATAGAAGATATGGCATCAGGCTATGTTAGAGATGACCAGGTGTAGTCAGCAGTAGTTGACCTATGTTAGAGATGACCAGGTGTAGTCAGCAGTAGTTGACCTATGTTATAGATTACCAGGTGTAGTCAGCAGTAGTTGACCTATGTTATAGATGACCAGGTGTAGTCAGCAGTAGTTGACCTATGTTAGAGATGACCAGGTGTAGTCAGCAGTAGTTGACCTATGTTATAGATGACCAGGTGTAGTCAGCAGTAGTTGACCTATGTTATAGATGACCAGGTGTAGTCAGCAGTAGTTGACCTATGTTAGAGATGACCAGGTGTAGTCAGCAGTAGTTGACCTATGTTATAGATGACCAGGTGTAGTCAGCAGTAGTTGACCTATGTTAGAGATGACCAGGTGTAGTCAGCAGTAGTTGACCTATGTTAGAAATGACCAGGTGTAGTCAGCAGTAGTTGACCTATGTTAGAGATGACCAGGTGTAGTCAGCAGTAGTTGACCTATGTTAGAGATGACCAGGTGTAGTCAGCAGTAGTTGACCTATGTTAGAGATGACCAGGTGTAGTCAGCAGTAGTTGACCTATGTTATAGATGACCAGGTGTAGTCTGCAGTAGTTGACCTATGTTAGAGATGACCAGGTGTAGTCAGCAGTAGCTGGCATAATTCAGCAATAGATATGTAGGTAATAACAATAGATAGTAAAGTGTATTTAGTGATATATGGCATAAGTACGCAGGTCGGGGATGGATGACGTAATTCTACAATAAACAGCCGGTGTAGCTACCAATTGATGGTTATCGGTAATAATGTGCAAATCTAGTCCTCAATTCAGACACTGCTATTTGAACAAATAGCTTCATCTGAGAGAGCGCTGTCGGAGCCTACAGCCTACTCTCTTGTTTCACTTTCATCAATAATGAGGAACAGTGTTGTGTGTTACTGCCCTCTTGTGGTGATCAGAGGACACGGCAGGTTATATTGTTCTTCACATGGATGACAGACTGGCTGTGGCTCGGGACACTTTGCGCTTCTTGTCTCCCTTCATGTCTGCCCACCCAAGTGTTTTATTTGTATGTGTGTGTGTGTGTGTGTGTGTTCCAGACCAATGAGAAGGGCCAGGTTGTGACCAAGACGTCTCTACTGAAGCAGATGGAGGAGCTGATAGAGGAGCCTGGCCTGACCTGCTGCATCTGTAGAGAGGGCTATAAGTTCCAGGTACTGACACGCCACAAGCACACTGGTTGGTTATCTGGCTGGCTGGTTGGTTGGTTGGTTGACTGGTTGGTTAGCTTGCAGGCTGGCTTGATGGCTGGTTGACTGGTTGGTTGGTTGGTTAGCTGGCTGACTGGCTGGTTAGCTAACTGGCTGGCTGGTTGACTGGTTGGTTGTTAGTTGGCTGGCTGGCTGACTGGTTGGTTAGCTGGCTGACTGGCTGGTTAGCTGGCTGGTTGACTGGTTGGTTGTTAGTTGGCTGGTTGGCTGGCTGGTTCGTTGACTGGTTGGTGAGCTGACTGGTTGATTGACTGGCTCCATTTTAGATTCAAATGATTCTCAGATTACTAACGTTTAGTTTTTAAATGAAGTTTTCATATATTCTTAGTTAATGTTTTAGTTTTTTCAACGGTCTTGCATGTATGTAGTTTGTTGGTAGGACCTAAAGTGTCCACACTGAAAACCCAGTCGTTTTGAGCCATTAGCTGTACCCCTGGATCACTCCATGAGTCTTCCATCCATTCTGCCCTGTGTCTCTCTCTCTCTCTCTTG
Organism: Notolepis coatsorum; assembly: GCF_963971535.1. Taxonomy (NCBI): domain Eukaryota; kingdom Metazoa; phylum Chordata; class Actinopteri; order Aulopiformes; family Paralepididae; genus Notolepis; species Notolepis coatsorum. Next base: position 25,374,991 of record NC_140181.1, read on the forward strand.
TCCAGCCCACCAAGGTCCTAGGGATCTACACCTTCACCAAGCGAGTGGCTCTGGAGGACTTTGAGAACAAGCCCCGCAAGCAGCAAGGCTACAGCACTGTGTCGCACTTTAACATCGTCCACTATGACTGCCACCTGGCAGCTGTCAGGTACCAGCCTCGGTCGTTATTTTTTATTTTGATCTTGTACTTGATTGAAGTTTTAAGTTTAAAATAAGTGAATATGAACCTACACAATACAGTTCAGCCAGAATACTAAACCAGATAAGTGGTTAACCACATATGCACCGGGCAAAAATGGGGCAAGTTTTGCACAACACGCCTAACGATTGCATACCCAAAGTAATTTGCGATACTTTATAGCACATGCATGAGTCTGGTCTCTTTTGAAAGGAAACATTCTGATCTTTCTTCCACAACAAGGGAGAGTGCAATCCTACCTGAGAGGTAGGAGCTGGAAAACATAACGGTTCCATAACCTGAAGTCCAAAGTTTATAACAATCCCACGGAGAATTTGTGATTTACAAAGGTTTTTGTAATGTGTGTACTGTACCGGGCCGGCGTTAATTCGGCATGATTATCCAAAACGGCCGTCTGCTTCCATTGATTCCGAGGCTCTAGTCAAAACAAAGAACTTCCCTGGCTTCTCGTTGCTTTCTCGTTGCGATCAGCCCCCGCATGGGATAGCGTTGGCTCCAGAATTGTATTGGCTACAAAGGTGGTCAATCATTTTCGCCATCAGCAGTGACTGGTCCGTTCAGGACCCGACCAAACCGGATGTGGTCACTTGTCCGAATGGCTTGTCAAATGACGCTCGTCGGATGTTTCGTCTTGTAACTCGAGACTGGAAGCCAGTAATAGGTTGAGTGGTGTGACGATCGAAAGGCAGAAAATTCAACTTTCCAACAATGTATTGGTTGATTGGCGAAAAGGCAGCGCTAGGCCGACAGACGAGGGCAAAGTGCCTCGACGTGTGCGTGTGTGGTGGCCCACCGTCGGGCTATCCAATGCTTAAGTGGTGTTAAGTAAGGTTTACTTACTTACTGACTTAATGCATAAACACACACGTATGCCTGTTGATTTCTTGTGTGCCTCATATGCATCCCTTTCCCCCTTGCGGCAGGCTGGCTCGTGGGCGAGAGGAGTGGGAGAGCGCTGCTCTCCAGAACGCTAACACCAAGTGCAACGGGCTGCTTCCTGTGTGGGGGCCACATGTACCAGAATCGGCCTTCGCCACCTGCTTAGCTAGGTAACACACACACACACACACACGCACACTCACACACACACACACACACACACACACACACACACACACACACACACACACACACACACAGTTGCTGACCCATATGGACGAAATATCATATTGCCATTATTTCAAACCTACATTATGCAGTGCTTGCATCCTGTGGCCTTGAGAGGTAACTGCACCTTGTTTAAACTTGGGAGGATAAGAGAAGACGGCGACAAAAAGTAAATGTCTTCTAGCAAGGAAACGTTGGTTATATTTGTGCTCTAGAAATGAGTAACCATATACACCCGTTTTAAGTTTTCAGAGGAACGATGTTTTCAAACTTTATTATATAAAGATGGTAAGTTAGAGTGTTGTGTTCATTCATAGTTAAAGACAGTAGAGGTTGAGTACTTTATTATATAAAGATGTTAAGTTAGAGTCTTGTGTTCATTCATAGTTAAAGACGGTAGAGGTTGAGTGCTTTATTATTATATAAAGATGGTAAGAGTGTTGTGTTCATTCATAGTTAAAGACAGAGGTTGCATGCTTTCTGGTGATATATCACATTCACACTCCCAAGTTATTTAGATTAACTTCGCAATTGCAAATATATAGGCTGTCCAACTCATTTCAAAACATACTTATATGGTTCTTCAGTGCAAGGGTTCAAATGAGATCATAGCATTATGAGACACTGGCTGCCCGACTCGAGGAGCTCGTATGGGCAATTTCACTGTTTCATGCATCATTGTTGGGAGGGTTTTCTCTCAAACATTTGTCTCGTATTATTATGCATCTGTGGGACTCTTCTCAGTCTCTCTGTCATTGATTCATGATGTGCATTTAAAAAAGCCCATATTGCAGTCTTTGCAACATGTATTTTACAGTCTTTCATGACTAGGAATTCCCTATATTGTTCACCACCGACACATGTACACATAGAAGGCTGTGTATACATTTCACACATCTGCACCCACTGAATAGATAGATGGATAGATAGAAAGTTACAAATAAATAATAATAAATAAATGAATGACTTGCAGAGCATGACTCTAATGTTAAATCCTGTCTCTCCCCTGTAAGGCACAACACATATCTTCAGGAGTGCACGGGGCAGCGTGAGCTGACCTACCAGCTCAACATCCACGACACCAAGCTGCTGTTCCTGCGCTTTGCCACCGAGCAGTCCTTCAGCGTGGACACAGGCGGAGGAGGCCGAGAGAGTAACATCCACCTCATCCCCTACATCATCCACACTGTGCTCTACGTTCTCAACACGTATGTGGCACTTTTTTTTTTTTTTACCTATAAAGCCATTCTGGGTTGAGTACCGTGTTATTTATCTGTCTTGCTGACCAGAAAACAGGGCAAATATGGGTTGCTGTCTCAGGACACTATACTTTTAGAGCTCATACTGAATTAGGGAAGAAGACCTTTCATGTTTTCTGCACCATCTGCATGGAATATCATGCAAGATTAACTTAAACTCCAGGATCTAGTCACTCTTAATGAATTTAAACTCCAGGATTTAGTCACTCTTAAATTGTCCATAGGATAGTGGGGTATTGATTTTTATTGTGAGTTGAAGATCATTCCAGGAAGCTGGTGCATCAAAACAAAAGGCAGACATACCAAGTTCAGACTGAACTTGTGGCACCTTAAGTGTGAGCCAATCATTTGAGCGGGTCAGATAAGGTCCATACTGTAATTCCAATGAAGCATGTTTTGGGGTAGTGAGTTCCAGAGCCTGGGGCCCGCCCTGGAGAAGAGCTCTGACACTGCGGAGGTTGGACTTGGGGGTGGAGAGAAGGCAGGCTGAGCTAGATCTGAGGGACCGAGAGAGGCGGGAGGGAGAGTAGGTCAGTGAGATATGGGGCGCCAGTCGGTGAAGGGCTTTGTAGGTGAGGACCAGGATGTCGTAGTTGATCTGGTGAGAGACAGGCAGCTGATGGAGGTAGGGAGACCAAGGTAATCCCCGGAGTAGTAATACGGCAGACGGCAGAAACGAGAACCTGCAGGTGGTTCCATGATGAAGTTGGTGGGTGGCAGTATCTAACATGATTCTCTATCCCTCAGCAGATATCATGATATATAGCGATATTGTTTATATCATGATACTAATCACCCCCCCCCCCCCCCCGCAGCACGAGGGCCACGTCCCGCGAGGAGAAGAACCTGCAGAGCTTCCAGGAGCAGCCGTGTGAGAAATGGGTGGAGAGCTCATACGATGTGGACGGGCCGCACTACTTCACCACCCTGTCCCTGCACACCCTGCCCCCCGAGCGCTGGAGGAGCCTCCGGGTCTACTTCCTCAGGAGGCTGCTGGTCGCAGCGCACGCACGCAAGGTCTCAGCGGTCTGCACCAACAAGTAGGACATACTCTCTCTCTCTCTCTCCTTGTTATTCCTCCTCTCTCTCTCTTCATTATTCCTTCTCTCTTTCCTCTGTATTCCTTCTCTCTCTCTCTCTCTCGCTCTCTCTCTCGTTATTCCTCCTGAGATAAGGTGGGAAGCCACTTGAATTAGGGCTGCATGATGTGTTTTACATTTATTTTATTGTCATTGCGATATCAACTTGCAGAAATATACACGGAGCGCAACGAGCTGTGCTTGCTAACAGTTTCTGTCTGTTGTGTTTTTCTTTTTAAATGTAATGTACCGTAATTCCTCTAACAGTGACCGGTATTCAATTACAAACCGGGTCTCTATTAATGGCCGGGTGCGCTCTTGAGCTAAGCAATTATAAGCCGACCTCCTAATACAAGCCGGGTTACTAATATACTGAGCTGCATACTGAGCTGCTATGGTAAAGTTACTTGATTTCACTTTGAAAACGTTGAAATGACCAGTGACCACCTGTAATTGCACTGTTTACTATTTCATACAGTACTTGGTTTCAATAAATGAACCCAGTACATTTTACTGGGTTCAAACTGACACAAAATGTTGATTTATTCATTATGATCTGTTTGAAAATTAGAAATATAGGCCTCTCTCTTATACATGCCTCCTCCTAATAAAAGCCTGGTACCCGCTACAGTTTAAGCAAATACAAGCCCGGGTCACTATTAGAGGAATTATGGTATGTTATGTCTGCCTTTAAGGATCCTCCTGGTTATGTCTAGCTGTTTTTAATGTGTCCGTCTGCTCTGTTGTCTCCTCAGACTCACAGACAAAGCACCAAAGGAGTACGCAGTCTACCGCTCCCCGCTTCTGTTCTGGGGCCTGGTGGATCTAGTCTATGACATGTTCAGGGTATGTTGTCACATTTACAGATTTATTATGTTTTATACTATTAATGTTATTATAGCTTAATATTATTGTGTAAGAATGTTGTGTTAAGTCCAACGCGCACGGCGACCGATTTTTTTAAGCGAGGCGACCGACAGAATTGTATCTCTTCTATTGTTATGAATGAGACAACCCACACGGCAGGAGATTTTCATTTGTAATATAAATTAATTTATCACTACATTCATTGATCAATAACCTACGTATTATTACCATGTTACTTATGTTAATTATTAATTAACAGGAACAATTTAAATAAATAACGTTAGTTGGAGATGGGATGTGTGTGCTAATTTAAGGCAGTCAATGAGTTGTGCTCTCTCTAGAGTCTAGATAGATAGATAGATAGATAGATAGATAGATAGATAGATAGATAGATAGATAGATAGATAGATAGATAGATAGATAGATGGGTCGGTCGGTCTATCCTACATTACGCGCAACCAATGAGTCTATCTGACAGCCACGGACCGGTTTAATGGACCTGAACGGTCGGGTCGCGTGTATCGCTTCCGCAACGGAATTCGGTTTCCGGGTTCCTCTGATTGGCCGCGACGCCCACGTGACCCGCCCCCCCTATCCACCGCTCTGCCGCGGACTCGCTCGCTTCCTCAATTTATACGCATGGAAGTATTGACTGAATGAATGAATGAATGAATGAAAACTTTATTTAACAGATTGCAGAATGGGTACAATACAGTACGGCTCAATACACACAATTGTTAAGGGGATGCAGACCTGAGAAAGACGTTTGTCTTGTTTACATCAGGGTCCCCCATTTTCAATTCATATAGAACGACTACGCCGTAACAAATCATTAAAAAAATATACCGTTAACTGGAATATGTTGTGCCTTTACACATATGTTGGATTATGTAATTGGTTTGTCATGACAAACAAATAAAATATCAAGTCGTCCTATATGAATTGAAAATGGGGGACCCTGATGTAAACAAGACAAACGTCTTTCTCAGGTCTGCATCCCCTTAACAATTGTGTGTATTGAGCCGTACTGTATTGTACCCATTCTGCAATCTGTTAAATAAAGTTTTCATTCATTCAGTCAATACTTCCATGCGTATAAATTGAGGAAGCGAGCGCGTCCGCTCGCTCTGCCGCGCGCGGCAGCGGTGGATAGGGGGGCGGGTCACGTGGGGGTCGCGGCCAATCAGAGGAACCCGGAAACCGAATTCCGTTGCGGAAGCGATACACGCGGTCGGGTCTGGTGTGGGGTGCTAAGCGATTGTCATTGAGCGACAGCCGATCGCATCGCCAGGCTGACGTCGCTCGCCCTCCGTGTGCTTTAGACTTTAGGCTCTTTATATGGCTTGATGGTGTTTTGTACGTTTGTTTTAGTTCATGTGAAGTCGATATTAAACTAGTAAATTGTGGGGACATTTGTGGGTTAGTTGAGTTGGCAAAACTACCATATAATTCTGTAATGGTTAAAGATGACTTTCAGTGTTGAATCTATCTAACTGTGTCTTTGCTCCCCCGGGCGTGCAGAAAGTGTTGAATCTATCTAACTGGCTTGTGTCTTTGCAGAAAGTGCCCACCAGCAACACAGAGGGGGGGTGGTCCTTCTCGCTGGCTGAGTATGTGCGTCACAACGACATGCCCATCTACGAGGCATCAGAGCGTGTGCTTAGGGCCTTCCAGGACGAGCTCATGCCAGCAGAATCCTTCTCAGAGTTTCTGGATGTTGTAGGTCTGTATTCACACTGAGGCTGTCCTCCACTAACCGTTTCGTGGCCAACCACGTATATATATGTTATTGGGCGTCATCCTTAACACATTGGTTGCCAGCCGGATATGTTGATTTATCGCTTGGATGCCACCACGTTAATGAATGGGAGGACGAGCACATTTGCGAACGCATAAACTATATCTTAAATTATGGCTATGTGTCTAATACACCCGTCGCTTATCAATGACTTGCTTGCAGTCAACATGTACGAAACGGATTGTTTTTTCATCAGTACATTTCCATTTTATACCGTTTTGAATACGAGTATAGTTTCGGAGAGTTCTAGTCATTTCCGAGAAATTCCGCGAAAATAGCCATTTAAAACACGTTGTCATTTTACGGCTGATTTATGAATCGTTTTCAAATGAACGCTAGATTATCGAGAGTATTTGTGTTCTTATGCACGATACAAAAGCGGGCTGAAAAATAATTTATTCGTGCCGCGCTCTGCGCCTAACGCCACACTCGCACACACGTTGTGAAATCTGTGAAAAACAACTCTGATTAACCCAAAACTGGTAAAATAGATTCCTTACCTCAGATCAGATGTTCTGCAAAAAGATTAATCCAATTCCTGATCGCCATTCCAAATATTTTTTTTGATCCAACGTTATAGTCCGAAACGCATGATCCAAGCTGCTTCTAGCCTCGCCAGTGTATCTGGTAACACGACACTGCTTGCCAGAGGTGGGGAAACCCTGGGGCGGAGTTTTTCTCTGATGCACTTTTTCACTCGATCAAATCCAATGATGTGCATTACCATCCGGGAGACGATAGGGGGCGGTATTTGCCCTTTTCGAGCTCAGAGCCATTCCCAATGATAATGTCAGGCTGTACGGATGAAAAATGAATGGATATCGCTAATAAAAGAAATAACGATTAAATAACGAGAAATCTCGTTATTGGCAACCAACGCATGGCGGCCAATAACGAGATATCTCGTTGTTGGCACCCAATGTGTTAAACGGCCAACCACGTATATATACGTGTTACCACTCTGTTTTGCTTTTATTCCATTTTAATATCCTACTCAATGTCACTGAGCTGTATGTTGGCTGGAAACAGCATATCGGGACTCCGAAAGTGCAGTACCGGCCAGATCCTGGTATTGGCGCTGTCTCGATAATGCAGTTTCCCTTGTTGCAGACCGGGTGTCACTTTTTTTTCACTCCGGGTTAGCTTCTCTGTTAGCCTGAAGCGAGGGCTTTACCCGATCGCCTGAATGTTGTTGTAATTAGGGCTGGGCGATATGGCCTAAATATGATATCACGATATTTTCTGACCTTTCGGCGATACACGATACACATCACGATGTTTTTCTTTTTTACCCCAAACAATTCATTATGAGGCTTACCAAGACAGTATTTGAGTTTGCAAGCTAACATTAAAGACAAAATAAAATACCCATGCATTTAGCATTTTTATATTAGATTTAGATTATTAGATTATATATTGCATATGAGATATTATATGATTTAGATATGAAATATGATGAATTGAAAATGGGGGACCCTGATGTAAACAAGACTAAAGTCTTTCTCTGGTCTGCATCCCCTTAACAATTGTATGTATTGAGCTGTACTGTACCCATTCTGCAATATGTTAAAGTTTTAAATCAATCAATCAATAAATAGCATTTTAGCATTTTTATGAAACTACTGTATATATGTATGTCTCTAAATGTTTTGATGAATTGAAAATGGAGGACCCTTATGTAAAAAAGCCGAAAGTCTTTTTCTGGTCTTCATCCTCCTGTACTGTATTGTACCCATTCTGCAACCTTTTAATACAGTTTTCATTCATTCATTCTGACGGAAACATAATCATTTTGATTGACAGTCGAGTCTGCCAATGACGTCACACCGCTTGCACCCGCCCTGCTGTTCTTAGCACCAATCGGCAAGCGTTTGACTTCCTGAATGTCCCGTGTGCTAAACATCAACAAAGCTACTAACGTTAGCTCCCCGCGGCCGTCGAGTAGGAGACCAGTGCTTGACTAAATGAGGCATAATGATTTTACTACAACGAATGTTATAATAAAAGCCTTTCCATACATCTGTCTGATTGAAAACTTTATTAACAGACCGCGGAATGGGCATATCTCAGCACAGGCTGAGATATGAACGAGTAACGTGTGGACAGATTGACGCGACACAATCCTCTTGGGCAAAACATCACGATATCCACGATACGTTGAAAAAGTGTATCGTTAATGAACTGTACCCGATATTTATATAATATCGTCATATCGCCCAGCCCTAGTTGTAATAACGAATGCCGTTATTGGTAATCAATAAAGAAACGACTTCCCCCGCCCCCCCCCCTTCATGCATTCATGGTGGACCATGATACCGATCATATGCATTTTGATTTTTAACTCTAGCTTGTGTAGGGCTGAAACGCCATCGATTTAACGTTATTAGTTTAGCGCCCTATAACTAGCTTTGCAGGAATTACCCCAGAACATTTCGGTATATACCGTAATTCCTCTAATAGTAACCGGTATTCAATTAAAAACCGGGTCTCTATTAATGACCGGGTGCGCTGTTGAGCTAAGCAATTATAAGCCGGCCTCCTAATACAAGCCGGGTTTAATGTATAATTTTTTTTAATTTTTATTATTTGCAGCTGAACTTGACTGTTATTAGCCTAACTGTATATAGGTCTATATACAGGTATTTGAATGGGCAATAAATAGGATGGACCACAGTATTGTGGTAGTCTACCTCAGTTGAAGTTAAAGTTAAATTGACACTGTGTTGATGTTTTTATGGTATTTACCATAGGCAATATATTTAGTTATTGTTGTTATATGCTGGCCTGGCTGTGCAGTAAATACCATATAATGGTATGGTGTTAATGTTTACCAAGAGAGTAAGCCTACCTCAGAATTGTATAAAACGAAGTTGTTATTATTGTGATTGCACTATTTTCCTTTTTTTAACCTTTTTTTGACCACCTGTAATTGCACCGTTTACTACCGTATTTCATACAGTACTTGCTTGGTTTCAATAAATGAACCCAGTACATTTTACTGGGTTCAAACTGACACAAAATGTTGATTTATTCATTATGATCCGTTTGAAAATTAGAAATATAGGCCTCTCTCTTATACATGCCTCCTCCTAATACAAGCCTGGTATCCGCTACAGTTGAAACAAATACAAGCCGGGGTTACTATTAGAGGAATTACGGTAGTTCATATTCATGACGCTATAAAATGGGAACGTATTGATGAGAAAAATTATTTCTTTATGGCATATTGAAGGGACGGTTTATACTGTCAATTGACACTGACAATGACAATGGACACATAGCAATAATATAAAATATAGATTTAGCTCTACAAACAACTTCACGCACAGTGAAAACTGAAAAAAATTCATATGATCGGTATCATGGTCCACCATGAATGCATGAAAAGGGGGGGCGGGGGAAGTCGTTTCTGATTATTGATTACCAATAACGGCATTCGTTATTACAACAACATACGCTGATCAGAGGGTTGGCTATAAGAACAAGGCCCGATCAGGCTGAAATTTACGTTAAATCGCTCTTACCTGTGGCCGGTTGGATTCCAAAAAGAATTTCCCAGTTATTGATCGCCATCTGGTAGATCAATATGTCCATTGGTTGATGCTATATTTCTTTACTGCATACTGAATTCGGCGTCGCAATAAGTATTCCAGGCGATCGGTTGAAGCCATAGCTTCAGGCTAACAGAAAAATGTACGCGGATTGAAAAAAAAGTTACACACCGTCTGCAACAAGGAGTACTCCATTCTCGAGACAGTGCCACTACCAGGATCTGGTCGGTACGGCACTTTTCCGAATCCCAAAGGCATTTTCCAGCCAACATACAGCTCCGTGACAACATCCGGGATATTAGAATGGAATAAAAACAAAAACAAGCTTAACACATATATATACGTGGTTGGCCTTCAACGGTCTGCTCCGAAACACATATATACACGTGGTTGGCCAGGAATGTTTTAACTCTCATGCTTATTCTATAATAGAGCTTAACTCTCAGCCTTATTCTAGAGTTTAACGCTGTGTTCCCTTTCACAGGTCTTCTATCTGATATTCCGGACCCGGATCTGTTCCTGCAGGATTTATTGAACTCTATGCCCTGATGGCAAAACCTCATCTCACCCACACCCACCCACCTAACCAGACCCCCCCCCCCCACCCAAACCTGCAAATACCATATTTTTCTCTACACACATACACAAACACACAAAGTACACAACACATGTCCTACTCACTTTGCCCCCCCTCCTATATGGCATCCTCAAATTAATTTAAAGCAGAGATTATATGTGTAATTTTGGGAAATTCGTCCATTTCTGACTTGGTTTCTGTAACATTTAACACAAACAGTGTTATTAAAGAGGAAAGGCCCCCAAAAAACTAAACACAATTCACTTCTTATTCCAACAAACATAGCCGGTTCATTTCATGTTGGAACGTGGCCAAAACCTTCTCCTACGGCTGTAAACAACATGGCCAACCTTCTCCTGATGATGTAATCGAGAGACACATTTCTCGAGCTGGTCGACTAACCGGTAACGGGAGACACCGGCAGCACCTGGGTAACCGGTAACGGGTAACAGCACCTGGGTAACCGGTAACGGGAGACACCGGCAGCACCTGGGGCAATTTGATCTTCACTAGCATTACAATGAAATACAACTCATCTGCAAAGTCATTCATTAGACCTTTTTCTATCATACAATGTAATTGCTTGAACTTGATCAATTCGGGTCTTGTTAGTGAGCAAGACACATTCTATTTATCGGAAATCGTTTTCTTCTCAAATCACAGATTTACGTCCACTCAATGGGTCATTTGCACACACAAAAAAATGTGATGAAGCAGCTCTAGGTTTTGTCTTTATGATGTCACAGATTAGAGCTTTGGCGGAGAATTATTCATGTTCACAAATGTTGATTGAGCTGGTTTAGATCAGGAATAATATATATAACTGTATATTTAGAGTGGGTTTTCACTTTAAATCCCCTAATGTTTGGGGTGTAATCTTAAAGTAACTCAAAAAAAAAAGAAGTAAAAAAACGTTTTGGGCTTTGACCCACTACCTATTAAGAGTGACTTTTATGTTATCTTGTTATACTTTTTTTGTTGGTTGAAGTTTTTTTTTTGTTTTGTTTCTTTCCAGGGCTGTGAGCTAAGCTTTTATAAAAAAATGCCCCTGGTGTTTTTCACTGTTTGGTCTTCATGTAGGTTTAAACTGGAATGTTTGAGTGACGGGCAGGAAAATAATAAGTTTTGATTTATTGCCTGTGTACTTTTAGTAGTTCTTCAATGGCCAACAGAAGTTTTTTTTACCAAGACATCCCTTGGTGACAAAGTAATATTCAGACTTGTGATCGATTCCATCTGTTGTGATGAAACCTCGGATCTGTCTCCATTGACAATAAACGGACCTGCGTTACACCTTTTTACAACTTTTCTTTTCTTCAACTAATGTTTTAACTTATTCTCACCCAACAACACATCATCAACACTCTGTTTCTCTTGGGTTTCTCCTTGTTCTTTGGCTGTTTGGTCACCCCCCCCGCTGTCATCAGCCCCCCTGAATAGCTTTCTGGTAAGAAGTCAAGGTGCCGCTATGTTTTCACCTGAGAATCAGCTCTTCTGACATTTAGACGGCAGTTAGAACAGTCTTCTTGTAACTCGGAGCTGAATGCATGGTGTGCAGTTTGATCCTCAGTTCTTGTTCATTCTCCTCTTTCCTGCTGCTACAATGTTCAAACTGTTGCTGGATGTCTGCTTTTTGGATTCACCCATACGATTAATAAAGCCGTAATAATTCCAAATCTGAAGCCAGGTGATCTCTTGTTCTGTTTCATCTGTTTGGAAGTTGATGTTTTTAGGGATGAGTCAGTTTACATGATCACACTTTTCATTCACTTACATGGGAAATCATGTGCACAAGGTTGGTTAACAGCCTGTTGATCAGGGGTCTCAAACTCGCGGGCCAATTGCGGCCCGCAGGATGATATTTTGCGGCCCCCTACTGGACATCAAAGTGTAGTGTTAATGCGGCCCGTGCGCAACTGTTTGCAGAGTCGTTGCGCGAGAGTTGGAAGTTTTATTTATTTTATCACTTGTAGGCTACCATAGCGCAGGCTCATGACAGCAACGTTATGTTAGTGACTTGGTTGAAACGTGATTCCGGAGTGATATCAAGTAAAGTGGAAGCAAATGCATCCTCGCTATCTCTCTCCTCTGCGAGCAGTGCTCTGCATGTCCGGCTGCACTGCCACTGCCTGTGTCTGTGTACGGGTCTGGTCCAATCACATACGCGTCCCGTCAGCGTTTTTCCCCCTCACCCACAGTCTGCGAATCAGAGGCAGAGTAGGGAAGTAGGGCGGGTCTTCACGGACTGCATGTCGTGTCTCTCTTTCAGTTCAAGTCGGAGCAGAGTTTACAGCGCATCTACAGTAAACTCGCTCCCAGTTTTATCTCTGAGAGATAAATGTAGCTATTAGCCTATTTTCGCCAGCAGGCAGCCAGCAGAAAAATATGGCATTTTCAAAGATGGTCAGTAAAAGAAAAGTCGACTGCAATTCAAAGGTGAATGGACGGAAAAATATGCGTTCACGCTGAGTGCCTATTGCTTATTAACAGCGAAGGAGTGCGCCGAATGCTTCCGCGTTTTCCCTGATTGGCTGCGACACGCCCCGCGGTCACATGGTCACATTGTCACATTCTTGCACTCCTCCGCTGTTAAAAAGCAACACGCATCCTGAGTCCCAGCCAGGGGCGTAGCTGGAGATTCTGGGCCCCATGAAAGAATCAATTTGTGGGCCCCCAATCTATTAAAAAATGTGGGGCCCCCAATCTATAAAAAAAATTGGGGCATTTATTTATTGATGAAAACGCATAATATGGTTTTTACCTATTTTTTTTATAATACAGGCAATTATACTTTTGAGTCATCTACATTAACTTACTTTAGGATCATAATAATAAAACCATATTAATAAAAAGATAATAATAGTGTTCTCTGGGCCCCCCCCCCCCAGTGCTGGGCCCTTGGAATCATCCTAACCTCCCCCCCCCCCCCCCCTGCTACTCCCCTGGTCCCAGCACCAAACCAATTATGTGACTATGCCAAGAAACGGTAGCTATTTGAAAATAATGTATGACTGAGTAATGGAGACCATGTTTGAAGGCAAACAAAAGCAAATCCCCCTCAGATCGCACAGCAACCAGAATAACTGAAATACTGGCTGGTGATTTGATTAAACAGCTTTGTGATAGAATAAAAAAAAATGCACAGTGCATTTCCATAGCTGTGGATGAGTCCACTGACACCACTGAGAAGCCTATGTTCTGAAGAACTGTTCATGTTCTGAAATGTTATTGCTAAAGATTGATAAGATTGGATCAGTTGTACTTTTTTTTTTGAATACTTGAACCCCTTTTTTTGTGGAATATTTGATGCGGCCCAGCCTCACCCAGGTAAATTGAGTTTGAGACCCCTGCTGTAGATGATGCCTGCAGTGATTTTAGAAGGTTGGTTATACAATTATTGGGTAAAGAGAACTGAAGAAACAGACCTCCCTGAAGTTTCTGGGCTTACTATTATATTCAAACACTATTCTCTTGTTTATTTTAAATGTACTTATCTACACCTACAATGGTATTTAATCGTATCTACACCTTCAAGGTAGCTGACACACGCATACAGTATCTTAAATGGGTTAGTCCAACAGGCATGTGGCTGCCATTGCTTATTGCACAGGCAATGGATAGACTATTTTAATGCAGGAGTGCATTTGGGGGTGGAGGCCAGCAATAACCAACTAATAAGAAACTATTCTCCACCATCAACCACCTCCTCAAACCCCAAATATCACTTCACTCCGACTCCTCTGAGGAACAGTGTAGCAACTTTGCCACCTTCAGGACCAAAGTTGACACCATCCGCTCCCTCTCTAGCCCCTCTGCCCCTCCAGTCCAAACAGTTGACCCACAGCTGGCGACTACTCAACCTCTCTGCTGCTTTTCAATCACGCAGCGAGAGGTTGAGGAAATCGTCGGAAAATGAAGCCTTCCACTTGTATCCTGGACCCCTTTCCCTCAGCCCTGGTGAAATACAATATTGTCGCTATGAGCCCTCTCATCACCAAGGTCATAAACCTCTCTCTCCAGGCTGGCCATGTCCCCTCTGCCCTTAAAACTGCAGTCATAGGCGAGCTCCCGTAGCTCACCGCGTACCTCGGCGCTATTTCTGCGTCGGGGACAACCGTGCTCGTCACGGATTTGGGGTACACGAGTTCGATTCCCTGACCCGCCGTATTTTCTCAGTGTCTTCCCCTACTCTACATCCCATTCAACCTGTTTCTGTCGGTCATGCTTGACCAGAAAAAGCGATAAACGCTAAAAAATAAAGTTAAAAAAAAAACTGCAGTCATAAAACCACTAATTAAAAAACCCTCCCTAGACCCGGAAATCTTGGCCAACTACAGACCCATATCCAACCTCCCATTCCTGCCCAAGGTGCTGGAGAAGGTAGTTGCCGCTCAGCTTCAGGACCACCTAAACTCGAACAAACTTCTCGAGAAGTTCCAGTCAGGTTTCCGTTCTGGCCACAGCACAGAAACGGCCCTGGTCAGGGTCACCAACGACCTACTGATGACTGCTGATGCTGGCTCTCCTTCCCTCCTCATCCTCCTTGACCTCACAGCAGCTTTCGACACCGTCGATCATGACATCCTCCTCCACCGGCTTCAATCCACCATCAGACTTTCAGACTCTGTCCTTGATTGGTTCAGATCTTACCTCACCGGGAGAACGGAGTATGTCTCCTTGGGAGAGGCAAGGTCTGACACCCATCATGTCACCTGTGGTGTCCCACAAGGATCAGTCCTCGGCCCCACCCTATTCACCCTCTACATGCTCCCTCTTGGCTCTGTCATCAGCCGGCATGGAATATCATTCCACTGCTACGCTGATGACACCCAACTCTACCTAAAAATAAATCCTACCCATCCACAGTTCTGCCATCTTCCACTCTGACCACCTTCCTTGAGGATGAAGCACAACTTCTTACAGTTAAACAGTTCTAAAACTGAAGCCATTATTATTGGCACCCCACAGCAGGTTCGCTCATCCACCATCACCACCATCACTTTTTCCGGCCAAAACATCACCCTGTCACCAACAATCACCAACCTAGGGGTAAAAATGGACCCTCACCTGACCTTTGAGGCGCACATAAATCAATTATACAAAAACTGTCTACCACCTTAGTAACATCGCCAAACTTCGCCCCTCACTCACTCTGTCAGATGCCGAAAAGCTCATCCACGCCTTTGTCTCCTCCAGGCTGGATTACGGCAACGCACTCCTCATCGGGATCCCTAGCAAGGCTACAATGTATCCAAAACAGCGCTGCTAGGATCCTGATGAGAGTGCGGAAATACCACCACATCACTCCCATCCTCAAGTCCCTTCACTGGCTCCCTGTCTCACTCAGGATTGAGTTCAACGTCTCCCTGCTCACCCACCAATGCCTCTATGGAAACGCCCCCCTATACCTCAAAGAACTCATCACCCCTCACTCCTCCTCTTGACATCTCCGCTCTGGCAAACCACCTCCAGCGCCCAAGGACCAATCTCTGCACTATGGGAGATCGGGCTTTTTGCTCTTCTGCTCCCAGTCTGTGGAATGCTCTCCCTGACTACCTGAGAGCACCACAGACTGTGGATGCTTTCAAGAAAGGCCTCAAAACTCCCCTTTTTAGTAGAGCTTTCTGTTGACTTTTTATCATATTTTTAGCTCCACATATGTATGTTATGTTCTTTTACCAATATCTTTTATCAGTTTTATTTATTCTATGTTATTCTATGTTTAGTTTTGCCTATTTTTTATTCCTTCTTTTATTCTTGCTAGTTCTTATGTTCTTTGAACTGTAACGCTTTGAGATTTGCCCCGCAATTGTAAAGCGCATTACAAATAAAATCTATTATTATTATTATTATTATTATTATTATTATTATTATTATAAACATATTTAATATGAGAGTTAATATGCAGCACCACAAACCACCTCTGCTGGAGAACTGACTCCTGCACGGACTCTGGCACATTGTTATTATTATTGATAGAATAACATGTCTCACTTGTCATGTTATTATTGATAGAGTAACATGTCTCACGTGTCATGTTATTATTGATAGAGTAACATGTCTCACGTGTTATTGTGTTATTATTTGATAGAGTAACATGTATCACCCGTCAGTTATTATTATTTATAGAGTAGCATATGTCTCACGTGTCATGTTATGTTATTATTGATAGAGTAACATGTCTCACCTGTTATTGTGTTATTATTGATAGAGTAACATGTATCACCCCACCGTCAGTGTTATTATTTATAGAGTAGCATATGTCTCACCTGTCAGTGTTATTATTATTGATAGAGTAACATATGACCCAGAGTGCTTGTATTATTTTGTATCTAGTTTACTTCCCACGTTGTTTTCCCAAAAATAAACAGGCGTTGGTTTTTTTTTTTCAAAAAGAGGCGTGGCTATCACAAAGAAGTGCTGACGAAGAGGAGGATGGGCAGTGCGTGTAAAAAGGGTGATGATATCAAGCGACCATCATCGACTAGCTGGATGATATTGTAACGGGAAACAAACGAACGGTTGCAGAATAAATGGATATAGTCGCGTATATGTTTAATTAGGCTGGACCATCCGAGGGCTTCAATAAGATCATTATCAAGGTGACATAATGGTTCTTCGTAATTTTTCGTCAGCAAGCAACAACATAATTATGCAACGGTCGCCCCAGAATCGACTCATTCATCATATCCTGCAGTAACAGCCTCCTGGCAGCTGAAGGGGTGGTGGAGGACACACGGACACCGTGGGCGTCTGACTTGAAAAGCCGAGCAGGTCGATGATTTATCTTCTGTAGTATTATTATTTTTATTATTGTTGTATTCATATGGAAGCAGTATGAATCCCCTCCACGCCGCAGAGACCTCGTCGTCCTCCGGTGTCGCACCGGGACGACAAGGCGGCACCCCGGAGGCCACCGGCGTCGGTCCTGCTGCTGCGACTCACCACGGTCTCCGTAACGATCTGGGCTCCAACATCCACGTCCTGAAAACACTCAATTTACGATTTCGCTGTTTTCTTAACAAAGTTCACGACCTGGAGCGCAGGAACAAACTGCTGGAGGCGCAACTACAACAGGCGACAGAGCAGCGTCTGTTCAGAACCTTCTTGCTGCGCGAACAGGCGACCCAGACCGACTACTCCCGGGACCTGGGCGCCGGAGCCCCGCAGGAGCAGCCGCCGAGCCCCGGTGCACCGTGGAGCCTCACCCGCAGCAGGCAGAGGCATGGAGATCGATTCAGCCCCGCCGGGGGTTCATGGAACCGCCCTGGTGGGGTCTGTGTCGGGGTTCAAATAGACACGATCACCCCTGAACTCCGAGCCTTGTACAATGTTTTGGCCAAAGTCAAGCGTGATAGAGACGAATACAGACACAAGTAAGCGAATTATAATGTTTGCATGTGTTGTTTGTAGGCCTGTATCATCCCGATGCCTAAAACACCGTTTATTATAGCAGTTCCTTTCCAATTCATGGCTACGTGAAAGATGTTCATACTCACAAATATGAACGCGCATGTTTACGTATGTGTGTATTTGATTCGATTCGATTCAATGTCATTGTTCAGTACAATGACAATGAATTGGCATCTAACCATAGTGCAAATGTAACGGTAAATCGCATTAACAATGTACAAGTGAATACATGTGATATATAACAAGCTACTGAGTAATATATGCTAAAATGGTGTACAGTATGTTTTTGTACTGTGATAAAGCCTAAGCCAGGTATACTGTACATTATACTATGGTAGTAAGTATGGGATAAATACAGATAGTCAGATATATAATAGGTATATCCAAGAGTTGTAGATATATATACAGTAGCATAGTATTATTATACATGACTATCATACAGGTAAGTAAACTGATATAAGGGTAGACTAGGATGCGGTAGGTATTTATGATTACAGTGCAAGGATGTTTTTTGTAATTTGTGTAATGTGTATTCGCCTCAGTCATAACTCTACATTTCTGATTCGATTTGGATAACATTTTGCGCGTAGGTTGACGGTCGTCCAATGACCTGAATTTTTTTTTTTAAATATTTTTCAAATCGGTCAATGACAAGTATTTTATTAGAATGGATTTCCACCATTGAAATAAATATTGAGGATTAACCTACATGCTTGAGGGCAATACAACAGAAGTTCACAGATCTGCCTGCTGACTGCTTGCATCAGGGCTGCCCTGAATATTTTTTTTTTTTTTTTAAGCTTCTGAACCAATTTTATTTATTTTTTGGATCCACTTTTTCTCCCATTTTCTATATTTTTTTCTCCCATCCCAATTCCCATCCCCTATCTCGAACGCTGTTTCATGCCTCCCACAAGCCGGCTGTAATGTGGACGAAGCCATACATTGCAAGAGTCCCCTCCGGTACTCGAGGTAGCAGCCGTCGTATCTTTTCACCTGCTCAGCGCGATCTTTCAGCGTCAGGGGTCTGCGCTTTGGAGGGATGCCGCCCCCATCGCTTCCTGATTCTACTGCGCAGGCGCGCCAACCGACCTGTAGGAGTCGCTGTCCACAACGTCCGATCCCCACCCATCAGTTTTCCCACCCCCTAATACTGCCAATTGTATTAGTACGGACGACCAGCCAAACTGAAAACAATGTGGAGAGCTGGGCTCGAACCCAGCGTCTCCAGCATTAGTGGTGAGTGCCTTGCCCACTGCACCACCTAGCCGCTTCTGAACCAATTATTCAATGATATTTGAAGCTTCGCTATGGCGACAGGGTGGGGGTGGAGGTGCTACAAAATGTAATGTCAATGTAGGTATAAAGACCTTACTGTATTTTTAACACAAACATTTTCAGTTCAGTTCCAATTTAAGTGAACGTGTCCAGCTAAATTGAGAGTGCACTGACTTTCAATTGCACATTCAATGCAGACCTACAAGTTTAGTTGGCACGCATACATTGACAGCATGCCCTGAGCAGGCAGCCAAACATAAAGATAACATTAATGTAGGCCTACATCTCCTGTCAATTACTGTGGGAAGTTCAAGTTCATCTGATGCTAATCATGCAGTGGATGTTCTATTTAGCTAAAACATGGGGGAAGTAATCCACCAAAGGGACAGTTCTTGGAAAGTTAAAGACATTGGACCTCATTCTCAAAAGCATGAAACCACAGTACCATGTGCACACAGAATCCACAGGCAACGCAAAAGCAATTTGTGACTGATCAAATTTAGATTAGATTCCAATTTAATGTCATTATACAGCACAAGTACAGTACAACGAAAATAAGTTTGACATCCAACTAGAGTGCATATGTAACAGTAAAGTGCAATAGTAATATAAAATGTACAGGTGATTAAACTGGGTATAAAATATATAGATTAGTACTGAGTAATAGTGCTAATCAGATGTATGTACAGAGTTGTAGTATTATTATGTACAGTGATACAGGTATAAAGACTCTATGGTAGTAAGTCATACTGACCAGCAGCGTAACTAGTAAGGGATATGTACAGATATAGATATAGTATATTATCTGCAGATATGTAAAAAAAGGAAACGCCGGCCAGTAAACGCAAACTTCACCGGTGTAGAATACTGTTGCAAGGAGTAGAACATAAGCGTGACATCTTATTTAGTACTGTCAATATGGGTACAACTTAAGGCCACCCAAAAAAGAGGCATGGGACGAGATAACATGTGAGGTTAACATGGTGACAGAAGAGGGGCGCACAGCTGAAGTGAAAAATAAATGGGCTGGTGATGAGGCCAAAAAAATTATCGCAAAACATAGGAGGAGCCACTGAAACAGCGGGCTCAGGTTGTCTGAGGTGGACCAGCAGCGTCTATACTTTCCGTAGCCGCATTTCTGGCAGACGCTCTCTGATTGGCCACTGTTGCGCAATCGCGTGACGAGCTGTGTCTTTGCCCATTTCCACGTCAAACAGCCTGCAAACTACCTGGCGTTCTATCGCCCTGCTCTAAGACAAACTCTAACCTTAACCAACTTCGAAAGAGTGCCTAAGCTTAACCGTCGAAAGAACTTGCCGTCACGCTCTAAGACAAACTCTAACCTTAACCAACTTCGAAAGAGTGCCTAAGCTTAACCGTCGAAAGAACTTGCCGTCACGCTCTAAGACAAACTCTAACCTTAACCAACTTCGAAAGAGTGCCTAAGCTTAACCATCGAAAGAACTTGCCGTCACGCTCTAAGACAAACTCTAACCTTAACCAACTTCGAAAGAGTGCCTAAGCTTAACCAGTGTAGAAACAGGCGTCGGGCCAATCAGAGAGCGTCTTGCCAGAAATGCGGCTACGGAAAGTATACACGCGGACCAGCACATCGAGGCCATCATGGGCACCACAGCAGTCGCCGATGTGCTAGCTGCTGCTTCCAAACGCAACCATCAGTCCGATGCTGCGCTCGACGGTGGAACGAGTGTGTGCATTGCTCTCTCTGTAGGCCTCTCTCTGTGTCAGTTTGTGGGCTGTCACCGAAGCCTGTTTTTGGGATTTGAACTTCGTCAGGGTTTTTTGAATGGACATTCGAACCTTCGTTTTTAATAATAATTTAAAAAAGAAATTCAAATATATATTTTTTTACAGTTTTTTTAACTTATTTTTTTTGTGTGTAAATATCCTCAAACTAAATCCTCAATTTGAATAGTCATTCATCTGATTAAATGAGTATTTATTTTATTTTATTAAATCTCTTTAATGAATATAACTCATCAGTTTTAATACTATAATATTAGTGTAGCCTAATATTTATCTGCAACTGTGAAGAAAAACCCCATTGGTTTAAACAGAATGAATAGACACATAAAAATAAAAAATATATTATTTTTTTATTTCTTTTATTTGAATGTTGATTTAGAATTTGAATGCCAACGTAACGAACAAATGTTTGGGCTCAGCCCTAATTTTATGTGCAGTCACACAGATGCTTCAGCAGGGAGCATAGACTGTAGGACTAGGTCGAGAGCAGGGAGCAGCCCGGCCCGGCCAAGCCCAAATTATTGATTTAAAAACAAAGCCCTACCAGGCCCGAACCCGTTTGGTCGGGTCAGGCTCGGGCAGGGATGCAGACCTCTAGTGCACGCCTGATCTGTTCTGTAAGAATGTCTAAGCACTGGAGCATCTGGGCAGTGTAGAGGTCTAAGCACTGGAGCATCTGGGTAGTGTAGAGGTCTAAGCACTGGAGCATCTGGGTAGTGTAGACTAGAGGACTAAGCACTGGAGCATCTGGGTAGTGTAGAGGTCTAAGCACTGGAGCGTCTGGGTAGACTAGAGGACTAAGCACTGGAGCATCTGGGTAGTGTAGAGGTCTAAGCACTGGAGCGTCTGGGTAGTGTAGAGGACTAAGCCCCCCCCCCTACTTGACTGATCTCCTTCTTCCCTACCACCCCACCCATTCCCTCCGGTCCCCCTCCACTGCCTCCCTCACTGTCCCGACATTCAAACTCAAAAACGTTGGTGATCAGGCCTTCTCTCGCACTGCACCCTGACTCTGGAACTCCCTCCCTCAGTCCATCAGAGACTCCCCTACACTCTCCACCTTCAAAGCTCGCCTCAAAACCCCCCGTTGCCTTCATCAACCCCCCCCCACCCATAACCCCCCCCCCTCCAACCTGATTGATGTCTGTTCCTGTCACTCTGTCTTTTTGTGTTATCTCAAGCTGTTTTCCCCCGTTTCCCCCATGGTCTCATGTTCCTTTTTTGTTTCTTTGTTTTTACTATAACTACTGTCAGCGACTTCGGGTCATTGAGAAGCGCTATATAAATAAAATTCATTATTATTATTATTATTATTATTATTATTATTATTATTATTATTATTATTATTATTATTATTATTATTATTATTATTATCTGGTTAGTGTAGAGGTCTAAGCACTTGCCTACCACCGCAGAGACCCGGGTTCAATTCCCAGCAGGGGTACCTACTACCTCCAGCTTGGTCAGTCGTCTCTACGAACACAATTGGGAGTGGGAAGCTGGTGCGGTATGAGTCCTGGTCTTTGCATCAGCGACTCCTACTGTTCGGCCAGGGCGCCGGGAGGGGTTCTGGGGGAGATAGCGTGAACCTCCCAGGTCCATTATGTTCTCCCAGTGAAACTCCTCACTGTCAGGTCAGGTGAAAAGCGGCTGGAGACTATTTATTCATCTGTATCTGTCAGTCATGCACCTGACAGCCTCTTCTCCACAGCCTGCTTTCTTGACATGGACTTAGTTTGAAGACCCTGATGTTTGAAGACCCTGATGTAAACAAGACAAACGTCTTTCTCAGGTCTGCATCCCCTTAACAATTGTGTGTATTGAGCCGTACTGTATTGTACCCATTCTGCAATATGTTAAATCAAGTTTTCATTCATTCACATCCTTATTGTCTACAATATTAAGAAACATACTACATGCTAATAACCCACATACTGCACACCCTTTAGATCATAGAAGTTACCTGTATTCATGCACAACCTAGAAAAACAAACTTAAACAAACGCATGTTTTCTGAAATGGAGGGCAGTGTGTGTGATGCGGGAGCTTTCGTTCCCGATGCAATAATAACTTCCTGTCTAATATCTGTGTTTACTGATCTTATTGCAATTTGTTATACCCAATCCTTAATACCTATTGTCAATAAAAAAAAGTCAGTTACCATTTGTAATAATTAACCCTGTCCACTCAGTCTGCACTGTTTCTGTCTATGTTAGCACAGATCAGTTTAGTTAGTCACACTTTCAGCGTGTCCATCCGTATCAAATGGTAATAATTAACGTTACATTACCTCCACCTTGTCTGCTCTGCAACAGCTTTCTCTCTATCTTTGAGTATATAATGAGAATAAAATGGAAATATAGGAGTTATTTGCACAGGCTGTATTTGACCATATCATATGCAGATAGAAAGATGAACCTTTTACCAGACCATAAGCAGATATAATTGCAAATAAAAAGTGCTCTACACATGTGATGGCAGAATGCAGGGTTGTAATTCTACTGAATCTCCATTAAATGTGATGCTGCCAAGTCTGTTCAGTCTGCCTCCATCTTGATAACAGGGACTAACAAGACCTGACCTCTATCTCTTTGAATAGAGATTCATCCATATCTGAGAATATGTCTGACATATCATTGTTTTTCTTTCATATTTTAAGTCACTGATAAATTACTTGCAATACAGAATGGTTAAGTTGCTCAAAAAG
Organism: Notolepis coatsorum; assembly: GCF_963971535.1. Classification (NCBI taxonomy): domain Eukaryota; kingdom Metazoa; phylum Chordata; class Actinopteri; order Aulopiformes; family Paralepididae; genus Notolepis; species Notolepis coatsorum. The sequence continues at coordinate 25,398,593 of NC_140181.1, forward strand.
GACAATTTTGTGATATAAATCTTTTTACCATGGCAACCACTATCTGCGCAATTCCTAGCCTTTTGGCAGAGATCATTATTAATTTCAAACGTCTTGGAAACTCACATTTCACCTCAATAATTTTCATTAAGGTCCTATATTACAGTATGAACAACTAGTTTTTTCAGTGCTTGTGTACATACAGTACATCTGGGTCTCTGATGGGCCTACTAACACTCACACTGAAATAAGACAATGAAGTCCAACATGCTTCGGCCAAAATAATAAAAAAAAAAGTAAGTCTTGTTCTGAAATCCCCTGAAGCGTGTTTGTTTACCTTGCAATGCAGCTCGTTTTGGGAAATGTGTGTGTGTGTACGTGGGTTGCGTTGGAATACAGCTACCTTAGCGTCATATAACATAAAAACAATGGTTCGTGTTTGTACGTTTCCAAATGATATCAACAACATGTTGCCTACATGTAACATTCATAAACTATTGATACGTACTGACACACTCAAGCTGTGACTAGATGTTGTGCTACATGGACCCTAATACCAGAGCCATCCTGGTTCACCAAAATACTTTGAAAGAGAGATGGACAATAAAAGTAGGAGGGGAGGATGACGCATGTCTGCTGGCTTTGGGGAGTTCCTTGAGGGCGGAGGGCAGTAAACGGACAGGAGCACTTGGATTGGTCCCCGGGCGCGGCACACGCTGCAGCCCTTGTCTGCTCCCGGCTGCCCTTGGGGGGAAGGACGACGGGATGGGAGGTGCAGAGAACATTTCATTCAGCGACTCAGTGCATGTGTGTGTGTTCCTGTGGGTCGCCATCGCATGTGGGAGTCAAAATAAAGACGTCTTCTTCATCTGTGTACGGGAACGACAGGGAACGAGTCATGTATTGTAGTCTGAGGAAGCTTTATGACCAAGGCTGAGTCATGTCTATGGACAAGCAGCTTCAGGCCTCTGTTCAGATTTTAAAATGAGGCCCTCCGCCCTCAAGGAACTCCCCAAAGCTGTTCGGTTTTGACACCAGTGGTTGGCAGGATGCCAGCAGACATGCGTCATCCTCCCCTGATTGATTGAATTGATTGAAAACTTTATTAACAGATTGCAGAATGGGTACAATACAGTACGGCTCAATACAAACAACTGCTAAGAGGATGCAGACCAGACAAAGACTTTCGTCTTGTTTACACCAGGGTCCTGCATTTTCAATTCATCAAGACATTTCCGACATACAAGACATACAAATATACAGTACTGTGTAAGAAAAAGAGACCCTCCTACTTTTATTGTTCATCTCTCTTTCAATCACTTTCATTCTCTTTCTGTCTCTGTACTGTATAGCTTTGGCTATAGGGCACAACATTCTACTGTCCATCGCTACAGTACATCTCCACTCAATCTATTGACATAACAATGCTGTAGAAACCTTTTGTTGTGTCTTTGGTCATCGCTTGCTGACATACAGTCCCCTGTGTTTGTGTGTGTGTGTGCATGCCTGTGTAAAAATGTTCACAGGGAGAAACTAGACCCGGCGTTTTCAGGGAACTGGGATGTTTGCTTTATGCAGCTTCTCAGGTAGCTAAGGAAACGGCAATATGCAGACATTACATACAGTAGTTGTCAGGGAACGCTCGTTTTATGTAGGCCTATACTTCCAAGTGTATACATACCAAGTAGAGGAGGCCAGGCCTATACTTCCAAGTGCATGTGTCTGGGTTACAGAAACCCCACTCATCGGCTGGCACATTTTCCTCCGTCTCTGCTGTTATAATTTAATTTGCAAGTGTGGGTCCTATATTAACAACGAAGTCATTGAAACCATTATAGCTATTTCATTTAGATTGGTTATTGTTTTGCCATTGTCAATTAAGCATTGCGGGTAATCTGTGGACAATGATAATTTTTTTTACAATTCTGTTCAAAATGCTCCATAATCCCTTTATATTATTTTTATGGTTTTCTAATAAGTTATTATAATAATCTTTTTTAGTCATTTGTTTTTATATCTTTTATATTTACTTTCAGTATCTATAGTTCTGTCTTAGGTATTCCTTGTATAGTGTGTTCTTTTTGTAACAGGCATTTTTTTTATTCATGTGTAATCCACGGTTTCTTTGTCTCAGTTTTCTTTCTTTACATCTCTGAATAGGGCAGTTTTTGTCATAGTTGACTATATACACTAATAAATATAGTATATGCTATATTAGTATCCTCTTCATTGTATATATTGTTCCAGTTTTGAGCCAACATTATTAGTCATTTGTATCTAGGTATAGCTGCTATCTTTTTATGCTCATATTCACACTTATATATCGCAAATATTGGCAGATGATCTGCAATATCTGTCACTAATACTCCCCTCTATGTTATTTCCAAATTCATTTAATTATGTTACCAATTTGAGTTTGTAGTGATTCTAGTAGGTGTGGTTATTAAAGGATATAAATTAAAGCTATACATATGATCAATAAATGTATCTTATAAATTAATGCTTGTATGGATTAAATACATTTAAATTATAGTCGCCACGTTCAGATCATGGCACATCCGAAGGGGTGTGATTAGCCTTGAGAGACAACACCACTCTCTGATGTTCACTCCACCTTTGATTTATTGATTGATTTTCTATTCATCTCGAACCAACACACATAACAAATCACAACAAAACGATAAAAGCAAAAACAATATACATACATACACATACATATATCTACATACATACAAATAAACATATATACGTATAAACACAAACACACTCACACATACATATAAAAATAAACCAAAACATAGAATTTGGTTTGAGAAGGGGCAGAAAGAAGCAGTGCTTATCTAGTCCTGCCCCTTCCTTACATCACACAATTTACAGATTCTTGCTCTCTATCTACAGCATAGTAAATGATACTTTTTTTTTTTTTTTTTTTTTTAAAGCTGAGAGAAGAAAAGAAAGCAGTATTTGCAAGGAATAGAATATGCCATAATCATAAGTAACAGTACTACTCTAGATTTTCCTCTTTCATGTATTTGTTTAAGAATGCCTCTCATAATATAAGGTAAAGGGCTGTTGACAGAAACTCTCTGCTCAATCTTGGTAATTCCAGTACGATCGATAACCACTGTCTCTGCCTGCCTCACAATCTTAGCATGTCTTAGCACTATACACACACACATGGGGGCGACAGTGGCTTGGGAGGTAGAGCAGTCGTCTGGCAATCTGGAGGTTCCCGGTTCGATTCCCGCTCCTCCCGGACAGCGTGTCGATGTGTCCTTGAGCAAGACACTTAACCCCTAATTGCTCCCGATGAGCAGGTTGGCACCTTGCATGGTTGCCTCTGCCGTCAGTGTGTGAATGTGTGAGTGAATGGGTAAAAAGTAACAAATTGGTGGGAGCTCCAGTAGCTCACCGCATATCTCGGCGCTATTTCTGCGTCGGGGAAAACCGTGCTGCGTCACGGATCTGGTGGACTCCGAGTTCGATTCCCGGACCCGCCGTCATTTGCCAGAATGTCGTCCCCTGATCTATATCCCGTTTCACCCTGTATCTGTCGGTCATGCTTGACCAGAAAAGCGATGAACGCTAAAAAATATAGTTAAAAAAAAAAAAAAAGGTAACAAATTGTTAAGCGCTTTGGATAAAAGTGCTATATAAAAAAGCAGCCATTTACACACACACACACCAAATCAATTTAGTCCCTGACATTCATCCAGCAGCTAAGACGCTCCGCTGCAGGGAATTCCTCCCACTGCTAAAAGTGTGGGTAACACATCCACAAACATTTCTATTTCTATTCATTCTGCTATCCATGCTACCATCATTTCATATAAAACCATAATCTCTTCACTTTGATTTGTAAAGTCTCTGTTGGTTGAATTAGAGATGTACTGCCTACTGTGCCTAGTTTTCAATATATTGGTATAGACAGCAGTGTAGCCCCTAAACAAGCACACAGTTACTTACTACACATGATGTACAGTATCCTCTAAGAGCCATCTTCACACCACAGCACATACTGGTACCCAGGTCCGAGACCACTGTTACTGGTACCCAGGTCAGAGACCACCGGTACTGGTACCCAGGTCCGAGAGGGATCAGTCTTCATGCTAGCAGTAGTAACACATTTTGTTATTTGGTGTTTAGTTCCAGAGAGATTCTCATTATTTTCTCCTCTTATGCCAAACATACATAGCTATCATAGGATCTGGCTGAAATAGTATTTCCAAGACCTCTGACAGTGTTTTAAATATTGAACTCCAGTAAGTGGACAGTTAGGACACAACCAAAAGACCTGACAATAAAAATGAATGGAAAGTTGAATCTAATTGTTTTGACCTACATACCAAATAGATTAATAGGTTAAGAGAGAGACGTAGATGATTTATATTGTCGTGTTAAGAGAGAGAGAGACGTACTGTAGATTATTTGTATTGTGGTGTTAAGAGAGAGACGTAGATGATTTGTATTGTGGTGTTAAGAGAGAGACGTAGATTATTTGTATTGTGGTGTTAAGAGAGAGACGTAGATGATTTGTATTGTGGTGTTAAGAGAGAGAGATTTGTGGCTTTATTTTAATTGTATCATTCCCTGGCTTTTGCTGAAACAACACATGGTTTTCACGTCAACATACATTATTGAGGACAAAAAAACTCAATAGAGAGTTTGTGTATTTTCTGGATAACAGACCATCGGACTAATGAGCTTCCTTTTCAACTAATTGAGGCAGCGACACTTCAGAACAATGGGTTTTGTTTTCAGGAGAACAGACTGTCGGACCAATGGGCTTTCAGTCCAATGGTAAATGTTTCGGCCTATTGAACTGTCTGAAAAATGGGGCGTTGGACTTATGGTGCTGTGCCAATTCCTCAGAAAAAGAAAAACACGAGAGTGAAACCCTTTTGGATGTTACAATGTCCTGTTGGTATCAAGAACCTAATCTGTAAAGCCGTCAAACAGCAACCTCTAGGCAAAAGAGCCCCGCTTGGTATTGCCTTTTGTTTCCATTTTTTGTTTTGGTCTGATGTGTTAGAATTGTACCAATTACAATGTGTTTTAGAATTGAGTGGGGACAAGGAAGGGGGTTGCTACTGCTGGCCACACCTCAGGCTCTGACAAGAGAGGTCTGGAGAAATTCACACTATAATCAATTACTCAACTCCAACCCACACATCAGACCAAAACAACAAAATGTAAACAATGTTAAATACTAAGCAGGGATCTTTTGCCTAGATGTTGCTGTTTAACAGCATTACAGATTCTACCTGAGAGTTCTAAATACCTGTGTGTAATACGGCTACTGAGAGCTCTAAATAGCTGTGTAATATGACTACTTAGAGCTCTAAATGTCTGTATGTAACATGGCTACTGAGAGCTCTAAATATCTGTGTGTGTATCTGTGTGTCACAAATTATTGTTAAAAAACAGGCTAGCATATGTATGATTAGCAACAACACTTATTTTGATGGATTTTCAGTTTTTTTGTAATGTCAGATTGAAAAAAATACAATCTTTTATTCAACTTCAGCCCTGATCATAACACCACATATTCATTTTATAATTCTAACCCTTTAAATGCCAGTGTGTGTGATGGCATATATTTGCAATATATCAAATGCAAAGTAGATTTTTCTGGGGGGGATTATTACAGGCTAGCATGTGTCAATGATTAACAACAACAGTTTTTTGTAAGGGTCCCGCCTCCACCAATCGCATGCGGCTCCCTTTGTGTGTGTGTGTGAGAGCAAGAGAGAGAGAGAGATAGTTCTCCAACTTGTGTGAGTTGCAGTGATCTCCTGGTTGTTCCCCACCTAGGTTATCTAACTATTGCGCTGCTGCAACTAGAAACACTGGCCTGGCCTGCTTCTATGTTCAGTGGCCTGACTGCATAAAAAAAAAAAAATTGGGAACCCCTGCTCTAAATGTCTGTGTGTAATATGCCTATTGAGTGCTCTAGTCTAAATTACTCTGTGTGTGTGTGTTCCAGATGGGAGGAGGAGCTGTCAAAGACCCAGCAGATGGAGGCCCTTGTGGAGACCCTTCAGGAGGTGACGTCTCCTCACCACATCCTGACCTACCAACTACTCTCAAATAGAAACCATATTGATGACCATCACTCTGTGTGTGTGTGTGTGTGTGTCTGTCTGTGTGTCTGTCTGTCTGCCTGTCTGTGTGTGTGTCTGTCTGTCTGTCTGTCTGTCTGTCTGTCTGTCTGTCTGTCTGTCTGTCTGTCTGTCTGTCTGTCTGTCTGTCTGTCTGTCTGTCTGTCTGTCTGTCTGTCTGTCTGTCTGTCTGTCTGTCTGTCTGTCTGTCTGTCTGTCCGTGTGTGTGTGTGTGTGTGTGTGTGTGTGTGTGTGTGTGTGTGTGTGTGAGGATCTGTTCTCACCATAAATGTTAAGAACATATATTCATGACCCCAAGAAGAAGAACGCCATTGCATTTTGATGACCCCAGGACCATTCCTCTAGCGCCACCATCAGGCCAAAATGTTCAGTCTTTTTGCTATTATTATATCTCGACTGGCCTGATTGCCATGAAATTTGATGTGCATATGCATGATTCCAAGTGGAAGAAAGCTGTTGCCAAACCTTTCTTTTTCAAATGAGCATATCTTCTGACCTATTAGTCATACAGTCACAAAATTTGCTGTGAATATTCATGAACCCTAGAGGGATTTTGGTGACCCTATGACCTTTCCTCTAGCGCCACCATATGGCAATATCAGCAACTCTTGTTTCTGTCACCTACCCAGTAAAATGTTGCATGTGAATGTAACAGCAAAGTGGGGGGATTGTTAGGCCTTGGTGGAGGTCTCCACTCAAATAATTTTTTCTGAAAGTATACTTTTTATGTATTCAGAAGGTATACTAAAGTTAGAGACCAGACGTTCAAATGTCAGTGGTACCTCCAGCTTGGTCACTTCTCCCTATAAACACAATAAGGAAGTGTTCCTGGGTGCGAAGCCGGTGGGGTATGAGTCCTGGTCGTTGCAACAGTGACTCCTACTGGTCGGTCAGGGCACCTGTTCAGCTGGGAGGGGATCTGGGGGAGATAGCATGAACCTCTGCATGCGTTATGCTCTCCCATTGAAGCTCCTAGCTGTGAAAAGAAGCGGCTGGTGACTACATGTATTGGAGGAGGCATGCGGTAGTCTACACCCTGCCCAGACCAACAGAGGAGACATGTGGTAGTCTACACCCTCCCCAGACCAACAGAGGAGACATGTGGTAGTCTACACCCTGCCCAGACCAACAGAGGAGACATGTGGTAGTCTACAGCCTCCCCAGACCCACAGAGGAGGCATGTGGTAGTCTACACCCATCCCAGACCGACAGAGGAGGCATGTGGTAGTCTACACCCTCCCCAGACCGACAGAGGAGGCATGTGGTAGTCTACACCCATCCCAGACCCACAGAGAAGGCATGTGGTAGTCTACACCCTCCCCAGACCAACAGAGTAGACATGTGGTAGTCTGCACCCTCCCCAGACCGACAGTAGGGTAGTCTACACCCTCCCCAGACCGGCAGTAGGGTAGTCTACACCCTCCCCAGACCGACAGTAGGGTAGTCTACACCCTCCCCAGACCGACATACATAATGACTAAATTGGGGGATGGGAACAAAAAAAGGTAGAAAGGCTAAATTAAAAGTTGTGTTAAATTCTCCACGGGCCAACTCTGGTCTGATGGCCGAAGGCTGACATGGTCCAGCTGGAGATATCATTCCCTCTCTGCCAGCGGAGGTAGAATGATATCTCTCCTTCAGGGACATTCTGCCTTTTCTGGTTCTGCCGATCCCTCTGGTACGCAGTGCGCTTATCTACTGTGTGTGAGTGAGTGTGTATTCTGGCTGTATGCATTATTCATGTATGTGTCTAGTCTACAGTGTTAGTTTCTTCACCCTGCAGCTTTACAGACACTGCTACTGCCATGCCTCTAACACACAGGAGAACACGCTGTTGAAGCAAATACAACAATATTCACAAAACCCTATTGTACCTTACCTCCCTCTCCCTCCATCCCTCTTCCTCCCTCCCACTCTCCCTCTCTCTGTACCACCCGCCCTCTCTCTCTATCCCTCCCTCCCGACCTACCTCCCTCCCTCCCTCCCACCCATCCGACCACCCTCTTTCCCTCCCTCTCTCCCACCCGACCTACCTCCCTCCCTCCCATCTGACTACCCTCTCCCTCCATCCCTCCATCCCTCCCTCCCTCCTTCCCATCCGACCTACCTCCCTCTCTCCCACCCGACCACCCTCCCTCCCGCCCTCTCTCCCTTCCTCCCTCCCTCCCTCCCTCCCTCCCTCCCTCCCCTCTCTCCCTCCCTCCCTCCCTCGGTCTATATAACCCTCCCTCCCTCTCGGTCTATATAACCCTCCCTCCCTCCCTCTCGGTCTATATAACCCTCCCTCCCTCCCTCCCTCCCTCCCTCTCGGTCTATATAACCCTCCCTCCCTCACTCTCGGTCTATATAACCCTCCCTCCCTCCCTCCCTCTCGGTCTATATAACCCTCCCTCCCTCCCTCCCTCCCTCCCTCCCTCCCTCCCTCCCTCCCTCCCTCCCTCCCTCCCTCTCGGTCTATATAACATTCCTTCCCTCCCTCCCTCCCTCCCTCCCTCCCTCCCTCCCTCCCTCTCGGTCTATATAACCCTCCCTCCCTCCCTCCCTCCCTCCCTCCCTCCCTCCCTCCCTCCCTCCCTCCCTCCCTCCCTCCCTCCCTCCCTCCCTCCCTCCCTCTCGGTCTATATAACCCTCCCTCCCTTCCTCCCTCCCTCTCGGTCTATATAACCCTCCCTCCCTCCCTCTCTCTCGGTCTATATAACCCTCCTCCCTCCCTCCCTCTCGGTCTATATAACCCTCCCTCCCTCCCTCCCTCCCTCCCTCCCTCCCTCCCTCCCTCCCTCCCTCCCTCCTATATAACCCTGCACCTACTGTTCTCCCAGCAGAGTGCCCAAGAGTCAGAGGGGGTGCAGGAGGAGCTGACTGACAGAGTGGAGAGGCTGAGGACTGAACTGGTCATCTTTAAAAGCCTGATGACAGACGTAAGCAATGACTGGAACCCCCCCCCTCACACACACAAAAATATGTCAAAAGAAGATTAGATATCTCTTCATTCAGGTCCAGTTTAAAAAAAGGGTTGAATGATCTCCATCTCGCCTCTAATGTCTACGTTCTCCTGCTTCATTTCAGTGATTCTTCCCACTTCACCGTCTAATGTCACAATATTTTGCATAGTTTGGTTCATGGATGGAGTTTTACTGGAAATTCCCTCGACTTTGCTGTTGTCACGTTTTAGTTTATTAATGGAGGGACAGACAGATAACGTGAGAGACAGGCTCGCTAACTCACAGTGTGCTGAGAGGACAGACAGATACAGTCAGAGAGACAGGCTCACTAACTCACAGTGTGCTGAGAGGACAGACAGATAACAGTGAGAGACAGGCTCACTAACTCACAGTGTGCTGAGAGGACAGACAGATACAGTCAGAGAGACAGGCTCACTAACTCACAGTGTGCTGAGAGGACAGACAGATACAGTGTGAGGCCTGTGGATCCTGAATACAGACCCTCTTTGTTACCCTGGCCCCTCTGGTTTTGGCTGGCTTTTTATAACTCCAATGTGGAATGTCTATGGCCTCGTACAAATTTTTAAAGGACCATACCAGCCTAGGTTTGATCTCTTGCCATCACCAGAGATTGCCCCTGTCTTTAAGTAATGTGTTTGTAGGTTTGTGTGTTTTAGCAGATCTCAGCCTACCTTACCTCTCAGCTGCTGCTGATAATAACATTACAAGTTATAACAGTTTGAGATCCGCAGGAGGTGTTGTAAGACAACTCAGTGTAATATAGCCTTTATTATTTTCAGATATTCATATTTTCAGATGGTGTCTAGGTCTAGTACAATCACAATCAAAGAGGGCCTATGACCGTAGTGCTCCTGACGGGTGCTCAGTCTTTATTAGACTGCAAGGCATTCTGGAGGCATCTAGTCTCTCCCACGCAAGTGCAATCAACAGAAAATATTCACTCCCAAGCTCTCCCTCCTCTCTCTGGGGTGAATGCAATCACATATGACCACTACCATTACCGCCCACCCCAGTGACCACGCCCTCCACCTAAAGTGACAGTGCAGTGCACAACACAGAGCATAGAAAAGACACTTCCATGGCTCCTACAGTATGAAAGACAGGAGATGTTGTCACTTTGAGTTGCTCTCAATATTAGGGCTGTAACGGTACACAAAAACCACGGTTCGGTACGTACCTAGGCTTTTGAGTTTTAAATTAAGTTCTGCATGCAAAAAAAAGTAACGTATTCGTTGTATTCGTTCGGTACACAGCGTGTACTGAACTGAAGGTCCCGTACTGAAACGGTTCGGTACAAATACGTGTACCGTTACACCCCTACTCAATATCAATCTTTGCTCACCGCTTACCCAGTTGAAAATGTAATTTTGTTTGTCTTGTCTACATACAGCCTATACGAAAGGACCTACAATGCATTTCTCCTACTTACAAGTATGGTCCATACAGCCAACACAGTGAGGTTCCACCTGTGAGTGGCCCCCATTGTAGCCAGCCATTGAAGATCAAAACTTGTATCCCAGGCAAACCGTATCATGTAGGTTCATAATCTTTGACGGAGGTATATATTATTTAATTATTATACTGTTACAACCAATAAAGGTAAATGTTTTAACTTAATCTTTTATAAAATGTGTTTTATATCGTAATCTTTACTAATTTCCATGATAACTACTATAGTACCCATATGCCTCGGCCCAATCACAACTACTTTTGTGTCATTCCAGGTCATTCTCATTTGTTTTCGCAGCATATTTCACCGCCATCTTTGTTTTCATTGTAGTTATGACTAAACCGTTCAAAACATGACAACGACGGCATTTAAAATCTCAGCTCCACAGAGTTCGCTCTGGTCTTCAAATGCAGAGGCATATGGGTACTGTAGTAGTTACCATGGAAACAAGTAGAGATTCAATTGCATTAGGTACACAGTCATGACCTGTAGATCTAAAAATGTAGATCTCATTTAATTATGCTCAACTCTGCTCCCGTCAAAAGTCAGACCAATAAATCTGCTACCTTGAAAAACGTACAATATATGGTAAAAGACCATATGAAATTATTTGTCTGGAACTAGGCCGGTCTTAAAATGATTATGTGACTCACCAGGTCTATTGCTGCGGATTAGTTCCAGTTCAGGCAGACTCGAAGTGATCACTGTTACTTTATAACATAGTTCCAGGAAAAGGTACAATGTCTGTGATCCTCACAGCGATGAATTATACTGACCAAAACAAATAGTATGACAATGGAGTTCTATGACTTCTGTATACAAGCTATAATCTGGTGTTGGCTGGATGTACCAGACTTGTAAGTAGAAGAAATGCATTATGCTTAGGTTTTGGTCTTTTCGTAGACTATCTGGACCATAAGAAGAAAAAAATATATACAGTATGCCAGCCTTATCCTTTAAAGGAACACACCAACATTATGGGAAATTCCCTTACTGTCTTCTCCAGTGTCGGACAAGAAGATAGATGCCAATTTCCTCTCTGTGCGTTCAGTAGGAAACTATGCAGCTGCATGCTAGCCTACAGTAGCTTCCATAATGAATGGAAATGGATACGTAGTGGCTAGCCTAGCAAAAACCCCAGGGCCATATTCCCCGTACCTGGTTCAACTAAGTCGATCAAAAGTCCCATTATCCAGATTCAATTAACCCGATGTTTGAATCCGGGCTTTCCCTGTTCCTCGAACGCTGATTCAGTCTTGTTAATTCGAACCAGACTTGATACTCAGGATAATTGCGCGCGGCCGCCTCACCTGAAAAGACAGCAGGTGTCGATCGCAGAAATCCTGATTTTCTAACGGCATTGATTGATTGATTTACATTTCTTTAACAGATTGCAGAATGGGTACAATACAGTACGGCTCAATAGCCTCGCCGACAAGTTAAATGCATATCTATAGGCTAATTTTAAATCCCTCATTACCCCAATCAATCAGATTATATTTCTTTAAATGTGCCTGCTGGCAGTAGGCTTAATGGAATGAATAATCGAATGAGATCTTGCTAGCGAAAATAATTAGTTCAACTCTTTCAGAATAAGTAGATACAAACAAGCCCAAAGAGTATCTAATTGATACGAAATAATAGATACTTATGAGGATATCTGTACTGTATGCGCTCGGCTTAGGTATCATGTACTTTATATATAAATACATGGTTCCCAAAGTTTTCAAGGCGCGACCCCTGAAATAACGTGTCAGAGAGGCTTGGAGGGAGGCTATACAGTTTCACTATTAATCAGGTTTTAATCTGTTTCGGACATCATCCATACATGCATTGAATTGATTAACCTTTGGTTTATACCAGTGACACCTCATGTTCATCATCAGATAACAGTGATTGAACAGATAAATGCATTTTCTCAAATTAATTCATAAAAACGTCAAAGGCTCATTCAATTTCTCAAATCTGTCATCAGTGCATCTCATCAGACATTTTAATCCCAGTTACAATATCACAATAACGTGTGAGTGACAGTGATACAATTCAACAATCCACAGATTCAGATTCCTCATAATTAATATCCACAGTCCACGCATAAAGACGCTTCAATTTATGCTTGAATGAAACACAATCCGGGCGCTCCGTTAAGCAAATACATCAACAGCGAAGAATATGAAACTAATCAGAGCAAAACGCCCGATAGGATTCACATTTGCAATGTAAAATAACCACATAGTGTGTCGCGACGAGCGAGCGCCGTATCCGTATAACTATGACGTGCATTATTTAGGACAAAGTAAATCTATAGGCTGAATATGATCTATTATCAGCATTTTAGGTATATTATTTTACATTTCAAAAGCCCCCTCTAGAAAAACGAAGCACAAAAACATAATTCAGAATGGTATAATGGGATCTAGACTGTGAGAAATATTTCAGGAAGGGAGCTGGCATTTCTTTGCGAGGGCGTGGCCATGGTTTATCCAGCTAACTGAACTAAACCCTGCCCTCGACCAGGTTCAAACTTTTTGATATGTTGCCATAGTGATTTAGACAATCCGACGAAAATGATCCGGCTAACTCAGTTAGCCAGGTACGAGGAACAGGGCCCAGGAAAGGTGTTAGTTGGTCAACTAGGCTAGCTGCTACGCTTCTGCTTCCATTTGTTGTGCTAAGCTAGGCGTTTAGCCGGATACTGTAAGCTTCTACTGAACATATCTTCTTGTCCGACTCTGGAGAAGACGGTACAATGTTGATGTAATGTTCCTTTAAGATTTTCAGGTCCATTTTGGCTCATCTGCCTCCTGCTCTTTACTGAACCTCATGTGTCTTGCTGTTATAATAATAATAATAATAATAATAATAATAATAATAATAATAATAATAATATAATAATAATAATAATACATACAATTTATATAGCGCTTTTACGGTGCTCAAAGACGCTTTACAGTGTAAACAACAAAAAAACACAACAAAACAAAACACAACAAAAACGTTTAATGGATGTGGCTGGGGGGGGGGGGGGGGGGCATTACAGAGAAGAGTGCAACTGCAGCAAAAGACCTGTCCCCCCAGGTCCAGAGCTTGGTCTTGACGGGAGTCAGTATGTTGGCATCAGCAGACCTGAGGCGACGGGTAGGGGTGTGGCGATGGAGGAGGTGTGGGGGGGGGGGGGGGGGGGGGGGGGGGGGCAGGTTGTTGAGGGCTCTGAATGTGATGAGCAGTGTTTTGAAGTGTATATCCAGTATTTTATTGGGAGCCAGTGAAGATTGCCGAGGACAGGGGTGATGTGGTCAGAGCAGTGGGTGGAGGTGAGCATGTTTTTGACATATTGTTGAGTTTATTGAGGATGTTGTTTGGTGAGCCATATAGGATGCTATTGCAATAGTCAAGTCGGGATGAAATTAATACATGGACCAGCAGTGGAGAGTGATAGTGATGGGCGGGGACAGGCAATGTTCTTGAGGTGGAAAAAGGCTGTTTTGCTGATCTGGTACAGATTACATGGGGGATGAATGAGAGGGTGGGGTCGAGGATGATGCTGAGGTTGCGGACGTGAGTGGAGAGAGGGTGACAATGGAACCATCGTGTTGATTGTTGAGGGATAAATCCTGGGTTGAGCGGGTGAGGGAGTTTGGGCCAATGATGATGATTTACGATTTGTCACAGTTGAGTTTTACAAAGTTGTTTTGCATCCATATTTTAATGTCAGTGAGGCAATTGGTGAGGGTGGAATGAGTAGGGGCAGAGATAGTCTTGGTGGAGAGGTAAAGCTGAGTAGCATTGGCGTAGCGGTGGAAGGCCATAATGATGCAAGATTCACCTTATTCATTGTAAAACAATCCGCTTTCTCCACATACATACACAGACAAACAAACACAGTACTACAAGTTAGAATTTATACTGTTTTTTCCCTTTTTTATAAATCTGTTTTTAATTTAATTTTAAATTGTATTTATAAAAAATGTATAGAACATTTAATATGAACAATTTTCTATTCCCTCCGATATTTAATTGAAATGTTTATAATCCTGCTTTTGATAATGTCTGGAGTAGTAACATTGGCGGTAGTAGCCATGGTTATTTTCTAAGCTTCACTAAGATGACATTTCTATCTTACAGCAAATGTCCGATTTGGACACAGCCATTCAGGAGAAGGCCATGAAGGTAGACATGGACATCTGCAGACGCATCGACATCACTGCCAAACTGTGTGACGCGGCGCAACGGCGCAACTCGGAGGACATGAGCAAAATGTTCTATCATGCTAGTCCCTCCAGGAACCCCTCTGAGTTTAGCAAGGTAACGCTTCAATGAATGCTTTCTTCCTCATCGTCTCCTCTCAGTATTGTACTCACATACACATTAGTGACATTTTAAAGTTGTTCTGGACTAAAGGAATTCCTAGTCCAACTCATTATCATAGCGTTTGCTCGACTAATCAAATAGTCTGCTTATGAATAGAAAGATCTGGTAAATATTACACACTTCTGCCTGCTCATCCAATTATGCAGAACGGGCTCTTTTAAATCTACTGATCATTAAAGACCAAAGCAGGTTTGTGAAAGTGATTGGGACACTTAGAGACATGCTTATCATTTACAAGAAAATAATGAATCTGACCACTAGATCACTCAACTTGCCTTTTACAACATTTTAAGCGGCTGCATTGCGAGCTGCATTGTTCACATACTTGCCTGCATAGTTTACCTGGAGGATTCAATTCCATACATTACGCTCCAAAGGAACGCCCTCTTGTGAGGGGGCGTACTTAACATGTATTTAAAAGCAAGTATACCGCGGTCCTAGTTTTGTCTATTGGAATACCTAGGATATGTGAATGAATAGCATTCTCCCGTCCTTCATCAACACATTTCGAGGTGCCGTTGAGCAAGGCACTCTACCGGGTGCTCGGCATTCTACAGTAGTAGACTGTGTGGTAGTCGTAGTTGTCAATGCATCTACATGTGGACGTGAAGCAGGGTGCTGCTCAGACAGCCTTCAGAGGGGGAATACATGTCTCTCTATTTATTTCTTGTGACAATGGTGACTTTGAGTTGGCTCCTCCCGCTCAGGTGGCAGCGGCCTGCAGGCGGAAAGAGTTCAAGGGAGCGTCGGAGGATAAGAGCCTGAAGGCTGATGAGCAAGGCACCGAGGAGAAAGATGACGAAGGGGCTGTGGCGGGCTCCATCAACATCACAGATGAAATGAAACGCGTGCTGAACCAGCTGTAAGTATCACACCTTGGACCTCTGTAGTCTCTCTGGGGCACTTTAGTGTAGAGAGGTCGAAGCACTTTCCTACCACCGCCAACACCCGGGTTAAAATTCCTGTCAGCGGTACCTCCGGGTTGGTAAGTCGTTCCTCGAACACAATTGCGAGTGTTCACAGGTGGGAAGCTAGTGTGGGGTATGAGTCCTGGTCATTGCAATAGCGACTCCTACTGGTTGCTCCTTGTTCAGCAGGGAGGGGATCTGGGGGAGATAGCGTGAACCTCAGTGCACTTTACGCTCTCCCAGTGAAACTCCTCGCTGTCGAGTGGCTGGAGACTCCACATGTATCGGAGGAGGCATGTGGTAGTCTACACCCTCCCCAGACCCACAGTAGAGTAGTCTACACCCTCCCCAGACCCACAGTAGGGTAGTCTACACCCTCCCCAGACCGACAGTAGGTGGTCTACACCCTCCCCAGACCGACAGTAGGGTAGTCTACACCCTCCCCATACGCACTTGGTCCCCTGGGCCCAAACCTCTCCACCTCTGTCAGGAACCTCGGGGTCATCTTCGACAGTAATTTTAAATTCGATAGACAGGTCAGCGCCGTAGTGAAAAACAGCTTTTACCACCTTAGACTCCTGGCGAAGACAAAGGCATACCTCTCCCAAAGTAACCTAGAGACGGTGATACATGCCTTTGTCACCACCCGCCTCGACTACTGCAATGCTCTGTACACGGGCATTGACAAGTCCCTCCTCCGCCGCCTACAACTGGTGCAGAACGCAGCCGCGCGCCTCCTCACCAAAACAAGAAAATACGAACACATCAGCCCAGTTTTGGCCTCGCTCCACTGGCTGCCTATTAGCTTCAGGACCGATTTTAAATTAGCACTAAATGTTTTTAAATCATTAAATGGCACGGCTCCCTCCTATCTGTCCGAGCTCCTGCACCACCACACCCCCCACCGATCCCTCAGATCAGCTGACCAGATGCTATTGGTGGTACCCAGAACCAGGCTCAAAACTAGGGGAGACAGAGCTTTCTCCACCGCAGCGTACGGACTGCCCAGACCGTACAGGCTTTTAAATCACTCTTGAAAACCTACCTGTTCTCCTTGGCCTTCCCCCCTACTTAACCACCACTAGACCCCTGGCCCTTCTATCCTCTTTGTTTTACTGTGTCCTACCAGTTTTTATTATTTTCATTGCTTTATTATGTTTTTAATCCTATATCTCGCACCATATTGTTTGTTTTTGTTGCTTTCATTGCTTTGCTATGTTTTTTTTCCTTCTTTTAATCTTATACCTTACCTTGTTTTTATCAACTTGCTTGTGAAGCACTTTGGTGTCAGCTGCTGCTGCCTGGAAATGTGCTATACAAATAAAACTGACTTGACTTGACTCCCCAGACCGACAGTAGGGTGGTCTACACCCTCCCCAGACCGACAGTAGGGTGGTCTACACCCTCCCCAGACCGACAGTAGGGTAGTCTACACCCTCCCCAGACTGACAGTAGGGTAGTCTACACCCTCCCCAGACTGACAGTAGGGTGGTCTACACCCTCCCCAGACCGACAGTAGGGTGGTCTACACCCTCCCCAGACCGACAGTAGGGTAGTCTACACCCTCCCCAGACCGACAGTAGGGTAGTCTACACCCTCCCCAGACTGACAGTAGGGTGGTCTACACCCTCCCCAGACTGACAGTAGGGTAGTCTACACCCTCCCCAGACCGACAGTAGGGTGGTCTACACCCTCCCCAGACTGACAGTAGGGTGGTCTACACCCTCCCCAGACCGACAGTAGGGTGGTCTACACCCTCCCCAGACTGACAGTAGGGTAGTCTACACCCTCCCCAGACTGACAGTAGGGTGGTCTACACCCTCCCCAGACCAACAGTAGGGTGGTCTACACCCTCCCCAGACTGACAGTAGGGTGTGCTCCCGGCGGTGTCAGCACACCGGCAGCATAGTTGGAGATATCAGGGCTTGTTCTCCTACCTTCATAAGAAGCTATTCGCTGCCATTCATTCCTTTACAATAGGGAAAACAAACTTCAACAGACTTGCTGAAAATTGCCAGTGGAAAATAACCCATCAGAGTAATAGGGCTGGGCGATAAAATGATAACGATAATCGCAATATATTTTAATAATCGATAATAAAAATAATATCGATAATAATATCGATTTTTTTATATTTGTATTGTGACCTGCAACAGGGCAGCTTTAAAAACAGAGACGGTGGACAGACTTGTCTTTCTTGCCTGCAACTTAAAGTAATGGCTTTGCTTGTCCAAATGACAATACTGACCAAATTGAGATTTATTTTTCTCTTGTCTATTTATTTAGTTTGCTTTCCAATTTAAAATACAGTTTGAAACCATCTGTACACAGTAGGCTATGTGTGCTAGCAGAGCTAGTCTCCAGTCGCGAGTCACGGTGCACATGTGCGGTGGTTTGTCCACCAAAAAGCGCCAAAAGATAGAAAAGAAACTAGCAGAGCCAGAACTGTTCAACTCCCCTGGAGCCACAGCCACTTTTTTTTTGGTACTTTCACTTTCAAACCAGCTGCAGCCTGATAACTGGAGTGTGAGGGGCTGTAACACTAAAGATGGCGGCAATGACAAAGAATTGCTGAAAAGAAACATACATTTGTTGTTTAAATAATAATAATAATAATTTTTTATTTACTAATAAAAATATCGATAATTATCGGTATCGAACGATATGAAAAATGTTATCGTGATAGAAAATGTTGGCCATATCGCCCAGCCCTACAGAGTAAACACAAAGCCTTCATTTGGTTTGATCACAGAAATGAATCCAATGTTCCTGAGATGAGCCTTTTCACATCAGCATGCTAGCATTCATGGACCGGAGAGACCTTGTGTTGCTTTGAAGGCCTCTTGACAAAACCTTCCACCTTTTTTCAGACGACTGCATAATTCCAGCCAGAGAGTTTGGAAGAATAGATTGACTTGGTTTCATATTAGCCACATCCCACAGCTCTGGTGTGGGAACATTTTGGGTTTAAGCTTGTAGCTCATGAACAAGCCGGTATGTCAACTGGATGACTATTTCATTCTCCACCATTGAGCGAATATTTTCATGTAAGTGCTATTTTGGGTGATCCATTATCTGCACCCTTCAGTGGCTCCATCTCTCCCTTGTGATTCTCTTCTCTCTCCTCTCCACTTATTTAGCTTTTTAAAAGAATAAGCTGTAGACAAATTCATTTTGGCGCTTGCTTGCTTGAATGGGTTGAGTAGGCAAGTCTTCATAATGAATGAGCT
Organism: Notolepis coatsorum; assembly: GCF_963971535.1. NCBI lineage: Eukaryota > Metazoa > Chordata > Actinopteri > Aulopiformes > Paralepididae > Notolepis > Notolepis coatsorum. The sequence continues at coordinate 25,417,616 of NC_140181.1, forward strand.
GTTTCAGCTCTGATCCACGCTGTTTCCTTGACTTGGTATTTCTTTTAGACTACACAAAGTTACCAGTTGCCTATTCCAGTCAGGGAGGCATGTAACGTTATTACAGGCTGTAGGCAGACACGCCTGGCAGGCTCAACTAATAGAAGGATAAGCAATACCAGTGCAATATGTCGAAATATAATCTTAAAATATATTACCATGGGCGGCTGATTGGCGCAGTGGGCAAGGCGCTCGCCCCTAACGCAGGAGACGTTGGGTTCGAGCCCAGCTCTCTGCGTTGCTACCGGCTGGCCGGTCGTTCATACTAACACAATTGGCAAGTGTTAGAGGGTGGGAAAGCCGGTGGGTGGGGATTTGACGTTGTGGACAGCGAAGTTACAGGTCGGTTTGGTGACGCCGGTGCGACGGAAGCAGGAAGTAGCGGGGGCAGCGTGAGCCTCCCACGCGTTACTCCTCGCCACTGAGAGTTCGAGTTGCTGCGGCGAAAATATGCGACAGGCTGCCTCCTCGTGTACCGGAGGGGACACGTGATGCAAGGCTTCTATCCTCACTACAACCGACCTGTGGTAGGCATAGTCTAGCAACGTTTGAGACAGGAGAGGGAAGAATTGGATATACGAAATTGGGATGGGAGAAAAATAGAAAATGGGGAGAAAAATTTGATAAAAAAAAAATATATATTACCATTATTGCATCTTTGTTTAAATGAACCATTTGATTTTACCCCCACTGCACTTCCCCCAAAAAAGTGTGCATTGCAATCTAGAGCCCTGAAATGCCAACTTTGGTTAAAATAAAGTGAGATTCTCACGTTATATATATATATTTTTGCCACTTTTTCTCCTTATTTTTCTATTTTTCTCCCATCCCAATCTCGTGTTTCCAATTCTCCCCTCCCCTGTCTTGAACGTTGCTCGACTATGCCCCCCACTGGTCGGTTGTAGGGAGGATAGAAGCCTTGCATCATGTGTCCCCTCCGGTACACGAGGAGGCAGCCTGTCACATCTTTTCACCTGCCAGCGCGGACTCTCAGTGGCGAGGAGTAACGCATGGGAGACTCACACTACCCCCGCCACTTCCTGTCTCTGCTGTGCAGGCGTCCCCCAACCGACCTGTAGGAGTCGCTGTCCACAACGTCCAAATCCCCACCCATCGACTTCCACCCTCTAACTCTGCCAATTTAGTCAGTATGACGGCTGGCCCAAGCCGGAGGCAATGCTGACACCCGGATGTGACATATGTATATGTATGTATTGTGCTGTATAATAACAATACATTTGCATCGAATCTCATTTTGAAATCGCTACCTGTTGAGTGGATCGCCATGGTGCAATGCAATCACCTCCTAAGCTGGCTGCCACTGTCGTGTCCATAGGCAGCGTAGCGATTTCAAAATGAGATTAGATTAAAATGTATTGTCATTATACAGCACAATACATACATATACATACACACCATCCAACCAGAGTGGATAAATTAATTAAACGTAAAAAAAAAATAACTTGAACCAAGAGTGATTTGAACTTGTGACCATAGGATCCACAGGCAGCAGACGAACGAGGTGAGCTAAATCAGATGTTAAAACTGAGTGACTAATCCATGATTTACACTTGTGCCAATTGCGTTTGTCCCTAATCTTTAGTATTGGCATTAATAAATCAGATGTCATGCTAATATGTAATGTTCTACAGTAGGACTTACTACTGTGATACCCATTTCAAAGTGTCCACGCATTCAGATGTCATGCTAATATGTCATGTTCTACAGTAGGACTTACTACTGTGATACCCATTTCAAAGTGTCCATGCATTATTTCTACGCTCATACCGGGGGGGGGGGCAAAACTAGCGTACGTCAGTGGCCAATCAGAGCGCAAAACGCGAACGCGGAAGCAAACATGGGTTAGGATAAGAATAGATGCGGCCTGGGGATAGAAGCTCCTTCTGAGTCTCTCTGTGCTTGCCATGATACTTCGGTATCGCTTGCCTGACCGCAGCAGTTCAAAGAGGCAGTTGTTTGGGTGGCTGGAGTCTTTGATTATTCTCTTAGCCTTGCCCATGCACCGCTTGTTGTAGATGTCTTGGAGAGTGGGAAGCCCTCCTCCAATTGTGCGTTCGGCTGAACGGGCCACTCTCTGTAGTCTTCTACGGTCTTGTGCAGTGCTATTCCCAAACCAGGAGGTGGTATTGCCAGTCAGGATGCTCTCTATTGTGCATGAGTAGAAGTTCTTGAGGATCTTCTGACTCACGTTGAACTTCCTTAAGCGCCTAAGGAAGTAGAGGCGTTGTCGTGCTTTATTGACTACACTGTCAATGTGTGTGGTCCATGTCAAGTCCTCAGATATGTGGACTCCGAGGTACTTAAAACTGTTCACTCTCTCAACCGGTGCCCCGTCGATGCTGAGGGGGCTGTAGTCCCTGACCCCCGACCTCCTAAAGTCCACAATCATCTCCTTTGTTTTGCTGACGTTCAGGGAGAGGCTGTTCTCTTGGCACCATCCCGCTAGAACCTTTACCTCTGCCAACACCCACTTCAATGATAGAGCTCTCATATTTGCGAACGCATAAACTATATCTTAATTATGGCTATGTGTATAATATGGCCGTTGCTTATCAATGACTTGTTTGCAGTCAACATTTTTTAATCGGTTAATTTCCGTTTTATACCATTTTGAAAAACGCTTGTTTCTTGAAAGTTTCAGACATTTTCAGAAGATTCTGTGATAATCGCCCTTTACTGGAATATACTGGAATACACAAAAAACGTTGTTATAGGGGGCGGTATTTTCCCAATGGAGCTCAGAGAGAGTTCCAGTGGTAACGTGAGGCTAGATTGATGAAATATGAATGGAAATCACTAATACAAAAGAAACGATCAAAAACGAGATCTCTCGTCTCTCTGGCACTCAACGGTTGGCATGAACTAACGAGAAATCTCGTTGTTGGCACTCAAAGTGTTAAAGGTCCTCCTCACCTCATGTTCTGTTACCCTGAACACTGAGTCTCCATCGGCAGTGCCACCCCCCCCCCCCCTCCATAGGTATTGAGATCATTTGCCAGATGGATGTCACTGTTCAGCTTGAGGGAGGTGCCTTTGTAATCTGTCATCGTTCTGAGGCCCTGCCACATACCTCTAGAGTCAGCCTGTTCATACTGAAGTTCAATTTTATCCCTGTAGCGCCGTTTTGCCTCAATTACTGACCTCCTTACGTTGTATCTCGCCACCTTGTTTTCATTCATGTTGCCTGCCACAAGCCCGGGGTTGTAGGCTGAGGTGCACGCCTTCAGAGCTTCGCGGACGGATTTGTCTACCCAGGGCTTTTGGTTTGGGTAAACTCTAATTGTGGTAGTGGGGATTGTTTCTTTTACCAAAGTCCAGCACTGTCTCCGTGTAGTCATTAATATTATCTGTGTTGTCACGGAACACACTCCAGTCTGTACATTCAAGTGCAGCTTGGAGCGTCTCCTCTGATTCTACAGACCATCGCTGCACATCTCGCGATACTACCGGGGCGAGCTTGAGACTTTGTTTATACTGCGGTAACAGAAAGATGGCCTTGTGATCTGACTTGCCGAAACCACTAGCAGCTTGAGACTTATATCCACTCTTAAATTGCGAGTAGCAGTGGTCTAAAATATTCCCGCCTCTGGTAGAACAAGTCACATGCTGGTAGAAGTTTGGCAATACTTTTCTCAGATTGGCACTATTGAAATCACCCACAACCACAATAGCAGCGTCAACCTTAGCTGTTTGGCGGCTAGGTGGTGTAGTGGGCAAGGCGCTCGCCATCAACGCTGGAGACGCTGGGTTCGAATCCAGCTCTCGGCGTTGCTATCAGCTTGGCTGGTCGTTCATACTAACACAATTGGCAGTGTTAGGGGTGGGAAAGCTGATGGGTAGGTCCTGGGCGTTGTGGACAGCGACCCCTACAGTTCGGTCGGGGCGCCTGCACAGCGAGGGTAGGATCTGGAGGGAGGTAGTGTGACCTTCCACACGTTACATTCTCCCGGTGAGAATCTGCACTGCCAGGCTGGCTGCACATGCGTCGGAGAAAAGCATGTGACAGTCTCCGGCCTCCCGGACCAACAGTAGGGGGGAGTGCGCAACAACCAGGAAGGGGGTTGGGAATTGGCATAACGACTAACAGTGGGATGGGAGAAAAATCGGAAAAAGGAGGGGGGGGAAAGATAATTTTAATTTTTTTAATAAATAAATAAAATTAAAAAAACGTTAGCTGTTTGGAGTTTATTTACCTCGTCGTGAAGCAAGGACAGCGCGACTCCAGTGTTTGCGTGTGGTTGAATATACACTCCGATCAGAATGACCGACGTTAACTCTCTCGGGAGAAAGAAAGGCCGACACTTGATGGATATATACTCCAGGTTTGGGGAGCAGTGGTTTGAAAGCTCCTTCATGTGGCCTGGTTCACACCAGTTGTTGTTCAACATGAAGGCTATCCCACCTCCCAGCTGTTTACCGGATTCTGCTGTGCAATCTTTGCATGGATGAAGAAGTGGTCGGCCGGTTGGATGGCGTGGTCTGGAACGTCCGGCGTCAGCCACGTCTCGGTGAAGCAGAGAACATTACAGTCTCTAACGTCTCTTTGGAATTGAATCCGTGCTCTGATGTCGTCCAGTTTATTTTCTATTGATTGCACATTGGCCAACAATATGCTGGGCAATGGCGTTCTGTGTCGCCTGGATCGCAGTCTGTTTTGCATATTTAGCATATTTACTAGACGGCTGTAAATGTGTTGCAAGGTGCATTTTAAGAGGTTAAACAAACTTTCTTGCAGTTTTATTTTGAAGGCAAAATGGCACCGACCTCAGTAGATGTGAGGCCATGGGAGAGGTATGCTTTGCTGTCAGCTGTTACTGTGCAGTAGGGGAAGTTACACTTTTGTCCAAATAAAAATGCCATTGCATATTGTTAGTGCATATTGTACTGAGTGGATGGTACTGAACGGATTGGTGCTTAACGGATTGCGCTGAACATATGGTGCTGAACAGAATGTACAGAACAGATGGTACAGAACAGAGTGTACAGAACAGATGGTACAGAACAGAGTGTACAGAACAGATTGTACAGAACAGAGTGTACAGAACAGATGGTACAGAACAGAGTGTACAGAACAGAGTGTACAGAACAGATTGTACAGAACAGATTGTACTGAACAGATGGTACAGAACAGATGGTACAGAACAGAGTGTACAGAACAGAGTGTACAGAACAGATTGTACAGAACAGAGTGTACTGAACAGATTGTACAGAACAGATGGTACAGAACAGATGGTACAGAACAGAGTGTACTGAACAGAGTGTACAGAACAGAGTGTACAGAACAGAGTGTACAGAACAGATGGTACTGAACAGATTGTACTGAACAGATGGTACTGAACAGATGGTACAGAACAGAGTGTACTGAACAGATTGTACAGAACAGATGGTACTGAACAGAGTGTACTGAACAGATTGTACAGAACAGAGTGTACTGAACAGAGTGTACTGAACAGATGGTACTGAACAGAGTGTACTGAACAGATGGTACTGAACAGATGGTACAGAACAGAGTGTACTGAACAGATTGTACAGAACAGATGGTACTGAACAGAGTGTACTGAACAGATGGTACTGAACAGAGTGTACTGAACAGATGGTACTGAACAGATTGTACTGAACAGATGGTACAGAACAGAGTGTACAGAACAGATGGTACAGAACAGAGTGTACAGAACAGAGTGTACAGAACAGAGTGTACAGAACAGAGTGTACAGAACAGAGTGTACTGAACAGATGGTACTGAACAGATGATACAGAGCAGAGTGTACAGAACAGACGGCGCTGCAGGGTTTTCAGACACGCTGCCACAGTCTGGCTTTTCTTCACCTCCTCCTTCTCCTCCATGCAGCTCAGATTCCTCTCTCTCTTCCTGTTGACAGGAGGGAGACGTTTGACTTTGAGGATGACTGTGACAGTCTGTCGTGGGAGAACGAGGAGACGCTGCTCCTCTGGGAGGACTTCACAAACTACAACCCCTGCTGCCCAGCAACCGCCAGCGGGGCAGAGGGCCAGGCAGAGGGCCCAGGCCAGGTTAGGACTGCCCCCTATTGGTCTTCCCTTGAATTACACAGAGAATGTTCCAAGTCATACTTACATACTCAATCCATACTTATCTACTGCCTGCAACTGTTTTGCACTGTACTCGTGCCTACTTTCATTATACCACTATATATAGTCTATCCATATAACACTGTATAATAACAATTTACAATAATAATAATACACTATTCATATTTGTACCACTATATATAATAATGCTGTACATATATTAGTTTAGCATATTTACTAAATTGAATCTAATCTATTTGCTCCATTGAACAATTTTCAAACAGCTGGAATCACATGCCTTTTGGGATATACAGCAATAAACTATGAAATTGATGAATAATGTGTAATTTTTGTAAGATTTTAAAACAGTACATGTATTAACTGCACACAATATAATCAAGTCAATAAAGGATTAAAATCCACCACAGCCTTTTACCTGAGAGGTAATTTTAATAAAAAATCTGTATGGAGAATTCAAAAAAATGTCTCTCTGGGGCAGGAACACTTACCTAACCTGCCTGTATGTTCTGGCTTTCACAGGACTCCCAGGATGGTAGTCTGCACAGTCTGATAGATGAGACAGAATCCCTTTTCCAGAACAGAGAGAAGGAGTACCAGGAGACCATCGGACAGATTGAGGTGAGCAACCAGGCTCCAGAAGGACATCCCTAGTCTCATCACTTTTGGATGTGAAATGACGCAGTGAATTAGAGGTTCAAGTGTACACTGTCTGCTTTATATATATATACAGTATATATATATATATATCTTCAGGCATATAGGATAGGATAACAGTTCAATTAGGTATTCCACCCATTCAATTTCTTTCTTAAATCTGATTTGGTATAAACGCCCTACCTTTTTCCTACCTGTTTCATAACAGCGATAGCTTTGTAGAAAGGCTTATGGTTTTCTCAGAAAAACAGAAAAAAATTGTGTGAATCTGCAATTTTTCACGTATGATTCTCATCTCTTCTCATGTTGTGCTACTGTAGCTGGAGTTGTCTGATTCTCATCTCTTCTCATGTTGTGCTACTGTAGCTGGAGTTGTCTGATTCTCATCTCGTCTCATGTTGTGTTACTGTAGCTGGAGTTGTCTGATTCTCATCTCTTCTCATGTTGTGCTACTGTAGCTGGAGTTGTCTGATTCTCATCTCTTCTCATGTTGTGTTACTGTAGCTGGAGTTGTCTGATTCTCATCTCTTCTCATGTTGTGCTACTGTAGCTGGAGTTGTCTGATTCTCATCTCGTCTCATGTTGTGTTACTGTAGCTGGAGTTGTCTGATTCTCATCTCTTCTCATGTTGTGCTACTGTAGCTGGAGTTGTCTGATTCTCATCTCTTCTCATGTTGTGTTACTGTAGCTGGAGTTGTCTGATCCTCATGTTGTGTTACTGTAGCTGGAGTTGTCTGATTCTCATCTCTTCTCATGTTGTGCTACTGTAGCTGGAGTTGTCTGATTCTCATGTTGTGTTACTGTAGCTGGAGTTGTCTGATCCTCATGTTGTGTTACTGTAGCTGGAGTTGTCTGATTCTCATCTCTTCTCATGTTGTGCTACTGTAACTGGAGTTGTCTGATTCTCATCTCTTCTCATGTTGTGTTACTGTAGCTGGAGTTGTCTGATTCTCATCTCTTCTCATGTTGTGTTACTGTAGCTGGAGTTGTCTGATTCTCATCTCTTCTCATGTTGTGTTACTGTAGCTGGAGTTGTCTGATTTTCATCTCGTCTCATGTTGTGCTACTGTAGCTGGAGTTGTCTGATTTTCATCTCGTCTCATGTTGTGTTACTGTAGCTGGAGTTGTCTGATTCTCATCTCTTCTCGTGTTGTGTTACTGTAGCTGGAGTTGTCTCATTCTCATCTCTTCTCATGTTGTGTTATTGTAGCTGGAGTTGTCTGATTCTCATGTTGTGTTACTGTAGCTGGAGTTGACCACAGCGAAGAATGACATGAGTCGCCACCTGCACGAATACATGGAGATCTGCAGCATGAAGAGAGGATTGGACGTGCAGATGGAGACGTGCAGGGCTCTCATCAAGGGTTCAGGCAGCAATGGCAGGTCAGATAACAGATCAAGCCCATGCTGTATACTGTACATGTGTGCCATATCATACTTGTCTATTTCATGGATTGAGATTACTATCACAACGTCTTTGTTTGGTGTGCGATGGGTTGTTAATCAATCCCCCTCGGAAATTCACAGATTTTTTACCTCCTGAGAAATTGGCAACAGCTTCTAACATAATCTGTAACTATAAATGTCACACTCCTACACAGAGCTGTCTCTACACCTGTACGTAACAGCCTGCTAAACAGCTCTGCCCAAGATGGCAAAGATCTGTACCAAATCGAGACATCCTCAACCAAATTACTTTTAAATAAAATGTGGCTATAACATTTAATTGGGTGAATACAAAGTATCACTAATAAGCAAACATTAAGCTTGTCTGAACATTTATGAGTTATGCAGTGATGTTGTTTTCAGAAAAGTAAACATACTATAGTTCTATGTTTTTGCTGCATAAGGAAATCATACTTTTATGGCTGCGTTCATTGTCATTTCCATGGACACAGTGAATAAACAAGGCTGCACAGATGCCGTGAAATGTATTTATATAAAAAAAAGTTATAAAAGAGACAGGAAGTAAACCTGTTTATTCCTGTTTCGTTAGAGATGTTTGACAGTAAAATACAGTGGAACGTCGTCCAACTATCTGCAAAGGAGTGTGTGTAAAAGTACTAGGGCCTGACCGATACTGGATTTTTGGGTCCGATGCCGATATTAGGGATATTATTCTGATTATTTGTATTTCAACTTAAAAATATTTTAATATTGGCACCTATCAGCAAACACAAAAACAGATTTGTCTGTGATAGGCCAATATCACCAATTAAATTGTCAGACCGATTCATTGATTGGGCGGCTCTAAAAGACACTTTCCACACCTGATCTAATCCATACTGCTGGTTAAACTCTTTTGTCTGTCATTTCCAGAAACTCCCCATCCTTCAGCTCTGTGGCAAGCAGTGACTCTGCGAGTACCAGCGAGGAGACCCAGGAGGAACTGGAGAAAGATGCTGAGGGAGCAGGAGGGGCAGGAGGGGGAGGAGGAGCAGGGGGAGGAGGAGGGGCTAACTGATGATTGACATACAGAACATGCTCCACTACACTCTCAGGTAGAACCTTGTACTGTACTTCCTCTACAGCCTGGTCGACTGCCTCATAGCTGTAGCCAAACCAGACCCTTGGAAGGATGGGGGTGTGCAAATAGTAACGTGTTCACCCAGTCCTAAGCCTCTCACCTCTTAAACAAACACCCACTTTAGACACGGGTGGCTTTGTTGGAAAAGACATTGGTTTTCTACATAAACAAACTATAATACTATTAAGTCTTGAGTTGAGCAGTGACATCAAGTTTATTGCTAAATTTTTACATAAACATTTTACAACTCTACCACTGCACAGACGTTTTTTTTTTAATGTTATTCTGTTTGTTAGTCTTCCAACATGGCGTTTAACCATCAGTAATAATTCTGGGATAGCCCTCTCTTCTGGGTTTTGGTCCCATCTCTTCCGGAACCAAATGCAGTTCCAAAAATGGCTCCTGTATGAATGATTGAAGGACTTATTTTGAACATTGATCCTGTATTGATTTGTTTATTGAGGGTCAATAAGTCTGGATGACTATGGAACAGGGGAGCTTCTTGAAACGAATAGTTGTAACAAAAAAGAGGGTCTTTGGTCACAAGGGTCTGAACATCTCATGTCTGGATGATGATTCATTATTATTATTACCTAAGGAGGGGTGCATCCCTATCAGTAGAGGCCATCATCCGTTAATGAATGATGTAATTAATGTAGTTTAATTAATGTAGTAATGTATTGAATGTTGGAGAAAAACTGTCTCCGATTGGCTGGCTATTGAACGTTGGATGTAGCAGCCATCCAGGGCTGCATTTGGTTCCAGGTAAAATGTTTTCTTCTCATTGTTGTCTTCCCTCAAGTTGTGAGCGGGAAACCCCAGAATGCCAGGATGAAAAATGGCTGCCAAACAAAGTGGGATTCGGTTCCAACTTATGTGAAGGAAGGGCGTGTTTACATTCCTTGATCCCTCGTTTTTCCTCCCTTCCACGAAGGGTATAAAATACAAGCTTCCAGCATGAAGTGTATCCCTATCCCACAATCCAATGCTCCACAAGGTCACTGAATCCATGTTGGATCAAACATCAATATGACTGCTTATAATCATGTATATAAGTGAGTAGCCTTCTGGCAACTTTAGGTTTTGAGACTTTAGTTTATTTATTTAAAGTAAATTCCTTTTCTGTTCATATGCTGCATCATTTAAAGGCGATGAAGTTGTAAAAACAAACATAAAAATGTAATAATTGCAATGAGATCTAAGGGCTGTTGGATTTCAGCTGGTAGTGCTCCCTTGTCCTTCTTCCCTTCAGAGAACCAGAGGGGTTTACCTGTTGTTTCATCACCAGAGGGTACACTATAGAGAAGACAATGAGGGGAGAGACTGTGCTCATGGCAGACATTCATAAAGCTGCCATGACATCATCTAGTTTCTCCAGGAGTCCACAGTGATGTCATTTAGTTTGTCCAGGGGTCCACAGTGCAACACACACAGAGCATTATTGTTCCAGTCTTTGGTCATGTGGATGTCTTCTAGCCATTACGTCTTGTCTTTGGCAACACTAACGTCAGTACCACACCGGCAACCAACTAACATTATGTGGCAGTCCTTACATCAGCATCAACTAACATTATGTGGCAGTCCTTACATCAGCATCAACTAACATTATGTGGCAGTCCTTACATCAGTATCAACTAACTGTTATGGTTTGTAACCGACCCCAATCGCACAACACAAGACAGGTATGAGAGTAAGCCAAAACAGGGCAAATATTTATTAAAGAACAAAAAGCGGCACAGTCCCTTTAAGGGAAAACACAAAAACACTAGAGTCAAGGAAATATGGAAAATACGGCACTGTGCCTTTAAGAGGCGAACAGGCTAAGGGACTAAGGCTAAGGGCCAGGGCTAAGGACCAGGGCTAAGTGTCAGGGCCAGGACCAGGGGCACTGGAGAGGGGGAACAGGGACAGAGGCCCGGAGAGGTGGGCTGGAGACAGGGACAGAGAACAGGGTTAAGGCCTTGGACAGGGCGAGGGCCAGAGCTGCTTACAGGGATGAGGACAGGGTTCCGACGGCGGAGGCCTGGCACGGGAACAGGGGCCCGACGGCGGAGGCCTGGCACGGGGACAGGGGCCCGACGGCGGAGGCCTGGCACGGGGACAGGGGCCCGACGGCGGAGGCCTGGCACGGGAACAGGGGCCCGACAGCGGGGGCCTGGCACGGAGATCCTCCTCCTCCTCTTCGGATGCTGCAGACGGGCAGCGCAGAACAAAGGGGGTCCCAGGGGACCGGGATGGGAACACGCCGTCCTCCCGTGGAATACTAGGGAGCGACGACGAGCCTCACCCCAGGAACGAGGATCACGAAGAGACGCCTTCCTCCCGTGGAATCGGGAGCGATGGCGTGCCGCCTTGACGTCTGGAGTGGGAACACTGGAAAACCTCCCGTAGAGAATTAGAGAGCGAAGACGGTGTCCCACTCCAGGCAAGCGGCGACAGGTGGTGATGGCTGGACCGTCGTCTCACGCCGGAGACGCGGCAGGTGATGGTGACGTACAGAATGGTAACGTACAGAACTCCATGAACACAGAACGACCCGACCAGGACTGGAGGGGAGTCTGCAACCTATGTACTCTCCCGAGGTGATTGCAAACTCCCAACAGGTGCGTGAAGGTAGAGGATCAAGGATGTCCAAGGGTGGGGGCTGATGAAGAGTAGAGGAGAGTAAATCATCGCAAGGGTGGGGGCTGTTGAGGAGAGTAGACAGGGAAAACACAGGAAAAAGGTCCAGGGACAGGCGAATCCTCACACTAACATTATGTCCTTACACCAGAATGGTGGCTTTTAATAGCTCAATGCAAAATCTGTACGTTTCCCTTGGTTTCTTGCTCAGATATGAATGGTCAATGCTCATTAAATGTAATACTCCTGGGCAGTGGTTTTACCAAAGACTAGGTAGTGGCTAGAAGCATTACAGCAGGATACCTGTGACCACAGAAGAAGAACGCTCTGTACGCATTGCAGCAGGCCACCTGTGACCACAGAAGAAGAACGCTCTGTACGCATTACAGCAGGTTACTTGTGACCACAGAAGAACACTCTGTACGCATTTCGGTAGGCTACCTGTGACCACAGAAGAAGAACGATTGTACGCATTACAGCAGGCTACCTGTGACCACAGAAGAAGAACGCTCTGTACTCATTTCGGCAGGCTACCTGTGACCACAGAAGAAGAACACTGTAAGCATTACAGCAGGTTACCTGTGACCACATAAGAAGAACGCTCTGTAAGCATTACAGAAGGTTACCTGTGACCATAGAAGAAGAACATTACTTTGACAATCTCTGTGGAGACATCCAGGTCATTTGGAGCACTATACTAACATTGGTTACTGCATATATTTTATTGACATGCAGGGTGAATTACAAAGAAAATGCTACTGTCTCATATAAGAAGACAGTGCTACTATCTCACAGAAGAAGACAGTGCTACTATCTCACAGAAGAAGACAGTGCTACTATCTCACAGAAGAAGACAGTGCTACTATCTCACAGAAGAAGACAGTGCTACTGTCTCACAGAAGAAGACAGTGCTACTATCTCACAGAAGAAGACAGTGCTACTATCTCACAGAAGAAGACAGTGCTACTATCTCACAGAAGAAGACAGTGCTACTATCTCACAGAAGAAGACAGTGCTACTGTCTCACAGAAGAAGACAGTGCTACTGTCTCACAGAAGAAGACAGTGCTACTATCTCACAGAAGAAGACAGTGCTACTATCTCACAGAAGAAGACAGTGCTACTGTCTCACAGAAGAAGACAGTGCTACTGTCTCAGAAGAAGACAATGATACTATCTCATAGAAGAAGACAGTGCTACTATCTCACAGAAGAAGACAGTGCTACTGTCTCAGAAGAAGACAATGATACTATCTCATAGAAGAAGACACTGCTACTGTCTCATAGAAGAAGACAGTGCTACTGTCTCATAGAAGAAGACAGTGCTACTGTCTCAGAAGAAGACAATGATACTATCTCATAGAAGAAGACAAGATACTATCTCATAGAAGAAGACACTGCTACTGTCTCATAGAAGACAAGATACTATCTCATAGAAGAGGACAGTGCTACTATCTCACAGAAGAAGACACTGCTACTGTCTCAGAAGAAGACAGTGCTACTGTCTCAGAAGAAGACAATGATACTATCTCATAGAAGAGGACAGTGCTACTATCTAACAGAAGAAGACACTGCTACTGTCTCAGAAGAAGACAAGATACTATCTCAGAAGAAGACACTGCTACTGTCTCATAGAAGAGGACAGTGCTACTATCTCACAGAAGAAGACACTGCTACTGTCTCAGAAGAAGACAAGATACTATCTCATAGAAGAAGACACTGCTACTGTCTCATAGAAGACAAGATACTATCTCATAGAAGAAGACACTGCTACTGTCTCATAGAAGAAGACGGTGCTACTGATTATTACTGGTGCTGTTTTATTTATAAAATAAATTCTAATATGGGGAGTGTTGGAATAAGTACTGTAGTGTGTAATACAAACAACACTTTGTATAGGCAAAATAAACATTTGACCAAATTGACAAAGACTAAATCTAAATAAAATTTATTTTTATTTTAGTTGGTTTTATTTGAGTATGACATATAATTTCAGTTTATTTGTATTTAGTCTAAGGGGGGTTCAGTTAACTAATTGTTTTTTTCACATCTGGTTTTGTTTTTTTGTGTTAGTTTTAGTTAACTATAATAACCTTGCTTGGGTTTGTGTCACCATTGTACTTCTTGATAACTGTCCAGTTGCTAGGCAAACTTTCAAAATCCATGCCACTAACTGCTAAACCAGCTGACTGATTATTCATTCAATCTTTATTTATACTCGATAATATAATTAATATAATATATAATTATAATATAATTATAATTATGAAAGGTGACCATCTCAGACAGGGTCCAGCCGGGCACTAAATACCATTGAGGGTCCAGCCAGGCACTAAAGACCATTGAGGGTCCAGCCAGGCACTAAAGACCATTGAGACACTGGCTGTGCTCCAGCCAGGCCACATCCAAAACCCTGGTCAGTGGAGACCTGCTGCTCCATATGACACATCTTCAGACTTTGTTCTGACATCAGAGAATACATCCATTCCACTAGCAATGGAAGACACTCAGCTAAACTTAGCAAATTGGAAAAATGTGACCGGCGTCATCAGGGAAGGAGTCCTAGATTGGCAGAACAGCGTTGTCTGTGACAGATGAGTCCCAGATGGGCTGGGTAGACACTCGCCTCTCCCAAGTTGTCTTCATATTAATATAAGTCTGCCCTTCAGTAAAAAGGAAGAATGTATCAGAACAAACAGCAAATCAGCAGAAGCATACATCAGTCATTACGACAGGGTCCTCTTGCTCTCTCTTCACAGGGAGGCAGTGAAACTGTGGAAATTAGTGATGAACCAGAGTGGTGTCTCCGTCCTGTGGCCCTCAGACACAGAGTGGTGTCTCCGTCCTGTGGCCCACAGACACAGAGTGGTGTCTCCGTCCTGTGGCCCTCAGACACAGAGTGGTGTCTCTGTCCTGTGGCCCTCAGACACAGAGTGGTGTCTCCGTCCTGTGGCCCTCAGACACAGAGTGGTGTCTCCGTCCTGTGGCCCTCAGACACAGAGTGGTGTCTCCGTCCTGTGGCCCTCAGACACAGAGTGGTGTCTCCGTCCTGTGGCCCACAGACACAGAGTGGTGTCTCCGTCCTGTGACCCACAGACACAGAGTGGTGTCTCCGTCCTATGACCCACAGACACAGAGTGGTGTCTCTGTCCTGTGGCCCTCAGACACAGAGTGGTGTCTCCGTCCTGTGAGTGGTGTCTCCGTCCTGTGGCCCTCAGACACAGAGTGGTGTCTCCGTCCTGTGGCCCTCAGACACAGAGTGGTGTCTCCGTCCTGTGACCCTCAGATACAGAGTGGTGTCTCCGTCCAGAGTGGTGTCTCTGGTATTTGCTCTGCATCTGACCGATAAAAAACAATACTGTGCCTATTGATCCACTGAACTCAGAAATTAGACTGCCTTATTTCTACATGCATTCTGACATTTATTTTTGATGGTCTTCACTAGTGGTAAAGGGTTTCTCAATGCCGATATTTAGAATGTAGGCCAGCCGTTGGCGATACGTCGCCGGTTTTCAGTTGCTAGCGTTACAATTGTACTGGGAATTGGATATAAAATATTGCAGTATTTTTTCCCTTCAAAATATCTGAATATGGAGTTCCTATTTATCCGTGTTTCCAGGTAATCTATCATGAAGGGTATAATTGGTATCAAATGATTCTTTGCAATCATTTCCGCTCTAGCGCTGGGCCTGCTAGAGCCTTAAAACCCTGCATATTATTATATTTTATTGTTTCTTAGGAAACAGCCTTTGACTGCTTTTTGTATTCATATATTAAATGCAACTGAATGAAGATACTTCACATTTAGTGTACAGCTGATTGTTTTACACCACTATTACTTGCAGAAAATAAAACTGGATGTTTTTTACTGGCATGTGTTTACTTGTATTAAATATATTTGTCTTTGTATCCAAGTTTAAAGCTGTACAAATCCCTGGAGCACTAAATTACCTTAAACAAATCTAATAAAATATTTTTGATTGGTGCTACCCTCCCACCACTTTTACCATACAATAATTATTACCATTCTAACATAAAAAGATGATTTTCTTTTGCTCTACATAGTGCAGCTTTAAAAGTGTGTAAACTGCCTTCTGCACATCCTTGACATTTGACTAAAAGCGTCACCATCCCAACCTTGCCTTCTGTGTAAATAATCCAGCAACCCTAAACTATGCAAATGTTTTCACTTGAATGTTGATATTGGCACAGAGACATGGAAATGCTCCAGTTTTTACATCCATTTGCCTCTATAATACCGTGGTTGACCACAAGGCACAATATCTCTGTCAAAACAATGGATTTGAGGCAGTGTTTGGATCAGGTGAGTATCAGGCAAATTGGGTGACAGTAGAACAGGTGTGTTTACACACCGAGTTCAGAATGAACAGGCAGATCCACCCACACCATGTCAAGGTGGAAAACCTTGGCTCATGCTTGATATCTCAGCCACCTCATCTGCTCACACTAAGTGCTTACTTACTTACTAATTATTTCACTAGTGGTAAACCTGCAATATCTATTTTCTGACCAGCGAGGGTAGAGCAACATGGAGCTGTTTATAAACCACTGCCTCTTTCTCACAAAATCAAAGTCTTGTCCTGTTTCACCAATGTGATCATCACATACAAACATAACTCTGCTTTACTGACACAATCTTGTTATAACTAAGAGATTCACTGGAAACAAATATTTCTTTTTAAACTTTTATTTTTTAGCGTTTATCGCTTTCCTGGTCAA
This sequence comes from Notolepis coatsorum, assembly GCF_963971535.1. Classification (NCBI taxonomy): domain Eukaryota; kingdom Metazoa; phylum Chordata; class Actinopteri; order Aulopiformes; family Paralepididae; genus Notolepis; species Notolepis coatsorum. Next base: position 25,434,286 of record NC_140181.1, read on the forward strand.
GCATGACCGACAGTTGCAGGGTGAAACGGGAGAGAGAGCAGGGGGAGACATTCGGCAAATGACGGCGGGTCCGGGAATCGAACTCGGAGTCAACCAGATCCGTGACGCAGCACGGAGTCCTGCTACTGGAGCACCCCTGGAAACAAATATTTCAATGCACTTGGTTATAAGAAGTTGAAATGTGAAAAATATGGTTAGAAAATAATTATTGCAGCTTTAAAACTAAGGGTTGGATTAGAAATGAATGGGCTGGTAAAATGGCTCTGTGGTGTGAATGGGGGGGGGGGGGGGGGCAGTTCAGCATTATTATAGTTTTATATTTTTCACAAGTTTTTATTTTTGTTTAGTTTCCAAATTTTTTCCTTCCACATGACAAGACAAAACACAATACAGTCATAATAATAAACAACAATAATAGACAGGACTTCACATGACAATAACAGTAATAATAATAATAATAATAATAATAATAATAATAATAATAATAATAATAATAATAATAATAATAATAATAATAATAATAATAATAACAATGACAATAAATAGAAATAATAAAACAGAATATAAAATTAAGTTGCCACAGACATTACAAAAGACGTTTCTTCCCCCACTCCCACCCCCCACCCCAGGACCCCTCAGGACCAACACCCCGACCCCGCTCCGCTGCTAGATCGTGGCCTTTACTTTCTCAGCCGCTGAGGCCCATAGTTCAATGTTGGACTGCCCGACTCCAATCACCCGAGCAGTGGAGATCTCCATGTAAATGACATCCAAAAGTGTCAAAGACCAATTGATAATTTTCTGTTGTATGGAGGCCGGTAGTAGTGATATATCATTTAGGAGTAGTGTTGCTGCTGCAAGTGGAATTGTTAGGTTAGTTGTTATAGATTTCCAAAAACTAGCCACCGGTGGGCATTCCCAAAACATGTGCATATACGTGCCAGTGGCCCTCAGAGTGCACAAAGTGCACAGAGAGTCAGCCACCAAACCCATGGCACACAGTTTCCTAGGTGTGAGATACGTCCTATGAATATAATAAAAATGTATTTGCTGATGATTAGGGTTACGGGAAGCCAATGTGACATTAGTCCAGATATCATCCCAGTCAAACTCAGGGTCCAATTCTGGAATGTCCTCTTGCCAAACTATACCTAATGATAGGTTTTTGTATGTGGATTTGATTAAGAGTGTATAGAAATCTGAAACAAAACCCCTTGAGGTTGTTCTGTCTCTGATGAGCTTAAAAAAGGGTGTGGATGTAGTGTTTGAGCCCACGGAACCCCATGTGCTTTGAGCGCTGCCCTTAGCTGTAAGTAGAAGTAAAAGGATGCGCCGGGGAGGCCATAAAAATCACTTAAGTGGCGCAGTGGGCAAGGCGCTCGCCACTAACGCAGGAGATGCTGGGTTCGAGCCCAGTTCTCGGCGTTGCTTCCGGCTTGGCTGGTCATTCATACTAATACAATTGGCAGTATTAGGGGGTGGGAAAGCCGGTGGGTGGGGATCGGACGTTGTGGACAGCGACTCCTACAGGTCGGTTGGTGCGCCTGTACAGCAGAATCAGGAAGCAACGGGGGCAGCGTGAGCCTCCCACGCGTTACTCCTCGAGAGATTGCGCTGTACTGGTGAAAAGATGCGACGGCTGCCTCCTCGTGTACCGGAGGGGACACGTGATGCAAGGCTTCGTCCACATTGCAGCCGACCAGTGGGAGGCATGGTCAAGCAACGTTCGAGACAGGGGAGGGAAGAATTGGATAATACGAAATTGGGATGGGAGAAAAATAGAAAATGGGGAGAAAAAGTAGATTAAAAAAAATTAAATCACTTAGGTCGACAGGATCCTGGGTTGATATAGGGCCTGCTGATGAGGGAATCCCTCACAGCCGCGCTGATTGATGTCCCTCTGGCAGCGTGGGAATGCTGGGGTCGGATGCTGCCCATATAAGGGTGTGGAAGCAGGAGGGGAGAGAGAGGCTCTCGCCGTGATTATGACACATGTGTCGTCCGCAAACTTCACTATGGAGTTGGAGCTGAACCTGGCCACACAGTCATGTGTGTACAGTGAATACAGCAGGGGGCTCAGAACGCAGTAGATTGAAATAAAGGTGTTCTATTTCAATTTCAACCTGATTCAATTGGATCTTTGTTTCCATATTAAGTATCATAAAATGTATCATATGAAATGTATAATTTATTAAATGTATCATAAATATATTAACATTATAGACCAGAACATTACCTCAAGTGACTTTACTTTGCAGTAACATTGAATTTGTCAACATGCTTCTCACCACTGATAATGGGCTTTAGACTGAAGACTTCATTATGTCAATGTTTAATTTTCTTTAATTTAGGACACCTCATACATTTACTGATGTAACTCCCTGATCATGCATGCTATATTTACACATGTGGTATTGCTGGATTCAGCACAACCACACCTTCCCGAAAAAGCCCTCAACTGTGTTTCTATGACAAGTCATGGCAGAGCTACTACAAGGTAAATGAGAACATTCTGCATAGATATACATTTTTTACATTTTCGCTTATTTTAAGTGTGTACATAGGTATATATTTCCTACATGCATAAACATATTCACATCCAGCTTCTTCTATTATGTTAAGCAACTGTCTGACTGCTAGCATGTCAAGTTTGAAAGCTCTTGGAGCTTGTATTATTAATCTACATGAGTTTATATGTCTCAACTCCCATACGGCCAGGCTATATTTTGGTTATTTTTTCCTCTGGGGGTGTATAACAATATCTATCAATTTAACACGTTTTGCAGTAAAATATTTTTATACAAGAATCCATTTCATATATGGGAGACCTTAGAGATGAGGAAAAACATGCTTGTGTTTTGTTCTACCTCTGGTAGGGGTATCTCAACATTTTGGGGGCATTGTCACTATACTATTCTCTACGTTAGCTCTATGCGCCATGTCACATTCCGGGGGTTCAGCTAACAAATCCTTACCCAGGATCTCTTGTAGCATCCCCGGAACGAAGTTTGAAGGACTGGTTCCTTCCGTGTCCTCTGGGATACCGACAATTCTTATATTCTAACGTCTTTCACGAGACTGGACTTCGCTGAGCCTGGCTTGAATCCTGGTCAGCTCTGTCTGCTTGTCGGCCTAATTCTTCTCCACGCGCTGCAGGTGCTCGCTCTGTTGGCTAGCTTCCTTCATGAGCAGGATAATCTCCTTAGAGTTGTTTGAGGATTTTGTGTGAAGTATTTCCATTTTCTCCTTCACCGGTTTAATAGCCGCCTCTATCTCAGCCGTTAACGCCTGTTGGTACTGTATGATTCAAAGTATTTGTTGAATTGTCTCTTGAGTTGCTTTTCCAATTGAGCTTCCAGTAGTTCTGCGATAAATTGCCTAATAGCCAACAGGCTAGCTTCGCCTAGCTCGGCACCAGCTGTACCCGTGCTCGCACATGGTGAACGCAGCTGTGCTTTGTCGGCTACAGATGTCGCCACACCGCGCCCAGCGGTCCGCTTGCTTGCCATATTTGTGATAAAGTTAGTAAACTGTCGAAATCATTAATACAAATTTTAATAATTAAAAGACTAATTGTGTAATAAAGGTGTCGGTTTGTAAAAGTATAGGGAGCTCTTGTGCTCCCATGGTCGAGCGGACTGTACGCGGACTGGACTCTGCGGAGGTACGCTGGACTCTTTGAGCTTTCATAGTCGAGCGTACCTCAGCGGACCTCCGCAGACCAATTTCCTACATGTCTCGCGCTAGTTTACACAATTTTTCCCATGCTGTTCAACTTCTGTCATGTCGTCGTCATCCGATGTCAATAAAGAGTATCTTATCTCCGTTTCCAATATTTCGATAATAAAAACGGGCAGTTTTACACACTTGAATAACAGGTATATAGGCAGCGAGGTGCAATGTACCGTATAGGCTTGCTCAATGAGGTGGACAGCGCGTGGTGCTGAAATGGAAAACACACATTGCATGAAATAAAAACACCAGTTTTATTTCGAAATATTGGAAACGGAGATAACATAGACTCTATCTCCGTTTCCAATATTTCGATAATAAAACTGGCAGTTTTACTTTTCATTTAGAAAAGCCATTCTTTTTTGTGAGTGAAAAAGCGAGTGGTCAGAGTAAAATGCAGATCTGCGTCACATTAAATGCAGGTGATGTCAACGCCGATCAGCGTTTTGTGTCTTGTGGAAGAATGCAGAGGTTCACGCTATTTACCCCAGATCCCCTCCCTACTGAACAGTTGCCCCGACCGACCAGTAGGAGTCGCTGTTTTGCAATGACCAGGACTCATACCCCACCGGCTTCCCACCAGCGAACACTGCCAATTGTGTTCGTAGGGACGACTGACCAAGCCGGAGGTACCGCTGACAGCTGGATTCTAACCTAGAGTCTCTGCGGTGGTAGACGAGTGCTTAGACGGTCCGTGTACGTTTTGATAGTTCGTTTTTCGTTTCAAAAGGAAAAACAAAAAAACGAAGAAAAAAAACGGAAATACGAGGTGTTTCCTATTTCCGTTTGAAACCAAAATCGAAAAAACTGGGAAAAACTGAAATACCGACCTGTTTTTCGTATTTTTGTATCAGAATCAAATTAAAAAAGGAGTCAATAATGGGCCGTGTACGTTTTGATAGTTCGTTTTTCGTTTTTGATGTGAAGAATGGAGAACGGAACCACGTGACAAGTACATTTTTCAATGTAAAAGCCATGCACGATCTAACGTTAACGAATATGTCATAACGTTATGAATAAATACATAAATACATGCATACAGATCTATACCAGGGTAACGTTATGATACATACATTTTTTGTTTTGTGCATTTCATTTAGACATGATATTTTATGTGAAGTAATAGCCTAATAATATGGAAATAGCCTGTGTGGTCTGTCGCAAGCAGTGTTGTCTAAACGCACGTTATACAGATATCCTAGTTCAGTGGTCAGCAATAGGCAGGCCGAAATAGGTCCGCCAGCAATAATATCTGCCGATCAGATTATTTTGAGAATATATCCCTCTGAGCAATTTTACGTTGAATAGATGTTTAAAAGACGTCTAAATGGCCCATAGACGTTTCAACGTCATGACATAGACGTCTAAAATCAGTCTAGAATGGGGTGAGAAGTGAACGTTTGGTAGACGTCTATTCTAGACGTGTTTTCAACATCTAAGCTTAGACAAGTTTTGAACGTCTAAGCTTAGACGTTGTTTCGGAATCGGGAGATTTAGGTAACGTTTTTAAAACACAAAGGACACCTCTTTCCTATCGTATTAAGGTAGACAATGAGCTACAACCTTATTTTCACCTAAACGAGGCGAGCCGGCCTCGGAGCTGTACATTTAACAGCTCCGAGGCCGGCTCGCCTCGTTTAGGTGAAAGTAAGGTTGTAGCTCATTGTCTACCTTACTACGATAGGAAAGAGGTGTCCTTTGTGTTTTAAAAACATTTTGCTTAAGAATTATTGACGCGGAAATTCGAATCTGTGAATATCTTTCTAACTTTACCTAAGTCTCCCGATTCCGATACAATAAAGCGAGTCTTCATCACAAATCATATTCTCAAAATAATCTGACCGGCAGATATTATTGCTGGCGGACCTATTTCGGCCTGCGAGCCGCCTATTGCCGACCACTGCACTGAACTATATATCTGTATAACGTGCGTTTAGACAACAACACTATTTGGGACAGACCACACAGGCTATTTCCATATTATTAGGCTATTACTTCACATACAATATCATATCTAAATGAAATGCACAAAACAAAAAATGTATGTATATAACGTTACCCTGGTATAGATCTGTATGCATGTGTATTTATTCATAACGTTATACATATTCGTTAACGTTAGATCGTGAATGGCTTTTACATTGAAAAATGTACTTGTCACGTGGTTCCGTTCTCCATTCTTCACATCAAAAACGAAAAACGAACTATCAAAAGTACACGGCCCATTATTTACTCCTTTTTTTCATTTGATTCTGACACCAAAATACGAAAAACAGCTCCGTATTTCAGTTTTTCCCCATTTTTTCGATTTTGGTTTCAAACGGAAATAGGAAAACACCTCGTATTTCAGTTTTTTTCGTTTTTCGTTTTTCCGTTTGAAACGAAAAACGAACTATCAAAACGTACACGGACCTTAGACCTCTACGCTACCCAGTTGTTGACAAAGTTGACCAAATTGACAGAGACTAAAGATTTAGATTTTTGTTTGTTTTGTAAGTACACAATATAGTTTCAGTTAGGTCTAAAAAAGAATTTCCCCCACACCTAGTTTTAGTTTTTAGTTTAGTTAACAATAATAACTTTGGGCCAGATCAAAATGGGGGGGGGGCACCTCTGCTTGATGGACTGAACCGACAGCTTTCTGAATGATGGAACCACTAAAGGTTTGCTGTAGTTACAGTTTTGTGTCACTTCTCTGAGTGATGAAAAAACACCTGTCTCATTACATGAACCGCATGAACATTATGAGCTGTGAAAGAGGAGAGGGGTGTTTTTTCATCTACGGTCACAAAAACCAACAGAAATTCAAATATGGCTGACTCAAAACAACACCCCCTGGAAAGATGCAAAACCAACCATGTGTCCCTACCTGCCCCCCTTACCACCCCCCCCCCCTATCTGCACCATCCCTACAAAAACTCCAAACATCTTGCCATTGATGCTGACGAAGCCCAAAGGTGAGGTGAGATGTTCCTTTCTTCCTAATCATTAATAATTAGCTAACAATAAATAATAATTTACTATATCAAATCATGTTCAATAAACCACTTATTAAGGATGTTTTTACAAGGTGTTACCCCACAGAGTATACCCTCTGAGCTAGAAGAGTAGAGGAGGTATGAGGATGTGTGGTGCTGCTGTGTGTGTCTCGCTGAGCTGGGTGATGCTTGTGCTGGCTGACGAGGAACTGAACTACACTGCCAAGGGAAAAGGACTACAACTACCAGGGGACTTCTCCATTGCTGGGCTTTTTCCTCTTCACAACACAGACGCATGGAGTTCAGGCTTACCTGTCCAAGGAGCCTGTGAAGTGTGAGTACATTTAACAAGGAGTTTTCAACACTCTTCATGAAATGTAACCATTCTTATAATTCAGTGTAACTGTCGTTTGACTTGTGATAAGTTGACATTTTCTTTAAAATCCCAATCAGTGATCCAAATGTAGCAGGGTGGATTATCCCTGCTTTATGGGAGTGGTTGTACACGGCCACCTGGTAGCGGGATGCAGTAGAGTTTGATCTAACTGAACCCCCGTCTTTGGGCCCGGAACGTCGAACTGGAGGTCGGGCAGCAGGAGCGGATGGGGCCCAGGATTTACTAACCTGGGGGGTGGTACTCTGGTCCTCCTCGCCCTCCAGGGCGGTCAGCAGTAGCTCCCCACACACTCTCACTTCCCCCAGTACCTCCGTTAGCCCTCCCACACCTGGTGACTGTTAGATGAATAATGATTTTCGCTCCCCCAAAGCAGTACCCTTCCTTAATGACCTGTAGAGACCTTTAACGCTGAAATAGGGGGTAGGTGGGGAATGGTTAAATAATAATAGCATTACCCGGACCAAAAAGGGTTAAATACACGGACTCAGTAATCGACACACACACAGTGTTCCCATCCAGTACTTGTTTAGTGTCGATTAAGATTCAAGTTACAGATAAAAGTGTTGGCCTCAATGCTATACGCCTTAGGCACCAAGTGCTCTCATTCAAGTTGCAGACAAATACAGTTGGCTTCAATGCTATACACTTTAGGCACCACATGCTCTCATTCAAGTTGCAGACTAAAGTGTTGCCCACGTCTGGGCTAGTATCAGTAGCAATACCTTCCTCTAAGGGTTTACATATACTGTTGCATTACTTTAACAACGGGAGGAAAGGGTTCATTGAATGGGAAATGGTATAATTGAACATACACGTTATAACACTCAAACAAAATGAAAAGTGGGCCCACGTTACCAAATGAAAGTCCTAGCTAAAGCCGGCTTAAAATGGTTGGGGTACCCCTAGACGCTGCTGCTAGCGTTCATTCCAAACAACATTTATCTTCGCCCTTAGGCCTGCGCCACACAGTGAATCGTATATACTGTTTCAGCACTCAAAGTGCCGCTGTACTTAACCGAGATGGCGGGCCCACTCTCACCACCACTCGTCCGGGTGGTAAGATGGCCGTCGGGCGATCCCGCAATAACAGCCAGCGGGCCGGGGTAGGCAGCTGGGGCAGTGGCGTGGGCTGGAGGAGCGTGCTGTGTTGTGGCGACCTCTGCTGGGAGAAGAGGCGTCCTCGGCTGCGTCGAAGAGACGTCCACTGCGGGGCTGAAGGGATGAGCTGGCGCGGCCTAAGCTGTGGGCTAACCTAAACACAGCTAAACTGTGGGTCTTGGTGGACCCTCCTGCTAGCGCATATATAGCTAACGCACGGTGGCTATGTCTACCACCTGTCTTCGGCGACGCTCGCCTAGTGGTGCACTCAAAGTGTCTATAGCCGTTAGCTACAAGCTACTATACCGCGTACACTTCTAGTATAACCCGTGGTATTACTGAAGTTCATTCCTTTCTCTGTTTCACTAGTCCAACACTCCACTATCGCCTGTATTTCTATAATAACCCTTTTTGTAGCAGAGTCTCTCTATCTCTCCCGCTTGCTCCCAATGGGGCTCTCCGAGAGCGCACGTCTGTTCACGTCCACGTTCACCGTCGAAGAGGACTCCTCTCGCTTCCGCTCCCCAGGTAACCAGTGTCTTCCTCATCTCCTTTCTCCTCTGCTCCGCCTGCCACCACCGCCCCCTGCTGGCGACCGCAATCTGGTCCCACAATGGGACACTCAAGGCAGGAAGAAGGATGATTTAGTTGCACGTTAATAATCCATATTGAAGCCGGAGGGATGAAAGAGAACCTCGCGTTATTTGTCCGGGCGAGATATCAAAGAGAAACACTGGTTATCATGTCTTTGTGCACACAGGGGAAGTAAAAGGTTACGTTAGCACTTCTGAATAATAGTAGAATATTCAGGATGCTACACAGACATAAACAAATGCATAGCCCTGGTTGTTTAATTAGTGATACCCAGTTATCACTACGTTACCACCTCCTTTCAGCACCGGCAAATTAAGTGGTAGCTTGTTAGCTAAATTAATAACTCACCTAGAAACACAAAGCTGCCTCGCCAGCATAATGTTGTTGTACTGTTGTTGTTGTTGTCGTTGTTGTAACTATATATATATTCTTTGTTGTACGTGGTCCGCATATATGTGGTATTATATACATCAGACTGGCATCATTTCATCAGCGCTGATCTGTGATCACGACAGGGAGGAAAATAACATTGGGAGTGTTTGTTCACAATCTACAACTTTGACACATGTACCAGTAAATCATGCAATCAAGTCCTAGAAATAGCAATTACCTCTTAGTTTTAGGTCACCTGGAGGGAAATGGGGAAATCTCCTGCAGCTGACTGGGAAAATACCATAGAGGAAGCCTGAAGGAGCCTGGAAACAGATCAAACCTAACTTTTCATAATGGTGATGCACTAAGAAGACAAGCGTTTCAAAAAAGTGTTCTGCAGACAGCTTTTAACAGACCAAATACAATGGCAGTCAATAGAAACAGTGTCTGTGTTTTCCCCAAAAAGTAGGCACAGCCGTGATAAAGGCAGAAGATGGCTATCCAGATGTGCTGGTCTGATGTTTACATTGATTGATTGATTGAAAACTTTATTAACAGATTGCAGAATGGGTACAATACAGTACAGCTCAATACATACAATTGTTAAGGGGATGCAGACCAGAGAAAGTCTTTCGTCTTGTTTACATCAGGGTCCCCCATTTTCAATTCAGTTTACAACAGGTGACGCCCCCCGAGGGTTTACATCAGAAGTACACATCCGGGTAGTTTGGCTTTTCTCGCAATCATGCCTACTTTTGGTGGAAAACACTGACGCCATTCCTCTAGATGGCTATTGTATTTGGCTTGTATAAAAACTGTCTGCATTTGTCATTTTCTTCTTATTATGCCATGATATCCAGTGGTAGCACCAATAAACATGGCTATCACTTAATGCAAGCCCTGAGGTTTGCTGTGGAGGAAATCAACAACTCCACTGGACACCAGCCTCTACTACCAGGAGTGAAGTTGGGCTACCAGGTGTATGACCTCTGCTCGGTACCGGCTAGTGTTCTGGCCACACTGGGCCTCCTGGAGCAGCAGTACAGGAGAGCCTCTAGGACCGTGTCAGAGGGAGACACAGACCCAGGGCAAGAGGCAGTAGCTGTTATCGGGCCGGATAGCAGCAGGAAAACATTCACCCCTGCAGCGTTACTGGGAGCCTACCTGGTGCCACAGGTAAGTTACCTCAAAGAGCAGCTGTGGCCTGGCAACCGGAAAGGTGCCGGTTCAAATCCAAATCATTTTGGATAATTGTATTTGCCATAATCGAGCAGCCCTATTAAATACAGCGCAGTGGGGGAAAAATATTTATATATATAATTAATAATATATATATATATATACCGGTATATCATGGCCTTGATATTAGCCACGTTTCTCCAAAACCTGTGAGGTTTTATGCTCAATGCGCCACTGTTCTTTTTGACCAACACTGTCTTTCTTCTTCTGTAAAATTCTAGATCTCGTACGAAGCATCCAATGAGAGGCTGAGCAACAAGAACCTCTACCCGGCGTTCTTCCGCACCATCCCCAGTGACAAGAACCAGGTGACGGCCATGCTCCAGCTCCTGGTTCACTTCAAGTGGACCTGGATCGCCCTCCTGGGCAGCGACAACGCCTACGGACTGCAGGGCATGCAGAGCCTATCCGAGCAGGCGGGGCATCACGGCATCTGTATTGCTTACCAAGGGGTCATCCCAACGCTCACTAACAACACAGTCGAAACCATGAAGACCATCGTCGACAACATACTGTTGACCAAAGTCAACACCATCGTCTTGTTCTCCAGCAAGTCCAAAGTCAAAGGCTTTCTCCCGTACGTCATCGAGCGGCACGTGACGGGAAAAGTGTGGATAGGGACAGAGGACTGGTCCACGGCCACTCTTGTGTCAGGGATAACCGGCGTTCACACTATCGGCACTGTCCTGGGCGTGGCTGGCAAATACACTGCCATTTCCGGTTTTGAGGAGTTTGAGAGGAAGGTGGATAAAGTGTTGCAGCAACATAGTAGTAGCACCCAGGAATTCTTAAACGGTTGTCTACGAAGCACAGACGTTTACAGCCTTGCGAATCAGAATTTTTCTTTGGAGAAATATGACATGACGTCCTCTTTCAACGTGTATAAGTCAGTCTACGCTGTGGCTCATGTGCTGCACAAGGAACTTGGTTGTGATTCAGGAAAATGCCAAAAGAAGAGGGTACATCCTTGGCAGGTGAGCGCATGCTAAATATTAGGTCACATTTCTGCCGTTCTAGAACATGGGATTCTGGTTTATTAAAATAAACACATTACATTCTCAAAAGAAAAAAAACAGCATCTGTTTTAATGAAACAAGTGGAATTCTATCTCACTTTGCTGGCAACACAATTCTATGACCGCTGGGGAGAGAGAGAGAGAGAGAGAGAGAGAGAGAGAGAGAGAGAGAGAGAGAGAGAGAGAGAGAGAGAGAGAGAGAGAGAGAGAGAGAGAGAGAGAGAGAGAGAGAGAGAGAGAGAGAGAGAGAGAGAGAGAGAGAGAGAGAGAGAGAGAGAGAGAGAGAGAGAGAGTTTAGGTGTTAAGCCCTGCTTCTAGTGGTCAGTGTTAAACCCTGCTTCTGGTGGTCAGTGTTAAACCCTGTCTCTGGTGGTCAGTGTTAAACCCTGCTTCTGGTGGTCAGTGTCAAACCCTGCTTCTGGTGGTCAGTGTTAAACCCTGCCTTTGGTGGTCAGTGTTAAACCCTGTCTCTGGTGGTCAGTGTTAAACCCTGCCTCTGGTGGTCAGTGTCAAACCCTGCCTCTGGTGGTCAGTGTTAAACTCTGTCTCTGGTGGTCAGTGTTAAACCCTGCCTCTGGTGGTCAGTGTCAAACCCTGCCTCTGGTGGTCAGTGTTAAGCCCTGTCTCTGGTGGTCAGTGTTAAACCCTGCCTCTGGTGGTCAGTGTTAAACCCTGCTTCTAGTGGTCAGTGTTAAACCCTGCTTCTAGTGGTCAGTGTTAAACCCTGCCTCGGTGGTCAGTGTTAAACCCTGCCTCTGGTGGTCAGTGTTAAACCCTGCCTCGGTGGTCAGTGTCAAACCCTGCCTCTGGTGGTCAGTGTTAAGCCCTGCCTCTGGTGGTCAGTGTTAAACCCTGCCTCTGGTGGTCAGTGTTAAACCCTGTCTCTAGTGGTCAGTGTTAAACCCTGTCTCTGGTGGTCAGTGTTAAACCCTGCTTCTAGTGGTCAGTGTCAAACCCTGTCTCTAGTGGTCAGTGTTACACCCTGTCTTTGGTGGTCAGTGTTAAACCCTGCCTCTGGTGGTCAGTGTTAAACCCTGCTTCTGGTGGTCAGTGTTAAACCCTGCCTCTGGTGGTCAGTGTTAAACCCTGCCTCTGGTGGTCAGTGTTAAACCCTGCCTCTGGTGGTCAGTGTTAAACCCTGCCTCTGGTGGTCAGTGTTAAACCCTGCTTCTAGTGGCCTTGCCTCTAGTGGTTCAATAAGAATGAAATATAGCTACTTCTTAAATATTTTTCTTGTTCTTTGTCCATAGCTCTTGCCATGGCTTAAGCAGGTGAGGTTCTCTCTGGGGAATACGTCTGTGTACTTTGACCAGAACGGCGACCCACCCACAGGATATGACATTGTGATGTGGATTTGGAGGGGGACGGACTTGTCTCTCAGAGTAGTGGGCTCCTTCCTCCCAGACCCCATTGAGCTCAAAGTGGACTACGCAGAGCTAGAGTGGACCGGCCCCGGAGACTCCACATCAGTAAGGGCCACACCTTGTAGACTACAGTCTTTCTATCCACCTGGGAAGGTTACTTTAGTTCACAGTCAGTAATGAAACATGATTACTTTTGATAAACTTTTATGACTTTGTCTTCAAGCTAAATAACAACTTGAATATTAAACTAACTATTTTAATTAGCCTAGATTTGCCTCCTAACTCTATTCATCATGTAACATCTATGACTAGTAGTAAACCACCAAATAACTTTTTTGAAGTAATTGATTACTGATTACTGGGTTTTTACAGTAACAATTTTTTTTTCAAATTCGTAATCAGAACATTTAACTGTGCACTGCCCGTGTGTTCTTCTGCTGAAGTTTAAAGTGCTAAACAGCCAGGTGACAGATATACAACTCTTTGGTGAGAACGCAAAAACAATGTAACAAGTAGTAGTGTAACAAATTACTTTGTGTACTTTACTACTTTTTTTGAGTAACAACCCCAACACTGATCCCATATGACCGCCAGATCAAATTTTGGACAAATGCATGGTCAACAGGAAGTGCTAACGTTTTTAAACATCACATTATTTACACCAAACTTGACACTTTTGAGTCATTTGGCCCCATGGTGGCTTTATTCTCACAAAACTAAAATAAATACATTAAAGGAACACTCCAACATTCTAGGAAATTAACTTATTTGCCATCCAGAGTTAGACAAGAAAATAGCAATTCAATCTCCAGTACGGAGAGAGATCCAGTTGCATAGTAGCCTAGATTAACACAATCACTGGAAGCAGGTTACAGCATGCCTATCTCTGTCAAAAGTGAAGAAATACACCTTCCAACAACTCCAAATTGTGTATTTACCATATGTAGAAATAGAGAGAGAGAGAGAGACAACTTTTATTTCTTCACTTTTGACTAGGTTAGCTGCTGTAACCTGCTTCCAGTTCTTGTGCTGTGCTAGGCTAGCATGCAACCGGATCTCTCTCTGTACATACAGATGGAATTGCTATCGTCTGACTCTGGGGAAGATGGCAAATAAATGAACAAGTGTCAGGCTTGTCTTGTATTGTCCTGATCATATCCCTTTCAAGGACATCAGACTTGAGTCAAATAGTAGTTAAAATACTTAAAACTGGGCCCCAGGGTGGTGCACCACATACAGCACTGCGGTGCAACATGGCCGTCCCGGGTTCGACTCCCGGACCCGGCGACCTTTGCCGAATGTCTTCCCCTCTCTATCCTCCCGTACTTCCTCTCTCTCTCTGCCGGACTGCCCGGAAAAATACAATAACATATCTACCAAAAACATAATTAAATAATTTTTTTTAAATACTTAAAACCACTTTGAACATTGGCTTTATCCTACTTCTGGTGCCAAGTTCAAGTCATCCCTGAGCCCTCACATATTGCCAGTCAAATTCTGTGTTGTTACAATTAGCATGAATCACGTGAGTACTTACAAAGATGCTACAATGAGAAACAAACAAAAGATGCAATAAAATGTAAAGAATAATCCAATGTATAAGGATAGATTACTATTGAGATGTTGATGGGACTGAGCTCTTGATGAGTTATTTGCTCGCTCTCTTCCGCACATGCTCAGGGGTTGATAGCTATGGTTCCTTCCAGGTGCCTTTGTCCATCTGCTCCCCGGAGTGTCCTGCAGGCCACGTGCGTCTCCAGACGGGACAACACAAGTGCTGCTTTGACTGCCAGGCCTGTCCTGCTGCCACCTTTCTCAACAAAACGGGTGAGAGCATTTTTGGTGAGATCATTTTTAATTGAAAGGGAGGTAAACGGATGACAGGAAAATAAAATCACCTAACGGCGTAGAAGTTCCATAGCAGTGCAGACATCCCACAGCAGTGCATCAGTTCAGATATGTTGTTATACAAAGTTAGGCAGCAGGAGATACAGTTAATCATAATAATCTACCCATAATCCACCATAATCTTCTTAACTAACATAATTTATTTTTGTTGTACTGTACTTGTGCTGTATGACAATACATTTGAATCGTATCTAATCTAATACCGAGTGTGCATGTCATGTTAGAACAGGTCTTTCTATATCTTATAATAATGTGACTCAGTCAGCTCATTGTTTACATATATCCTGATTGTGTTCTTTGCACATCATTCATTAAATCTTTATAAATTGCTATTCTAATTCTATTGGAACGATGTAGGACGTTAATTTGGGGAACTCAACAATGTGCAGCTCAAACAACACCATCACGGGACAAAGAGTGCTTACATTTCAATTCAATCTCCATCTTCTAATTTTCTCCAGATGACCCCAACTGACCTACTCCCTGTTCCTTCCTCCTCAGGCTCCATGTCGTGCCAGTCGTGTCGGCCTCTGGAGTGGGCTCCCCCAGAGAGTGAGCGGTGCAGGAAGCGGACGGTCCTGTGGCTGGCCTGGGACGCTCCTCTCTCCGTGGCCCTGCTGGTCATGCTGGTCTTCACCCTCGTCATGACGTCCGGCTCGGCGCTCGTCTTCCTGCTCAACCTGAACACTCCCGTGGCCAAGTCCGCCGGCGGCCGCCTCTGCCTCCTGATGCTGGCCGCGTTGACCGCCGCCGCCAGCAGCACTCTGTGCCACTTTGGTCGGCCGTCTCCTCTGGCCTGTGTCCTCAAACAGCCTCTCTTCGTCTTCAGCTTTGGCACGTGCCTAGCCTGCGTGACCGTGCGTGCCTTCCAGGTGATCTGCATCTTCAAGCTGGCGTCCAAGCTGCCGCGCGTGTATGACACCTGGGCCAAGAACCGCGGGCCAGAGTTTACGATTATCCTGCTGTCCACCGCCATCTTGTTCATCTCGGTGCTCCGCGTGGCTCTGTACCCACCCTCCCCGTCGCAGGACCTGCTCTTCTACTCGGACAGCATCGTGCTGGAGTGCAGCAACACCCTGTCGGTTGGTGTGTTCCTGGAGCTTGCTTTCATCTCACTGCTCAGCGTCCTCTGCTTCTCCCTCAGCTACATGGGGAAGGACCTGCCGGCCAACTACAATGAAGCCAAATGCGTCACCTTCAGCCTCATGGCCTACATGATCTCCTGGATCAGCTTCTTCACCGTCTACTTCATCAGTCGTGGGGAGTTCACCATGGCCATGCACGTGTTTGCCACGCTGTACAGCGTTCTGGGCATTTTTGCCGGCTACTTCCTGCCCAAGGTTTATATTATTGTCCTGAGGCCACAGATGAACACCACCGCCCATTTCCAAAACTGCATTCAAATGTACACCATGCCCAAACAATGAAGCACCATTTTGTGGAAATAATAGAATTTACAAGGGAACACCACTGATTATCAACAATGTATTTTACTTACCTTCGGTAAGTATTTCGATGATAAAGTGAAAGTTCAACTCGGTTCCAGTGCTGAGATCTGTGGGCCCGCTGAGCAAACTTTGAAATAATTGCAAAGAGAGACTACTGTATATAGGTGGATCTCAGTCAGATACTGCTCCATTTTATTTAGCAAAACAGATAACACTTTATTGTTATAACTTAACACTATAATTTGCACACATTGCAGTGAGAGGGGAGGCGGTGCCAAAGTAGCATATAGTATGGAAGCAGTTCAGGTGACCTGACCTAGCGGGCCGACAGCTCTCGGCTCTGGATCTCAAATATTCATTCTGCTTATCATCATAGTACTCCTCGAAGGTAAGTAAAAGACACAGTGTTGAAAATCGACAGTATTCCCCTTTAACCTTCCTAAGTTCCTACTACTGCAGGCCCATTTAGAAAATCCCTGAACATGAACTTGCATCATGTCAAAGTACCTCATAATTTGGTACCATTTTGAAGCTAACAACTAGGGCTTTCCAATGATATCAAATATGTGTATGATTATCATCATTATTATTGTTATTATTCTTCATATGCAGTTGAACTCGCACTTGTTGAACTTAGAACTTGAAGACACAATCATTTTCAAGCACTTAACCTTACTTGGGATAAGAAACATTATAGTGTATGATATTTAGCCAATCTTGTGGGCAATATAGAACAGTTGACAGATTATCATCTATTGTTCAAAAGTTCTGAATGAATTAGTGAAACAAAATATAATTTTACGAATGGGAGGAGATGGTGTCAACGCTTTCTCCGTTGCCGGAGGGTTAACACCATTTAGCTTTTTATCATTTGTTTCTACGGATAAATCAAACACATTTACACCGGCTTAGACATTCAGTTGGGGTGAATAGCTCCATCTCTGTGATAACTCCATCTCTGTGATAACTCCACCATCTCTGTGATAACCCTATTGTTACATTTGCTGGGAACATTCCTACCCTCAAGAAGAAGAAAGCGATTGATTTGGGTGACCCCATGACCTTTCCTCTAGTGCCAATACAGGCAACTGGCAACTCTTGTTTTCATCATCTTCCCAGTAAAATGTTCAGTGTGAAAGTAATGGCAGGTTGGTTGTGCCTTGGCATAGTGTGAGTGTATTCTTCTACTTAATATTGTGTTGTTTCTGCTAAATATATATTCTTCTACTTAATATTGTGTTGTCTCTGGTAAATATATATTCTTCTACTTAATATTGTGTTGTCTCTGGTAAATATATATTCTTCTACTTAATATTGTGTTGTCTTTGGTAAATATATATTCTTATACTTAATATTGTGTGACTAGGGCTGCACGATTTGGTAAAAGAGTGTGATTGCGATTATTGTATGGAGGAGGCATGGAGGCGGTATGAAGGGGGTATGGAGGGGGCATGGAGGGGGTATGGAGGAGTCATGGAGGGGGTATGAAGGGGGTATGGAGGGGGCATGGAGGGGGTATGGAGGAGTCATGGAGGGGGTATGGAGGAGGCATGGAGGGGGCATGGATGAGGGCATGGAGGAGGCATGGAGGGGGCATGGAGGAGGCATGGAGGGGGCATGGAGGGGGCATGAAAGGAGGGCATGGAGAGAGAGAGAGAGAGAAGAGACTGCAGTGCGATGTTTCCTCTAATTACACCCTCACTGCCCATATTATCAGTGTGTGCAGGACTCCAGTGGCTCTTGGCTTTCTCCTCTCCGTGTGTGATAACCTGACCCAACCCCCCCTCAGATAACTCCCAGGTCCAGAGGGGGGGTCCAGGACCTCCGAAATCGATCCCACACGGGCGCTCAGAGTGGGGGAAGGTGAGACAAGAAGACAAAGAAGTCCTTTGTTTTGACTCGAGAGGCGAAATTAATGGAAGTGGACCGCCATTTTGGATAATCATGCTGAATTTTTACCAGTACACACATTACAAAAAACTTTATGAAACAATCATTTTCTTTGGACCTGTACTACATAAGACTTCAGGCTATGGAACCGTTTCATTGTTTATTGCGGCCCAGTGGCTAGCCAAAAGCCTTCCCTGTTAGCCGAAGCTAGCTATCTCGTGGCTCCGGAGGGTGGAGGGCCTCCCATCCCCCACCCTCCAGCTTACTGCTGTCTCTTTCTCAACATGTCTACGTGTCTGCCTCGTCTCCTAGTCTGAGTCAAACCGGAAGAACTCACAACTATAAAGTATATTCCTTAGCAACGGCTGCTAGCCCATAGCAACCCCACCCTATCTCATCACTATAGCAACGGCTTGTTCCAGCTGCTGAGGTCAGGCAGACGCCTGCGAACCCCAGCTACTAGGACAGAGAGGCTTCGGCTCAGCTTCTTCCCCCAGGCCATCAGAGCCTTGAACAATGAACACTGAGTGCCACAGAACACTGAACTTTTCACACACAAGCACACATGAGCACACACACGACATGCACGCTGTGCATGCTCACACACTAGCAGCCACTTTAACATGAGCAGGCACACACTCATGCCGCACACGCCCACACTTATGGCCAAAAAGGAAAGGTCACTTTAAAAATAGTATAACAACAGTAACAGTGTATTGCACTACCAAAGGACCTAGCATGTCCTATATGCTCTGTAAATAACTATGTACAGATACCGAGATGTGCCACCATGTTACCTGTTACCTGTTTATTGCACAATGTTGTTTTTTATTGGATTCTATTATATGTTGTACCACTGTATTGCACATCGTTGCAGGCAAGACCACCCGCATTTCATTGTATACTTGTATGCCGTGACAAATAAAACTCTTGACTTGACTTGGCTTCTCCCCTCCCTAGCCGACCAGCTATCTTTGTTGATGCTACAGCACCTCGGCCGATGACCTCGGTGCTGCTGGCTGCTATCGCTCCCACAGAGCCTGTGCCCAGTTCAACACACAATACAATGTTTAAACTAATATCTATAGATATGTACTTTACAGTACCTACATGTTATAACCCTTTAGACCATACAACGCCTGCTAATAAGGCATTATATATCCTGTATATACACACAAATGTGTTTCCCCGGTTTCAATGGGATGACACACAGAGGAGATGTAGGTCTCAGCGTTTACAGTTTAACACGGTTAAATTGATATAGGTTGTTATAACAAAAAAAATTAAAACCCTTGATTTCATCAATCCCGAAAAAAAAGAGAACGAAAAAAGCTTCTTCTAGAAGTCAGATGATTGACGGGCTGGTGTGAGCTGGGAAGTGTAGTTTTTTATTATTATTCGAAAGCCCTGGGTCTCTTCTCTCAAAAGGCTACACTCAAGTTAGGTTGCGCCAAATCCTCACGTCTATAAGCGCCTTTTCCAACTCGATGCGCTGAGATTTCTATAAACTCATATTTCACTAATACGTAACACTTAAAATCATTGGTAAACAAACGTAGTGCTCAAAATATACACTTTGACTGCTGTTTTGACAAGGTGAGGGTCTTTCCTCTTGGCTACATTTAAAAAAATATATGCAACATTAATTCATATGCTCTGTATTGGTCGATTTATGGCGTGAATCATGATATGAATCTCGGCCCTGTACCGGGCTTAAGAGGTTAAGAGCACCTCTCCACGCATTAATGAATCTGGAAAGGACTCTCGTAGGTTTTCTCTTACGATCTTCCTACAATGTTATTTACACGGAAACTTACGAGAATGTTAGTGAATGAGGTCCAATATCTTTTGGACGTTGGATTACAATAATCTGACAACATCATCTGCGATCTGCAGCTCCCCGACAAGATCGCTCGGACAATGGGGAATAATCACAGCGCGGCCCCCACCGTGAGCGTAAATATAGTGGCATGCGCGGAGGACTGCGAGCTACATTGTATATCACTATTGCACTTTACTGTTACATTTGCACTCTGGTTGAATGCCAAACTTCTTTGTACTGTACTTGTGCTGTATAATGACAATGCATTTGAATCTAATCTAATCTCCTCGGTCATAATACACACTGCCATTATTGTTAGTATTATATCGGTAATAGTCCTGTGATTTATAGTGGATTTCTACTGTTAATGTTTGTGTCTAATGTCAAAAAAATAATAAAATAAAAATAAAAAAAATACACACTGCACTGGAGTCCGTGCAGTAGATTTCCATATTGATCCCTGTGTGTTGCACAATGGCACAAACCATTGTTAGATGTATGTATATTGAGCCGTACTGTATTGTACCCATTCTGCAATCAATCAATCAATTCAACCAATCAATCAATCAATCAATCAATCAGATGAAGCATGACATTGATGTAGGCTATACAGTATAACAGCATTTCCTTGTATGCTATCCAACACTCTGCTCTTGTTAACATTATTATTATTATTAATTATATATATTAATTAAAATTAAAAACCATATACTGTAATTTATTTAATATCTCAGATATTTTCCTAAGTTGCTTGACAAAAACATTATAGTACTGTAGGCTAATACTGTTATTATGCCATAGAAGCAGTGGCATACCATGTATACTATTGTATACCATGTATACTACTACTATGTTTATTTTTTACATTATATTACAATATTATACTATTAATATGTTTACATTATTGTGTTATATTCTTTTTATTTAATAATTTTATATTATTATTATATTTCTTGCTTTTCTTTTCCTGCTTGTACCCCCCCCCCCCCCCCCCCCCCCCCAGGCTGTTATGACACCTGGATATCTATAAAGGAACACTTGACTTGACTTCATACTGTCTGTCAGAACGCTCTGCTGATC
Organism: Notolepis coatsorum; assembly: GCF_963971535.1. NCBI lineage: Eukaryota > Metazoa > Chordata > Actinopteri > Aulopiformes > Paralepididae > Notolepis > Notolepis coatsorum. The sequence continues at coordinate 25,455,223 of NC_140181.1, forward strand.
CTAGTAGCGCTGATACAGTATGAGCCTACAGTGTAAAGTACTCCCTCTGGTGTGATATCACTTCATTGGAACACCTGTACGATAAAACTAAGATTAACTGCAAGGTTCATATTTCATGCCAAGGAACCTCAACCCCTTTGGTCCAAGACACCTTCTTGTTTGTTTGTTAGTTTTCTTTGCTGTATATCAATACAGATATGATGCTGATATATGACAGAAGAAGAAGGAGCATGGTTGTGCCTTGAAAAGTGGCCTGTGACCTCCTGGAGGAGAGAGCCTGATTTGGTAGACAAATATCCACGGGAAGTCAAAGTGTTCCCAGTGTTGAAAAGTCTGAATCGGAACATAATGATGAATGCAAATATTGTCCTGATGCATTTGACACCATCCTCTCTCCTCTCAGCTCCATCACTCCCTCTGAACATTGACGCTATTTCTGTTTGGTCCCCTGCTCACAATGGAATACAGGCTGATTCCAAACTGATCATTACAAAGATAAACAAACAAACAAACAAAAAAGGTTCACCGCTCAAACACCTGTGTCCTGGACAGATCAACAGTCAGGGTAAGTGTATTTTTGACTGTGAATGTGATTACTATGTTATAATTCATTTTGAGGGCCTTGTCTATGATTACACTTTACCTCTTCATTATATGAGATTCGAATTCTGCTAGTGGAGGATATACTACTAAATGTACCTTTAGTAGTTTAGCTGCTGCTTTTATTGACAAATACTTATAATTGTGTATAACAAGGCCAGTAGGGATACTCTCCCAGTGGTCAACAAAAAGTGGTATTGTTCGTCTAATAGTGCCAAGTGCGTCACTTGGAGTACAAAGCCAACATAGATTAGATTTGATTAAAATATATTGTCATCATACAGCACAAGTACAGTACAAGGAAAATAAGTTTAGCATCCAACCAGAGTGCAAATGTAACTGTAAAGTGCAATAGTAATAAACAATGTACAGGTGATTAAACTTGGTATAAAATATATAAATGAGTACTACTGGGTGTAGTGCTAATCACATGTATGTACAGAGTTGTATTATTAATATGTACACAGTGATACAGGTAGACAATAGGTAGTAAGTCTGGTTTACTCTCCAACAACGAAGTCACAACCCTGGTTATTTTTTCTCTTATTTCTGAAACTATATGAAACCATAGACACTCTTAATACGATACTGTGTCTTATCAACTGAAGAAGACCTTTCACAAATAAGTTCTTAGTAACGGCTTGGGCTTCAGAATTCAATCACAATTTAGTGTGAATACTGCTCATTTGAGAATTTATATATTTTTTATATATTTGTCAGTAACAATGGGTCTCATTCCCCAAAATTTTCCAAAGAGTTCTCTTGGAAGACTTATCTTGGAACCGACAGAATCAATGGGTCTCATTCCCGAACGGAGTTACGACAAAAATGTTCGTCTTAGCCAGATTTCGGCCCATTTAAGACATATTGGGGCTGGGAGTGGGAGTCCCCAAATTTTCCTGAGATCAGATTTGATCGTGGCTGAGAGCAGATTTAAGAGTGCTGAGGAGCACTCTTCATATACAGTACTTACTGTTACGCTCCAGAGACTGTGCTAGACAAGATAAGTATGAAATAAAATAGTATAGCATGTAAATTAGAAGTAAAAAAAGAGGTCACAGTGTTCAGTATAGACATATGTACAATGTTCGATGCAGAATAGAAGTAACTGAGTTACCATATAATATACAATATACTATGCAGTGTACTAATATACAATACTTTATAGTGCAAAGCAGAAATGAGATGAGGTACAATTTAGGTACAATTTACAGTAAGGTGTACGAGTTGTAGTGCAAATCCTTTATCAATAAATATAAAGTGTGTTTAGGTGATCTAAAGTGTGGAGAGTGGGTGCTGCAGTGTGTTGTTTGTTTAAAGTGAGTGTGTGCGTGTGGATGTGTGTGCTGTGTGCATTTGATGGTTGTTGTATAGTGTTTATTGTTCATTGAGCAGCCTGATGGCCTGGGGATAGAAGCTTCTTCTGAGTCTTTCTGTGCTCGCCTTGAGACTCCGGTATCGCTTGCCCGACCGCAGCAGTTCAAAGAGGCAGTTGTTCGGGTGGCTGGAGTCCTTGATGATTCTCTTAGCCTTACCCCTGCACCGCTTGTTGTAAATGTTCTGGAGGGTGGGGAGCCCCCCTCCAATTGTGTGTGTGTGTGTGTGTGTGTGTGCGCGCGCGCGCTGCGGCAGGTGTACCGCGAGCTGTATATGATGCCAATACATTAATCTAATCTAGTTTTGATGGCGCGCAAGCGTGATTACGAAACCTAGCCGCATTTCTCTGAGACACTCTCTGATTGGCACTGACTGGGCTCGCAAGACTCGCAAAGCACTTCCGCCATTCCATTTGCACACAGCTGCGTCACTAGTTGCCTTATAAGGAGCTCTGGAGGTGTTGTTTTGTATGCAAATTACCTGAACGGGAACGCGCTTTCGAGTTTAAGACAGAATGCCATTCTCCAAGCAGATATCAGATCATATAATTTGTGCTACCTTTTCAGCCACTTAAGACATATTACCAGCACGTTCAGGACTCCGAGTGAACTTGTCATTGATTATGTCTCAGTGGTTCCAAGATAAGTCTTCCAGAATATATCTTTGAAAAACTTTCAGGAATGAGACCCAATGACAAGTTCACTCTGAGTCCCGAACGTGCTGGTAATATGTCTTAAGTGGCTCAAACGGTCGCACCTGTGATATGATCTGATATCTGCTTGGAGAATGACACCATGTCTTAAACTCGAACGCGCGTCCCCGTTCAGGTCATTTGCATACAAAACAACACCTCCAGAGCTCCTTATAAGGCAAAGTAATGATGCAGCCGGTTAGAAAATGGATGCGGAAGTGCCTTGCGAGTCTGCGGCAGTGCCGTCTGGGAGAAATGCAAGTTGCGACCCATCGAAATGAGATTAGATTAATGTATTGTCATCATATATAGTACAGCTCGTGGTACACCTGCCGCAGCGCGCGCGCACGCACACAGAACTGTAGCCTACAGCATAATGAATGAACGCGTATAGGCTTATTATTCCATTAATGCCTACGGCGTAATGAATGAACGCAGTATAGGCTTATTATTCCATTAATGCCTACTGTTATGGTTTGTAACCGACCCCAATCGCACAACACGAGACAGGTATGAGAGTAAGCCAAAACAGGGCATTTATTCATTACAAAACAAAAAGCGGCACTGTCCCTTTAAGGGAGAACACAAAAACACTGGAATCAAAGAAAATAGGGAAAATGCGGCACTGTGCCTTTAAGAGGCGAACAGGCTAAGGGACTAAGGCTAAGGGACAGGGCCAGGGCAAAATGTCAAGGACCAGGACCAGGGGCACTGGAGAGGGGGACAGGGACAGAGGCCCGGAGAGGCGGGCTGGAGACAGGGACAGAGAACAGGGTTAAGGCCTTGGACAGGGCGAGGGCCAGAGCTGCTTACAGGGATGACAGGGTTCCGACGGTGGAGGCCTGGCACGGGAACAGGGGCCCGACGGCGGAGGCCTGGCACGGGGACCAGGGGCCCGACGGCGGAGGCCTGGCACGGAGATCTTCCTCGGATGCTGCAGACGGGCAGCGCAGAACACAGGGGTCCCAGGGGACCGGGGCGAAGAGACGCATCCTCCCGTGGAACTAGGAAGCGATGCGCGCCGGCTTGACGTCTGGAGTGGGAGCGCGCCGGCTTGACGTCTGGAGTGGGAGCGCGCCGGCTTGACGTCTGGAGTGGGAACACCACTACAGGCCTGGCACGGAGATCCCCCTCGGATGCTGCAGACGGGCAGCGCAGAACACAGGGGTCCCAGGGGACCGGGGCGAAGAGGCGCATCCTCCCGTGGAATTAGGAAGCGATGCGCGCCGGCTTGACGTCTGGAGTGGGAACACTGGAAAACCTCCCGTAGAGAATTAGAGAGCGTAGACGGCGTCCCACTCCAGGCAAACGGCGACAGGTGGTGAAGTACAGGGGTGGCACGACGTTTCACGCCGGAGACGCGGCAGTAGATTGTAGTAACAAGAACGACCCGACCAGGACTGGAGGGAGGTCCAGGTATTTAAAGCCCTCTGGGGCGCTAATCATAAACTATGACAGCTGCGAAAGGTAGTCCAAGGGTGGGGGCTGGTGAAGAGTAGAGGAGAGTAAAACATCGCAAGGGTGGGGGCTGTTGAGGAGAGTAGACAGGGAAAGTCCAAAGGTGGGGGCTGGTGAGGTGAGGAGACAGGGAATAAAGGTCCAGGGAACAGGCGAATCCTCACACCTACGGCGTAATGAATGAACGCAGTATAGGCTTATTATTCCATTAATGCCTACGGTGTAATGAATGAACGCAGTATAGGCTTATTATTCCATTAATGACTTGTTGCATTAGGATTTAGTAGATACTATATGCTCTGCCCTACGTACAGTATAGGTACAGTCTGTATACTTGTACTTACTGTATACTGTATACTTATACTGTACGTAGGGCAGAGCATATATATAGTATCTACTAAATCCTAATGAAACAAGTAACTAGAATATATATTAAGCCTATACTGTTCATTCATTAGACACGTCGTAGGCCATACTGGCGCACACAAGACTTGTTATGGAATATTAATGCAGTCTATTTCCATGCGTTTAGCTTTAGTTCTTATTTATTTATTTATTCATCCACTGTCATTTCAGTGTTGGTGTGTATAGGCTATATAGTGTATTTCAATATAAGTTTAATTGATTAATAATATATTCGAAGGAATGCAGGTTTATATCAAACAAAGGTATGTCCCATTGTATACCATTAAAACAGATATGTAACTAATAAGAAATACAAATTCCACAGAAGGCATTAAATAATTATTATTTTCAATCATTTCACAATAATTGCATAATTGTGTTTGAATATCTGAGTAATTAAAGTAATTATACATTTGTCCAAAATAGCTGGTTCAGATATGATTAATCCAGCTGCCCTGTGATCAGATGAATCCGTATTATTTATTTTTCCGACATCAAATGCGTCATTTCTTATCGTACAAATATTGTCATATTTATTTTAATTATGATTAAGTAATTAATTCCAAGGAGGCCTGTAGCGTTGACATGAAGGAATCACTATGAGAACACAGTCTGTCAAGTTAATACAATTTTCAATTAGTCAATCAATCATAAGTGTGCTTCTCAGCACTTTTAAATCTGCTCTCAGCCACGCTCAAATCTGATCTCAGGAAAATTTGGGGAATCGCGCTACCAGCCCTAATATGTCTTAAATGGGCAGAAATCTGCCTAAGAGGAAATCTTTGGTCGTAAATCCGTTCGGGAATGAGACCCAATGGGTATAGCCTACGTTCGTAATGAGTGAACAGTAGACTTATATTATTTAAATTACTTGTTTTATTAGGAGATCGCAAATACTGTATGCACTGCCCTATAGTCTATGAGGCATAATCAGGCAATAAGGCAGTTTGTATTATTGAGAAGAATGCAAAGTAGGCTAATGCAAACAGACATTTTACTAGCTAAATTATGACCTTCCTGTCCTTTCTGAGAAAAGGAAGACTACTCTGTATGTTTACTCAGCATGTGTCTCAGAGGGATAAGCAAAGAAATACATTCCTAATATTGAATACTGAAAATGCATATGTAGGAGTTTAGGTGTTTTTAACAGAGTAACACTGGGTCTGCACTGCTGTTATTATGGACTATATTAGGGATGGCTGTACAAAACACTTTTGTGAGGAGAACATGAAACTTACCAACATGTTCTGTGTCTCGAGAGCTTGGCCACATCACCCCCCCCCCCCCCAAGAAACATGGAGGACATCAGACCTATAGTGAACTGCAGAAGCTATTTCATCAACTATTTGTAATACAGTTGAAAATAGCTGAGGAAACAGCAGTTCATTGGAGGCCTGCCCTCCGCCAGCATTTCTTTGATGGCAGAGCTCTCGACTCACAGAGCATGTTGGCAAGATTGATGTCCGATTATCACATGTCCTCCTCACATCAGAACCATGGGATTAAAGTTGAACCCCCTCTGCCTGACCAGCTGCTAGATCAGAACCCCCTCTGGCTGACCTGCTGCTAGATCAGAACCCCCTCTGGCTGACCTGCTGCTAGATCAGAACCCCCTCTGGCTGACCTGCTGCTAGATCAGAACCCCCTCTGCCTGACCAGCTGCTAGATCAGAACCCCCTCTGCCTGACCAGCTGCTAGATCAGAACCCCCTCTGCCTGACCAGCTGCTAGATCAGAACCCCCTCTGGCTGACCAGCTGCTAGATCAGAACCCCCTCTGCCTGACCAGCTGCTAGATCAGAACCCCCTCTGCCTGACCAGCTGCTAGATCAGAACCCCCTCTGGCTGACCTGCTGCTAGATCAGAACCCCCTCTGCCTGACCAGCTGCTAGATCAGAACCCCCTCTGGCTGACCTGCTGCTAGATCAGAACCCCCTCTGGCTGACCAGCTGCTAGATCAGAACCCCCTCTGCCTGACCAGCTGCTAGATCAGAACCCCCTCTGGCTGACCTGCTGCTAGATCAGAACCCCCTCTGCCTGACCAGCTGCTAGATCAGAACCCCCTCTGGCTGACCTGCTGCTAGATCAGAACCCCCTCTGGCTGACATGCTGCTAGATCAGAACCCCCTCTGGCTGACCTGCTGCTAGATCAGAACCCCCTCTGGCTGACCTGCTGCTAGATCAGAACCCCCTCTGGCTGACATGCTGCTAGATCAGAACCCCCTCTGGCTGACCTGCTGCTAGATCAGAACCCCCTCTGGCTGACCTGCTGCTAGATCAGAACCCCCTCTGCCTGATCGATTGACACTGTTCTTGGTCCACATCCTTATATTCACTAATGGCCTCTGTGGACCATTAGAGGGCCCATCCTGCCCCAGGACAGCATACGTGGTTGTTCCCCCCTGACAACATACCTAGGAGGTGATCACCCAGGACAGCATACGTGGTTGTTCCCCCCTGACAACATACCTGGGAGGTGATCATCCAGGACAACATACGTGGTTGTTCCCCCCTGACAACATACCTGGGAGGTGATCATCCAGGACAACATACGTGGTTGTTCCCCCCTGACAGCATACCTGGGAGGTGATCATTCAGTCTCATTCCCCAACTGGCCCTTATCCAGCTGTCAAATGGTTCCTGTGACCATATCCCAGCAACATGACATTATGTTCTTGTTTCATAGTTGATCTTCTCTCCGTCGTATGTTTGTTGGTTTCCCCCATCAGAGTAACAATGTGGACGGGGGGCCTTGTGTTCCTGCTTGGAGCTGTGTTCGTCTGCAGACAGGTACTAATGTATCAACCAACCATTACTTCTATATGATCTGTGGTTTAAATATGCAGATGTATTTATTGTTCTTTTTGGGACCTGTGCAACCCTACGCGAGGCAATGACACTTACTGTCTGACTGACTGACCTGTAGCATTGTGGCGTGTTGGAAAACCACAAGCAACAGTCCTTTATAGACACAGAGAGAGGGACTCAGCTGAGGGACAGGCAAGCTCAGCCAACAGAGAGAGGGATTGCGGCTGCGTCCTACAATTTAATGTATTATCAATATAATCCTTAGTGACCCAGTACTATCAATATAATCCTTAGTGACCCAGTACTATCAATATAATCCTTAGTGACCCAGTACTATCAATATAATCCTTAGTGACCAGTACTATCAATATAATCCTTAGTGACCAGTACTATCAATAGAATCCTTAACAACCCAATACTATCAATATAATCCTTAGTGACCCAGTACTATCAATATAATCCTTAGTGACCCAGTACTATCAATATAATCCTTAGTGACCCAGTACTATCAATAGAATCCTTAGTGACCCAGTACTATCAATATAATCCTTAGTGACCCAGTACTATCAATATAATCCTTAACGACCCAGTACTATCAATATAATCCTTAACGACCCAATACTATCAATATAATCCTTAACGACCCAATACTATCAATATAATCCTTAGTGACCCAGTACTATCAATATAATCCTTAGTGACCAGTACTATCAATATAATCCTTAGTGACCAGTACTATCAATAGAATCCTTAACAACCCAATACTATCAATATAATCCTTAGTGACCCAGTACTATCAATATAATCCTTAACAACCCAGTACTATCAATAGAATCCTTAGTGACCAGTACTATCAATATAATCCTTAGTGACCCAGTACTATCAATAGAATCCTTAACGACCCAATACAATCAATATAATCCTTAGTGACCCAGTACTATCAATAGAATCCTTAACGACCCAGTACTATCAATAGAATCCTTAGTGACCCAGTACTATCAATAGAATCCTTAGTGACCCAGTACTATCAATATAATCCTTAGTGACCCAGTACTATCAATAGAACCCTTAACGACCCAGTACTATCAATAGAATCCTTAACGACCCAGTACTATCAATAGAATCCTTAGTGACCAGTACTATCAATAGAATCCTTAGTGACCCAGTACTATCAATAGAATCCTTAGTGACCCAGTACTATCAATAGAATCCTTAGTGACCCAGTACTATCAATAGAATCCTTAGTGACCCAGTGCTATCAATAGAATCCTTAACGACCCAGTACTATCAATATAATCCTTAGTGACCAGTACTATCAATAGAATCCTTAGTGACCCAGTGCTATCAATAGAATCCTTAGTGACCCAGTACTATTAATAGTTTCAGGGGGCTCAAGGTTCATTCAGGGGGGCTAAGACCCCCCAGCCCCCCCCCCCCCCCCCACAATTCACACTATGTTTTAACTGTTAAACTGCATGGGGTATGCTAGATCCAAGATGGCAGCATGTCAGTATTTGTGTCTCTAGTCCGCGTCTCTACTTTCCATAGCTCCATTTCTGCAGACCCCTCTCTGATTGGTTGAGCCCATTTCTGCAGACCCCTCTCTGATTGGCCGAGCGCGTGCATGCGCATGAGCCGCGGCAAGCGCCTCTAGCCAGGAATCGAAACTCCGTTAAGCTCCAGAGAGAGAGGCTGAAAACCCACAGTTCTTGCCCGACGGATGGGAGCCGAATCCCGGATCCGAGTTTTCTGATGAATACCCCCAAAACATGGAGGTCGCGAACGCAATTTATACACATGGAAGTATTGATTACGCCATAACGAATCATTAAAAAAATATACCGTTAACTGGAATATGTTGTGTGTGCCTTTACACATATGTTGGATTATGTAATTGGTTTGTCATTAAAAACCAATAATAATCGCTCGCATCGCCGGCTTCGCTGACCAGAGCTCTCTCAGATTCAAAGTTTTAATTGCAGCCTGGAACATACATGTTTCGGAACCAATGTGTAACTAGACAGTTACAATATAACATTTATATTAATTAACCCAGTTAATGCCTTAAGAGAAAGAGTCTGGTGGTCAATGTCGGATTGCTACGGAAATGTTGTGTCTTACTATTAATAACTAATTCCTTGGTCAATAGAAGTCTCTGTGTTACTTTCTGAATATGATTTGGGAACATCAAATGGGCAGGGTTATAATGGAAGAAAGACAGTGTAAACAATATAATTAACTCTGAATATAATAATGAGGAAAAAGAAACAGGATACACAACAAGGTGCATGAGATGAGGTTATATGTAGAACATGGTACAGTTACAGTAAGTGGGGAGTGCGTCATGGTACAGTTACAGTAAGTGGGGAGTGTAAACACTAAACAGTGATTCAAACCCCCTCAATGTACAGTTTCTGACAGTTGGGCTGTGTTGAACTTGTCACGTGAAATAACGTTATGTGAATAAACCGCGAAATAACATAACGTTATGTTATATAATGTTACAATGTACAGTTTCTGACAGCTGGCTGTGTTGTGAAATGTGCATAACGTTATGAATAAACCGTGAAGTCACGCGAAATAACGTTATACGCGAATCTGGTAGTACATTTCTTTTTATCTTCTTGATATGATAACATTACATCCGCCTTTTGCCAGAGAGGGGCTTCGCTCAACCAATCAGAGAGGGGCTTCGCTCAACCAATCAGAGAGGGGTCTGCAGAAATGGGCTCAACCAATCAGAGAGGGGTCTGCAGAAATGGAGCTACGGAAAGTAGAGACGCCTCTAGTCCTGTGTTTGTCACTTCAGTTTGAAAGTGAGTACAGGCATATGAAAAGGGTTCAATTGTATTGCAAATTGTGTTATAGATAAACTGCATTTTTTTTTTAAATAGAGATTCAGAATACTATGTCTTGGGTCTGTAATTCAATGTATTTCAATTGTTGAGCTTTTCACAAATTTAAATGACTGCCATTGCAGAGGTTTGAATAAGTGAGGTTGTACATTATTTGTATCTCTAATATTGTGTTACAACAAAAAATGATCTCCTCTTTCCAAACCAGGCCTTTGCAGTGGGTGAGTCTTTCAACTACATACTTTGACAACATAATAACATACAATTTTTCCTATTGCTAGGTTTTTAGTGAGTTTTTCCTTACCTTCACGTGGGGTATGTCTGGGAGTGTTGCATTAATTTTACATTTTATTTTGGATTTCATGGGGTTTTTAACACAACACAACACAACATGATAATGCTTCAATAAAACACCAGTAAGCTGAAAACATCTACAGAGGATTAGCTGGTGGTCAAATAGAGCTCAGCCCATCCCTTCTGGCACTATTTTTCTCAACGCTTGTAGCCTCTGGTGAAATTTAAGATTAGCCACAATAATTTTACTGTGCATCATACCATAGCAACCAACACTTTCCTGAGACCCTAAAACAGTTGCGTAGCTAACCTGGCCCGTGGACAGACATATGGACAGGTGCTCAAGTAAGAAAACAGGGCACCCTCTCCCACCTCCTAATGGGGCCACTCCTCAAAAGCTCTGAAATAAGCACTGAAACCTACTCCACATTACATGCAAAGCCAAGCAATTTGTTTTTGAGTACTGTATGTAATGTAAGTGCATTTTACAGTGACCCCATTCACTTGACATTAGTTGTGTGGCTAACTAAGGAGGAGCTATGTTTTTCCAGTATGAAGCACAGCATGGATTGTGGTGAGAAAGGACTCATTGACATCAACGAGAAGGAAATAGGGCTAGGGGTCCAAAAACTCTGAACTTTCCCTTTAAGTCATCAATCAAATGAATGAGAAACACCAGTGTTTCTCAAAGTGTGGGGCACAGGGCGCAGAGGCATGACAGGGGGGGATGGTGTGTGAGTGACCGGGGGAAAGGTCTGTTTACGCTATCAAATATATAAAATGTACATGAATAACTCACGATGATTAGTAACTGTTAAGACAAGCTTTCTCTAGGCTTTTGAAAATGTAGGGCAAACCTTGTTGATAACGGGGCAGCCGATAGGAGAGGATAAGAGTGTCAGTAGGTGAACAGAATGGAGAAATATTTGACAGGGACAAAAAACGAAGACAAGCGATGCTTCAGAAACAAATAATCATAATTCTGTAAACATTTTAAACGTTTTTATTTCATTGGTTTCAGACACGGGTATCTACATTGCTGAGCTTATGATAGAGAGCAACTTTAGCCTGAACACCTCTGCTATCCTGGAGGTGCTGAGCGCAGGCGTTGACCTCAAACTGTCAGAGACAAGTGTGACCATCGTGCAGTCTGAGTTGACAGCAGGTATCCTGCCCTCAGTGTGTATAGTTACATGTATATATCTTGTACTGTGTGTGTATATTACGTTATCCTGCCCTCAGTGTGTATCTGTACACAACAGGTAGTGAACAAGAGGAAAAGAGATCCAGAAGCTGGAGCCCATTGTCTTTACTGTTGTCTGTTCTCCAAGTTTGTAAAACTGAAATACACAAAGAATAATATACATTATTACACAATTGTTATCAATTACATTGCATTACAGTACACCATACAGATACAGTATGTGTGTAAAATGGAGCTAAATGGATAATGTATAGAATGACAAAGGAAAGATAGAAGAAGTTAAAAATGTCACTTGATACTGATAAAGCCCTTTAAATAAAGTACAATATGTACAAAGTTCACTAAACTGAAACATGAAACAGAAATAGCCCTTTGAGTATGACCCAGCAATACAGGTATGCTAACCAGGAGCTAACACATAATGTAAGTGGTGGGACTCGATTAAAAATGTTCATCGAATTAATTCGAGACTTTAGAGTTAATTAATCGAAATTAATCACATTTTAATCGCATATCAATATTTGATGCAAAAAGCAAAAATGTTCAATTCAAATGAATTTTGGTATACGAGTGAATCAATGAATATACATTATAGGCCTACATATGTTTAAGCAGCAAAATCCTGTATTAGCTGCTACACAGACCAACAGATCAATGCAATTTTTAACAAAGTGCAGCAATTTTAGGAATAATATATATATAGCGCAAAGGACCTTTTGGAAACTCAAGCACTTTCGAGGTAAAAGTAAAATGCAGTACTTTCAAGTACATTCCAGAACAGTTGACCATTGGGGGAAAAAAACTCTTGATTGATCTCAATTTCTCTTATTTAAATTTTTTTATGAACAAACCAGACTAAGAAAAAAAGTTATTTGCTATTTATTATACTTTATACTTATAGCACATGCATGAGTCTGGTCTCCTTTGAAAGGTAACATTCTTACACACAAAAAAAATCCTCATGCGATTAAATGCATCGATTTTTTTTTTACTTTTAATTCTTTCTGTAGCAATAATTTCCAAGGCGGACACACCTGGAAAATGTAAGTAGCTTCAGCTACTGAGATCACACAAAATCACTTTCTGGAGAGAAAAATAGCTGACCTGGCAGCATCACATGACTAAATCAGCCAATAGCATCAAAGCTAGAAGACGATTTGTGCAATATTCAAAACGACCACAAGAGGGAAAAACACAATGGCCAAATTAAGTTTGTATAGAACATGACAGCAAGTAATGCTTTGAAAGAGTGAAAGATAATAACAACATTTTCGAAGATATCATTTTGAAGGTATTTTTGCATACCTGTCATGCTACTGGAAACAGTAGAGACAAGAACATTATTATTAGCTTACATAATATGTAGGCTACAGGCAGGGGCGTAGCTGTAGATTCTGGGCCCCATTAAATAATGTATTTGTAGGCCCCCAGTGAATGCGAGCGTGCGTATACGCACGAGATCTTTTTTTTTTGCCATTTATTTATTGATAAACGCATAATATGGTTTTTACCTATACATTCGGATCAGCAGTTCAGCACCTGCACTGTTGGTGGGTGAGCCTAGTAAAGGATGTCGCATTGCGTTCATCTTCAATGAATGGACCAATGCAATAGTCTACCAAAGCCCCCCCTCTCTCTCTATATATCTCTCACACACACACACACACACACACACACACACACACACACACACACACACACACACACACACACACACACACACACACACACACACACACACACACACACACACACACACACACACACACACACACACACACACACACACACACACACACACACACACACACACACACACACACAGACACAGACACAGACACAGACACACACATACACACAAACATAGTATCAATGAGAGCATCAATAATACACCTGAGTGATGTCTAGTAATCATCCTAAACCCCCCCCCCCCCAGCTACGCCCCTGTGTACAGGTGCAACAGTGCGCAGAGAGTGCAGAGAGTGCAAGTCATACATGATACATAATCCTGGATCCACGATGGTGGAACGAACTTCCACTTATGTTAGTAGAAATCAATGGGGATTTTTTTTCAACTATTGACTTCCACTAGCATTGCTAAAAAAATTGCTTCCGATATCTCAAATAACCAAAACACTGGCTGCTTTTTGTCTGGACCTGTCTGGACAGTTTTGGACAAAGGCTCCGATACCCAGTATCTACAGTATATTTGTACTAGTAGTATCAGGTACTGGGCTGATACCAGGCTTGTACCGGATCTCCTCTCTGGTAAACAAGAATACCCTGAAGACTCTGGCAGGAGCACTCATTCAAGGGTACTACGACTATGCTTGCACCTCATGGTACCAAAGCACCTCAAAGGCACTAAAAACTAAATTACAAACATCACAAAACAAACTGGTCAGACTACTGCTTGACCTTACTCCTAGAACCCACCTCACCCCTGCCCACTTTGACAACTTAGGATGGCTTAGAGTAGACGACAGAGTACAGCAACTTGCAATGGGCCTGGTCTACAAGATACACTACACGACTAAGGTACCCATGTACATGTCAAAATACTTCCCAAAGGTCAGTGAATACCACGACCACAACACCAGAGGGAGCTCCACAAATCATGTTAAACCCAGATTCGGCTCAAACAAGGGACTAAACACGTTTCGCAATTATGCCACATCAATGTGGAACGCCCTACCCAAAGCTGTAAAGGAATGTGAATCACTACCCACTTTTAAAACCACTCTCAAGGAGCACCTACGGGAGACTGCAATTCGAAACTGTCCCCTGTAAATGTCCTAACCCAACCCCCTCCAATGTACAGTAAATGTCCTAACCCAGTAATACACGAGACCCTCTTCTTGGACCAAGCAAGGTTTCGTTGATAATCCAATGTACAGTTACCCCCACCCTGCCTACCCATCCCCCCCACCTCCTCCAATGTACAGTTTCTTCGTCAAATGTATATACTCTCTTTTTTATTTATTTTTTTAACTCTTTTTGTATCACAAACAGTACTGTATTTGTAAATCTGGTATGTCATAAATGTATAGATGTAGCAGTACTGTCTATCTGTATGTCATGTATGTCATATATGTTGTGATGAATTGAAAATGGGGGACCCTGATGTAAACAAGATGAAAGTATTTCTCTGGTCCGCATCCCCTTAACAATTGTGTGTATTGAGCTGTACTGTAATGTACCCATTCTGCAATCTGTTAATACAATTTTCAATCAATCAATCAATAGTATACTTGTACTAGTATCAGGTATTGATCTGATACCAGGCTATACTTGTACTAGTATCAGCAAAGGCCTCATACCAAGAAATAAGTAGTGTACTTCAATGGTCTCGAGAGTCTCTTAATTTTACACCTTAAGAAACCCTTAAAATAACCTTATTATTAAATAAGAATTAAGGTAAATTGAGTAAGAAATTAAGTAGAATTGTTCATGGACTAAGAAAAATTAAGGGACAAAGACCATGCATTTTACCCTTAAAAACCAATTACAACCCCATCATTTTAATTGACCCTGACATTACTGATTTAGGTGTTTAACTGACTGAAATTAAGGCATGTTTAAGGGGTCCGTGATGTTTTAAGTACCCCTTGATTTTGTTTTATGAAGTTACCCCTTTAAGCTTTGCAAATCATGTAAAACTCAACCCCCCCCTCCCTCTCTCTCTCTCTCTCTCTCTCTCTCTCTCTCTCTCTCTCTCTCTCTCTCTCTCTCTCTCTCTCTCTCTCTCTCTCTCTCTCTCTCTCTCTCTCTCTCTCTCTCTCTCTCTCTCTCTCTCTCTCTCTCTCTCTCTCTCTCTCTCTCTCTCTCTCTCTCTCTCTCTCTCTCATTCATTCTGAAGTCTAATTGTTTACACTGTGATGATTGTTTGTTCGTGTCTAGATTGTCTGCTTCTCAGAAATGTCTCAATGTGCAACTGTTCTGCCGGGTACATTTGGAGCAATGAGGTTTGGTATCAAAAAGGCTGTTTCAGTGGGTCATCTTGCCAAATAAATGCCTCTCACTACACAACCCTCTGCATCCCCAAAGTGAAAGGTAATTTTAGCCAACTCAACTGTTTTCTGATGGTTATACCGATAATTCTAACAAGTCAAGCCCTTGTATTGTTATTGTAAGAATATGAAAGTGTGGCTTCATTATTTCCTTCTCATCCATTGCATTTCTTCTCAATAGAGGCCTTGCACAGAATGTTTGTGTAGTTATCTTTATTCCAGTATGGCTGTCTGTAATAGTTGGTAACCACTTTCAAAAGAAAATGCCTCATTTCTGTGCAGTGGTAGAGTAGGTAAGATACTGGAAAAGCACCCCATTCCACTGTGATTACAAGATCCAGTTACAAGACACCAAATTGGTTTTTGTTATATATTTCTCATATCAACACATAGCAACTTTTGTCTCTTCCATACACCAGACCGGAATTACATCATCCACATTTAAGACAAAACACAGCAATATAATCCCGCTGAAGACTATCAGAGGCCCAGCATTAGTCATTACTTCTTAGTTTTAGGTCACTCTGGTCGGTCCTCTGCTTGGCCCAAGTGCCCCTCTGGTCGCCTCAAGGGGCACCGAATCATCAGGGGCCCCAGACCATCAACGGCCCAAAGCGCCCCAGGATTCCTCTGTTAATTGCATCATTTCACAAATTTCAATTGCATTATGTGCTCATGCAAGCATGATTTTAATTGAAAGAGGCTGAAGCGGGCCCCAATTTGGCTAACTATCCTCTACCAAACGTCCCTAGAAATGAGGTAACAGAACTGAAAAATTATGCCCCAGACCCCCTAGTTATGTTTGTTCTGGATGGGGGCCATAGCACTTTCTTGGCCAGGGGCCCCCTAGTGGTATAATCCAGCCATGATTATCATGCACGCATGCCCCGCAAACCAGGTGGGGCCCCATGTCAGTGAGGAGGTGTCCCTTTTAAATGTTTCACCCCTGTCACGTAAGAGTCTGTGCACGGCACTGTAATGAAGGCTTTATCTATTCAAACTGACATGATGATCTTTGCAATCAACACAGTTGACGTCACCGGATCAGTGACAATGAAGGAGCCATGGACACGGCCACCGGGTCTTGACGAGGTAAAACTAAATGAGTGAAGCAAATTAAATGATACTTGCACGTTCAGTCAGGAAATTCTCGGTTAGCCTCAATGATTTGTTCAACCATACATCGCCAACAATCACAACACTCTTCACAAAAAGGCGGGTTGGACGTCGCTGCTCAGTGCTGTCCTGCTGCTCTGCGTTGCTTGGCAAAGAATAATATAGAGCTTGCATGCTCACCTACAGTCTCACGTGGGCCAAACCCAACCACTGATCTGAGGTCAGGAGATTTTATATTCTTCTACAGTTCTGTGCCTGGGCCACTGGATTCCAGTGGTACCGTTTCCATAGACCTCTTAAGTGGTCATAATTTTGAAAGATGCACATGCATTCACACCCACACACACTTGACCTCCGTGCCAAACACTGTGGCCGCTGTGGCTATTATAGAGAAGGACTAACGATAGTGGTTCCTTTTTTCCGCCCATGGAAAATTGCACCATTTTCTTTTCCCCGTTAACAATTTAGTCCTTTACTGTGCAGGAAAAGTGACGTTTTTCAGGATTAGGCCTCTATTATTTTATTCTTATTGTTGTTTTCTTTAATTGAGTTTCACCTTTTCTACACTTTGGGCTTGTTGCTCCCCCAACACTAACCCCGGTCTCCATCAGCTCCGACCTGCTTCAACACTAACCCCGGTCTCCATCAGCTCCGACCTGCTTCAACACTAACCCCGGTCTCCATCAGCTCCGACCTGCTTCAACGTGCTGTAGAGGGGATCAGGGGTGCGTTGCTGATTTCAAAGCTGGTTGCACAGTGTTTTAATGATGCCACATGCACGCACGCTCCCGGGCGCGTGCGTGCGTTCCCGCGCATGCGCATAAATGTTCCCTTGCGTACGCACAGACTAAAGACAATGCCTAATTGCCTCTACGAATGGAATGTAACGCATTTCATTCACAAGTTTTGTGTGAATGGATCTGAGAACGTATTTGAACACACCTGACGACTTGCGCTATTGTTATGGTTACAGGTTGAAAAAACCCTCAGCTCGGAACTATAAAATCTGCATATGGCTCGCCGAGAACAAACTATCATTACACATGGGCAAAACAGAGTCCATTCTCTTCGGTTCAAATAACAAACTCAGCAAGACCGACGGTTTCTCAGTTACAGTGGGTGACAATATTGTCACAAGGAAAGATGAAATTACCTACCTGGGTTCCATCCTAGAGGCTAATCTTTCCTGTGACAAAATGGCATCCAATGTAATAAAAAAGTCAATCAACAAACTCGATTCTTGTACCGGATATCCTCCCTGGTAAACAAGAATACCCTGAAGACTCTGGCAGGAGCACTCATTCAAGGGTACTACGACTATGCTTGCACCTCATGGTACCAAAGCACCTCAAAGGCACTAAAACCAAATTACAAACATCTCAAAACAAACTAGTCAGACTACTGCTTGACCTGACTCCTAGAACCCACCTCACCCCTGCACACTTTGCCAACCTAGGATGGCTTAGAGTAGACGACAGAGTACAGCAACTTGCAATGGGCCTGGTCTACAAGATACACTTCACGACCAAGGTACCCATGTACATGTCAAAATACTTCCCAAAGGTCAGTGAATACCACGATCACAACACCAGAGGGAGCTCCACAAATCATGTAAAACCCAGATTCGGCTCAAACAAGGGACTAAACACGTTTCGCAATTATGCCACAACAATGTGGAACGCCCTACCCAAAGCTGTAAAGGAATGTGAATCACTACCCACCTTCAAAAACACTCTCAAAGAACACCTACGGGAGACTGCAATTCAAAACTGGCCCCTACAAATGTCCTAACCCAGTTGTACAATAAAGACCAAGCATGGCATTGTCAGTATTCCAATGTACAGCCCACCCAACCCCACCCCACCTACCCAACCTCCTCCAATGTACAGTTTCTATGTCAAATGTATGTCAGTATTCCAATGTACAGTGTCCCCCCCCCCTACCCAACCCCCCCCCCCCCACCTCCAATGTACAGCCCCACCCAACCTCCCCCAATGCACAGTTTCTATGTCAAATGTATATACACTCTTTTTCTGGATTTTTTTAGTATCACAAACAGTACTGTATTTGAAAATCTGGTACGTCATAATGTATAGATGTAGCAGTACTGTCTATCTGTATGTCGTGTGTGTCATATGATGAATTGAAAATGGGGGACCCTGATGGAAACAAGACGAAAGTCTTTCTCAGGTCTGCATCCTCTTAACAATTGTATGTATTGAGCTGTACTGTACTGTACCCATTCTGCAATCTGTTAATAACTTTTCAATCAATCAATCAATCAATGGAAAGTAGCCAGGTGGGTACTTAGCGGGTTGGCGCATCAGTCGAGTGCAGCACATTCCTGTGTGCAGTGCACGCGTGTGCACATCCGTGCATGTGCGTGCGGGTGCTTCTGCTCACAGAGCCGTGTGCAACCCCGTCCCATGAGCAACGCACCCTGGAGGGATGCAATGTGCTCCCAGTTTGATTATAGGCTATGCACTCAGATACCCCAACCCCCCCCCCCCAAAAATCATATAGCCATAACATCTAGAGTTGTCCTCCTGACTGAACTGTTTTGTATTTAACATTTTCTTTCTATTTTGAGTCCGTTTTTCATACTTGTTCTTTTTTACTGCCTTCTTTCCATCCCACTTTATTCATTTCTCTGTTCTCATTTTCTATATATATATATATACTTTTTTTATGACATTTCTCATTAATGAAACAAAAACTTGACTATGTAAATAACAATGTTTTTTCTTGTATCAGATTCTGGGCATATTGTTTCAAACGCTGAACGGGTTTGAGGATCTTACTGTAAGGTAATACTATACAAATATATGATGTTCATTTGACATATGATTATTCATTTCATTCATTCACATTATTTCCTGCATCTTCCTATATGACTATGACATTTATCTTAGTACGGTAGGCTGGAGGGCATCATGCATGTGTGTATCTGTGTGTCTGTGGCTAATCTTGCATACTACTGAGTTGATCAGCGGCAGCCTACATTTTTTACAAAAGAATTTACCTGTGAAAAATGTCATACCTAAAATTGTTATCGCATACCAAAATAAAGATGTGCCTTCAGCACTCTGTCCCTAAACAGTGATCTCCCTCTCTCCCTGCCAACACATTGTAAGGGAGGATGACACCAGGGTTGAGTTTGATGCAAGGCTCAGCGTTGTATTTCCCACCAATCGACTTCAAGACATCATGATTCTCCTGGAACACATGCTAGGTGCCATAATGATGCATGTCGAAACTACAGGTTAGTAAGTAATGTAGTAATACAACTTATAGTGCACCTTTCATCTGGATCAAGAAGACGATACTCCAGTACCGGAGACAATATAAAAATAATTAAAATAAAAAAGGATCATGCTTATAAGAAAGTACGACTGCACACGGTAAAGAATGCATTCTTTTTTTTTTCTTTTTTTTTAACCGGAAAATTACGAGATCCAGAATGAAATGCACCTCTTAATTTGACATAAATGATTGAGACCGGATGATCTGTTTCAATTGTTTGTACTTAAAGGTGCTATAGATACCATTCAGCCACTAGATGTCACACTGGAGCACCAGCATGAATCAGGTGCATTCCATATAAGGAAATGGGAAGTAGGGAGGGGATACATCATGCCTGCAAGATGTAATCAAGAACAAACATTTTTGACCCACAAATACTTTTTAAATGATAAATTAATTAATCAATAGTAGTACTAGAAAAATCATAAGTAATAGTTGTTGTGGAGAAAAGCAATACTTTTTATTCCGCACCTTTCTAAAAGTTCTGTGGATGTATTATTTAAAAACAATGATTACTCTACATATACATGTTATCTCTATAGCTCCTATAATCAGTTTGAATGTATTTTCTAAATTGACTTGTAATGAATAACACAAAAGTGATACATATAGCTATGGGGGTTATGCTATCAGTTACGTATGTTTCTTACCCCCCCCCCCCCCCCCCCCCCCCCCCACAGGGATGGTGGACATCGAGGCGCCAGAAGGTTCTGTGTGCTACCACTCCAAACAGATTCTGAAGTGTACGTTGAGCGAGGCCACCAGCGGCTCCAGCTGGGCCCTGAGCAGGAGGGACGGACACTTTGAGCTCAACACTGGGAGCGTGCTGACGCTCAACAGCACCTGTGCTGCTCCACCAAAGCAATCTTGCACCGAAATCACTCTCAAGGATGTGACAGGAGACTGGGCAGGCAAGTACATTTTACCAACACACAGGATATCATTACATCTGAAGGGAGTATTGCAGTCACTCGTGTGTGTGTGTGTGTCTGTGTGTGTGTGTGTGTGTGTGTGTGTGTGTGTGTGTGTGTGTGTGTGTGTGTGTGTGTGTGTGTGTGTGTGTGTGTGTGTGTGTGTGTGTGTGTGTGTGTGTGTGTGTGTGTGTGTGTGTGTGTGTGTTGGATGAAACAAATAGGTTGAGAGCAGGCCATGGAATTCTCAAATATTTTTATTCTAGTTTATTCTCTCTCTTAGTTACATGCATATTGTGCTGTCCGAACATGTCTTATGTTTGCAGGTTAAGTATTTCATGTTCGCCATTGCCCATTTGGCCACTGTCATCTGCATCACTGTCATCAGCATTATGTCAAATGCATAATATTTGTTGACGAATCTATGTACAAAAACAATACTTTTTTCAGTGAATCTCTTAGGTACAACAACATTTGACAATGTTCACTATTAACTAGGCTTGCCTAGTCTTGTTTTTTCTAGCGAAATACAAATACTTGGTTGGTGATAACAGAATACAGTGATGGCCGTTACGTAAATCAGGATACAATCTTCCCCTTTTCCCCTTTTTTACTGTATTTTCAATACAGTATTGTAAAATGTACATTTTGTATTATAGATTAAAAAAAAATCTAAATTCCCGAAGAGTCTATATTTGACATGTTACACCTGAACCTACAGCACATGCTTTTATAGTGTAATTGCATTGTGTTTTCAATAGAAATTCCTGTGGCATAAACGAGTAGGAGCGTTAATCTAATCAATAACAAAGAGCTTTGACAATAACCTACAAGCCGTTGGGTACTAGTCTCTGATTATTGCCAGTGTGTAACCATACAACAGGGTAGTGTCTAGATCCCATCGCCCGGAAGGACATTTTAATGGGGTCGTCACTTTATAGCCAAGCCGCAACTCATCATAATTTTCACCTAAAAAGTGATTCATAAACCTGATAAAATGTCCTTCCAAGTGATGGGCTCTAGCCACTGCCGACAAACAGCCTCTGGTTTGTTTCGATCTTCCCCCACCAGGCACTTATGAGTGTGGATTCACCAGTGGTCTAATCAGACACACTGCTATGGCGACGCTGACTGTGGCCCTCCTGCCTGATGACATCACCATGATTCTCAAGCCTCTGACGGTGGCGTGCACCCCCGACGCCAGCGAAGCGCAGAGTGACAGGAGAATGATACGCGTGACAGCTGTCATCCTGAGCAGCACGGAGAACTATACTGTCACATGGCATTACCAGCAAACACTTCTGTCAACATCACCCCAACCTTCATGTAAGGCGAGGGCTTTTGTTATGGCAATGTATTAGATTTGATTCAGATACAATAATATAAGATATTTATTGATATTTATGGCACATATTTACCTTTTATTGATCCCCTTGGGGACATTTTGGCATCATAGCAGCATGGCGGAGGGGGGAGAGGAGGTACAGGTATGGGCATTGTAATAGTAGAAAGACATAAATATAGGCAATACAATTATAACTAGACAATTCCTCTGGGGAAATTGTGAAAGTGTGGGTGACTCCTGTGCACCGCTGGCCAACGGGAGAGAGGATCGTCCAGCCTAGTATGACGACCCCTCGCACGAGTTTCGGTTCAAAATATACAAAAAAGGGGCAGGACTTAAGCATAGTGGGCGGGGCAAACACAAACCAATGAAAGGGGATCTCCCTCCCGAATTCAACGACCCCTCTCGTGAGTCAAACGGTTCAAAAGATACAGAAAAGCAGACCGGGCCTAGGAGTAGGGGGCGGGGAAAATATAGACCAATGAAAGAGTATATCCCTACTGAGTACAATGGTGCAACCCGCAAGTCTCTACGACAAACGGTTAAAAAGATACAAAAAAGGGGGCGAGGCCTAAGAATAGGGGGCATGGTAAACATAGACAAATGAAAGAGGATATCCCTACTGAGTACAATGGTGCAACCCACAAGTCTCTACGACAAAAACGGTTCAAAAGATACAACAGTGGGCGTGGCCTAATAATAGGGGGCGTGGCAAACATACACCAATGAAAGAGGATATCCCTACTGAGTCCAATGATGCAACCAGCAAGTCTTTACGACAAACGTTTCATGAGATATGAAATGGGTTATGGGCATGGCTTCAGAAAGGGGGCGTGGTTAACCTAAACCAATGAATGTAGAAGTCTGTACTGAGTTGATTGACACCTCCCTTAAGTATCTACGACAAGCGGTTCTTGAGGTATGAAAGGAGTGAGGCCTGTATGCATTCATTCATGTGCCTGTCCCTTTAAGTGAAAGTTTTAGTTTTTTTATGCACACTGCAAGCCTTAATTGATTCAAATCCTAACTGACACAAATCCATCCTCCCATGCAATTCAATGAGGCGGCGCTTCTACATTTACATTTACATTTAGTCATTTAGCTGACGCTTTTATCCAAAGCGACTTACAAGTTCTGTACGACAAGTCATCAGGAAGGGCACAACTCTATCAGCTGAGTAACATGTACATCAAAGTGTTGAGTGCTACAGTGTAGGTTTGTTTATTAGGACAAGTGCATGACAGTAAGGTTAGTTAGGGTTAGATCTTTTTTATTTTATATATTTCTTTCAGATAATGGTTGAAGAAGTGCGTCTTTAGTCGACGGCGAAAGATTGGACGGGTTTCGGCTGTCCTAACTGGGGTGGGTAGTTCATTCCACCATTGTGGGGCAAGGACTGAGAAAAGGCAGGTTCTCCTTGATGACCCGCCCGGAGCTCGGATAGGAGTGGGTCTGAGACGGCCAGAAGATGCAGAGCGTAGGGATCTTGAGGGTGTGTAGTTAGAGACCATTGACCGGAGGTAGGCGGAAGCGGTTCCCTTTGCCGCACGGTATGCCAGGTCGAGGGCCTTGAAGCAGATTTGTGCAGCAATGGGGAGCAGTGCAGGTCCCTAAGAAGTGGGGTGACATGGGCCGACTTCGGTAGGTTTGAGATCAGGCGGGCCGCTGCGTTCTGAATGAGTTGAAGAGGCTTGTTGGCAGTGGCCGGGAGGCCAGCAAGCAGTGCGTTGCAGTAGTCGAGGCGGGAGATGACTGTTGATTGGACGAGGAGTTGGGTGGCTTCTTTTGTCAGGAAGGGGCAGATCCTTCTGACGTTGCTCAGGAGGAATCTGCAGGTTCTGGTTGTCGCTGCGATGTGAGCAGAGAAGTTCAACTGGTCGTCAAGGACAACACCAAGGTTCTTGGCGGTCGGGGACACGGTCACAGCTGCATTCTCGACTGTGATGAAAAGGTCGGTCAGGGGGGAGGATTTGGCCGGTAGGTGGAGCAATTCTGTTTTGCTTATGTTCAGTGTGAGGTGGTTGGTCGTCATCCAGACGGAGATGTCGGACAGACAGGCCAAGATCCGCTCAGAGACATGGATATCTGAGGGAGGGAAGGAGAGAAAGAGTTGAGTATCATTGGCATAGCAATGATACGAGAAGGCATGAGACGTGATAATGTTACCCAGTGATTTAGTGTAGAGGGAGAACAGAAGGGGTCCTAGCACCGAGCCCTGGGGTAGGGGGCGGGTGGCAGACAGGGTCCCTCTCCATGACACTTGGTAGAAGCGGTCATTGAGGTATGATGTCAGCCATGTCAGCGCAGAGCCAGCCACTCCCATTCCTGCGAGGGCCGCGAGGAGGATCTGATGGTTGACAGTCTAGCCAGTGGTTTAACTAGTACTGTAGGTATGGATATATATACAGATAAGATAAATATATAGATAAATGTATATACAGTGTGTACAGTGTTATTGATCCTCTTGGGGAAATGCAGGTGTCATAGCAGCACAGGGGAGGGGGTAGGGGATGTACAGGTATGGGCAGGGTAATAGAAAGAAAGTCAATACATTTAATCTGAATATAAACTATTAATAAAAAGTTAACTGTATAAACAAATGTGCAGATGAGGGTCTGTATAAACTATCAGTCATAATATACGTCCGTGCAGGGTTTAGTGGTTAAGAGTCAGACATTTCGAATTGTTCTCAAGTTCTGCTGCCGTTAGTTCTCCGGCTGCTGGCAGCAGTCCCTGCCCACGATTGTGGAGCCTGATGGCCGCTGGTACGAAGGTCTAACCGAGACGGATAGTGGTGTGTCTGGACCAGCTACCCTCCCCACTCCTCCAGACCATAGCACCGGACATCCTCCCATTCCTAACTGCAACCATCAACTCCTCACTCAACTCGGGGGTGGTCCCCACCTCCCTAAAACAAGCCAGAGTCACGCCCCTCATAAAAAAACCAACCCTGAACCCCACCGTCATAGGCAACTATCGTCCTGTCTCTCTTCTCTCCTTCCTTTCTAAAACACTTGAACGTGCTGTATCCAACCAACTTACTGCTTATCTCTTACAGAATGATCTCCTAGACCGTAATCAGTCTGGCTTCTGGACTGGCCACTCCACAGAAACGGCCCTCATTGCGGTCACAGAGGCACTTCACTTAGCAAAAGCGAAAGGCCTCTCCTCTGTCCTGATTCTCCTAGATCTATCTGCAGCCTTCGACACAGTCAACCATCAGATCCTCCTCGCGGCCCTCGCAGGAATGGCAGTGGCTGGATCTGCGCTGACATGGCTGACATCATACCTCAATGACCGCTCCTACCAAGTGTCATGCGGACGGGTGTCCCCCAGGGCTTGGTCCTAGGACCCCTTCTCTTCTCCCTCTACACTAAATCACTGGGTAACATTATCACGTCTCATGGCTTCTCATATCATTGTTATGCCGATGATACTCAACTCTTCCTCTCCTTCCCTCCCTCAGATATCCACGTCTCTGAAGGGATCTCGGCCTGTCTGTCCGACATCTCCGCCTGGATGACGACCAACCACCTCAAACTGAACCTAAGCAAAACAGAATTGCTCCACCTGCCGGCCAAATCCTCCCCCCTGACCGACTTTTCCATCACAGTCGAGAATGCAGCTGTGACCGCGTCCCCGACCGCCAAGAACCTTGGTGTTGTCCTCGACGACCAGTTGAACTTCTCTGCTCACATCGCAGCGACAACCAGAACCTGCAGATTCCTCCTGAGCAACGTCAGAAGGATCCGCCCCTTCCTGACAAAAGAAGCCACCCAACTCTTCGTCCAATCAACAGTCATCTCCCGCCTCGACTACTGCAGCGCACTGCTCGCTGGCCTCCCGGCCACTGCCACCAAGCCTCTTCAACTCATTCGAAACTCAAACCTACCGAAGTCGGCCCATGTCACCCCACTTCTTAGGGATCTGCACTGGCTCCCCATTGCTGCACGTATCCGCTTCAAGGCCCTCGACCTAGCATACCGTGCGGCAAAGGGAACCGCTCCCGCCTACCTCCGGTCAATGGTCTCTAACTACACACCCTCAAGACCCCTACACTATGCATCTTCTGGCCGCCTCAGACCTACTCCTATCCAAGCTCCGGGAGGGTCATCAAGGAGAAGCCGCCTATTCTCAGTCCTTGCCCCACAATGGTGGAATGAACTACCCACCCCAGTTAGGACAGCCGAATCCCGTCCAATCTTTCGCCGTCGACTAAAGACGCACTTCTTCAACCATTATCTGAAATAATAAAAAAATAATAATAAAAAAAAAAAATCTAACCCCAACTAACCTTACTGTCATGCACTTGTCCTAATAAACTAACCTACACTGTAACACGCAACACTTTGATGAACATTGTTACTCAGCTGATAGAGTTGTACCCTTCCTGATGACTTGTCGTACAGAACTTGTAAGTCGCTTTGGATAAAAGCGTCAGCTAAATGACTAAATGTAAATGTAAATACAGTATCAGACGATCATGTCAATGCGGACCAGTATGGAGCTGCGGTATAGTTACAAAATTGGGGAGGCAGAGTCTCTGTATGGACCCTCTGAGAGCCACCAGAGTCTCTGTATGGACCCTCTGAGAGACACCAGAGTCTCTGTATGGACCCTGTGAGAGCCACCAGAGTCTCTGTATGGACCCTCTGAGAGCCACCAAAGTCTCTGTATGGACCATGAGAGCCACCAGAGTATCTGTATGGACCCTGAGAGCCACCAGTCTCTGTATGGACCCTCTGAGAGCCACCAGAGTCTCTGTATGGACCCTGAGAGCCACCAGAGTCTCTGTATGGACCCTGAGAGCCACCAGAGTCTCTGTATGGACCCTGAGAGTCACCAGAGTCTCTGTATGGACCCTCTGAGAGCCACCAGAGTCTCTGTATGGACCCTCTGAGAGCCACCAGAGTCTCTGTATGGACCCTCTGAGAGCCACCAGAGTCTCTGTATGGACCCTGTGAGAGCCACCAGAGTCTCTGTATGGACCCTGACAGCCACCAGAGTCTCTGTATGGACCCTGTGAGAGCCACCAGAGTCTCTGTATGGACCCTGTGAGAGCCACCAGAGTCTCTGTATGGACCCTGACAGCCACCAGAGTCTCTGTATGGACCCTCTGAGAGCCACCAGAGTCTCTGTATGGACCCTCTGAGAGCCACCAGAGTCTCTGTATGGACCCTGTGAGCCACCAGTCTCTGTATGGACCCTGAGAGCCACCAGTCTCTGTATGGACCCTGAGAGCCACCAGTCTCTGTATGGACCCTGTGAGAGCCACCAGAGTCTCTGTATGGACCCTGAGAGCCACCAGAGTCTCTGTATGGACCCTGAGAGCCACCAGAGTCTCTGTATGGACCCTGAGAGCCACCAGAGTCTCTGTATGGACCCTGTGAGAGCCACCAGAGTCTCTGTATGGACCCTGTGAGAGCCACCAGATTCTCTGTATGGACCCTGAGAGCCACCAGAGTCTCTGTATGGACCCTGTGAGAGCCACCAGATTCTCTGTATGGACCCTGTGAGAGCCACCAGAGTCCAATGACCTTCTCATCACTGTATTGGCCTGCTGGATTTAGCATAAATCACACTTTAGATACCAATATGTTTGTTTAGACGCCAGACTATGTGAAATTGCTTGTGTTTTATAACTATCTGTGTGTGGGTTGGTTAAACTAACTGATGTCAATATCAAACTTCATTTTAAGCTTCCGAGGGACGCCTCTCCTACACAAATGACGTATCGCTCACTTGTGACAAGGCAAAAGCACAAAGTGTCAGTGTCACGTTTATGAACAGCAAGGGAGACACAAAACTTGGAGAAGTGTTTATTCCAGTTATTTATGGTATGCACCTTTTTTTCAATTTCTTCCAACCTTTAATACAGCAGACATATGAATTAAGAACATATTCTTGCAAATTCAGCCTGCCAACGACTGTAATACAGAGCTGAAAAGTCGGTTGATTTGAGAGATTTTCAACATTCAAATATGTATTAGTTACCTTTGGGAAATACTCTGATCATAAGCAGAATGTTGGACATCTGTAGTAGGCCCAGCTCATAGAGTTGTAAATCTGTAGTAGGCCCAGCTCATAGAGTTGTAAATCTGTAGTAGGCCCAGCTCATAGAGTTGTAAATCTGTAGTAGGCCCAGCTCATAGAGTTGGACATCTGTAGCAGGTCCAGCTCATAGAGTTGGACATCTGTAATAGGCCCAGCTCATAGAGTTGGACATCTGTAGTAGGCCCAGCTCATAGAGTTGGACATCTGTAGTAGGCCCAGCTCATAGAGTTGGACATCTGTAGTAGGCCCAGCTCATAGAGTTGGACATCTGTAGTAGGCCCAGTTTATTGAGTTGGACATCTGTAGTAGGCCCAGTTTATTGAGTTGGACATCTGTAGTAGGCCCAGCTCATAGAGTTGGAGATATGTAGTAGGCCCAGCTCATAGAGTTGGAGATCTGTAGTAGGCCCAGCTCATAGAGTTGGAGATCTGTAGTAGGCCCAGCTCATAGAGTTGGAGATCTGTAGTAGGCCCAGCTCATAGAGATGCATAAAGTGTGCACTGTATCCTGTTCCTCACAACACTACGCTGTTCTCTCACGTATAGTACCACCTAATGGCTTGTTACTTATTATATAATGAGGTTACTGATCCCCATAACTGCGTGAATACTTTCCCCAAGGTGGTTGTCCTTCCGCGTTCGGTTTGCGCGGCCTGATTGGCCACTGACGCTTCTCTCAGCGCCCAATCGCGTTGCACCTAGCTTTCAGTTCCACAGCCCAAGTCCAATTCCGTTCCACAGCCCATTTCCTCGTATTGTTTTCATCTCTCTATATTAACGTAGCCCATTTCCTCGTATTGTTTTCATCTCTCTATATTAACGTAACACGCTATTCATATCAATCGACATCACATCAATATAAATAACGTATTGTTTTCATCTCTCTATATTAACGTAACACGCTATTCATATCAATCGACATCACATCAATATAAATAACGTATTGTTTTCATCTCTCTATATTAACATAACGCGCTATTCATATCAATCGACATCACATCAATAGTTAGTATATTGATGCACGGCGGTAGCAGTATAGCGATGCACGGCGGTAGTAGTTAGTGCATTGATGTGATAGTTAGTATATTGATGCACGGCGGTAGCAGTATAGCGATGCACAGTGGTAGTAGTTAGTGCATTGATGTGCTAGTTAGTTAGTATATTGATGCACGGCGGTAGCGAGTTAGTTGATAGTTAGTAGTATATTGATGCAGGTAGGTAGCTGATGTGATGGACTTGTGGAACTGAGAGAAGTTCTGAAAGTTAGGAGCGAGCGTTAGGAGTAACGCGATTGGGCGTTGAGAGAAGCGTCAGTGGCCAATCAGGCTGCGTAAACCGAACGCGGAAGGACAACCACCTTGGGGAAAGTATTCACGCGTCTGGCAAGAAAACATGCATTGGCTGTACTGTGTAGATAGTAACCCCCTCCTCTAGCTGTGTAGATAGCAACTACCCCCTCTAGCTTTAATCGTTGTACTGTGTAGATAAGAACGACCTCCTCTTAGTTTTAATCTCTTATTTGTACTGTGTAGAGAGGAATTACTGTACGTCCTCTAGCTTTAATCGTTGTACTGTGTAGATAAGAACTGCCTCCTCTAGTTTTAATCTAAAGCCAAGATTCACTTCCTGCTTATCATCATAGGATTTCCCAAAGATCAGTGATATGACATGCATTAAAAATAAATTGCATTGATGGAACCTCCCAGCTTAATTTTAGTTTTTAAAGTTTGTTGTTTTTAATTAGCTTTCAAAATGTTTATTGTCTTTGTCATCTGTCTGTCCTTTTGGTGGACAAAATAAAATGTGCCACTCAGCTGGTGACGAGGAACCTTGTGAGACCTCCCTGGAGGACGGTGTGCTTTGGCCTCTGACCCCCAACGGAGCCACAGTGTTTAGTCGAATGTGTGACCCAGGTAGGGTCGGCTATAAGGAGCGGACATGTTGGGACGGTCAGTGGGAGAAGGTGTTCTCCACTTGCGTGGATGAACAGCTAGACAAGGTCTTCGACGCAGCAGACGTACGTGTGACGTGACATTCAGTACACCGTTTGTTACAAATCACACCATGACCACTTTGGTTTTTATTTTATTTTTGTTATTTCACTACTTGTAGAACTTCCTGCAGGGCATTGGGGCAACACATGAAGTCGCAGAGGCTATCTTTGAGGGACTAAAGAACTCGTCTAGTTCTGCCTCTAATGACTCTGGCAACAACATGGCCGACCTGGACGCATCTGTCAGTGTTCTGGTGACCATGGCCAAGGCGTCGGAAAACATCCTTTTGGAAGAATCCGTCATTCCGGTGAGGCCTTTTTCATTATTGATATTCAAGATATTTTTGCTTTGTTTACCATTCAACTATTTATGTTCAGGGCCGTACATTTTAACATGTTAACGCCTGCTATTAATTCAAACACTAACGTAAACATTTCTATAAAAAAAAAAGATCCAAATTGATCACGTTACCACTCTTTTGGATACCAAACCGTAGACCGTAACTTCAACGTCTGTGTGGTGTGTGTTTATCTTTATTAATTTCTTGGACATTATGCAAATGCAGAGAATGAGTGACAAGACGTCTGCTGAAGCTTTAGAAGCTTTCCTAACAGATCTTTGGCTCAAACCAACATCTTCCCACCAAAGTACTGTGCACAGCAGTGGTTCTCAACCTGTGTCAAGGACCCCCAAATTCCTGTACACCAGGCTGCGGACCCCCAAATTAATGTAGGCCTACACCAGGTGATCTGAGGCAACTCTGTCAACAAAGAAACATCAGTGAACAAATGCATCAATGTACAATTTGTCATGACCACAGCCCAACACATTTATTTAGTTATTTCAGTAACATAACTGAAACTGAAAATACTTAGCAAAATGCATCTGTAGGCGCTGTGGCAATGAAGCAATGCATGACTGGGTGGTTATGGTTAGAGGAAGTGATCTTATTTATCGGTCACAGGAGTCTCTAATAATGTTGAATGACGATCCATTTTGTGAATACACCTTTTTTGTATGATGTTGTAAGATTTGAATGTAAGATTTGTAACAATTTGTAACAATGTGTTGACAGACGGGTCCTGGGAGAATACCACTAGCATCTTTAGGTATTAATGTTGAGCATTAATGTTAGCTTGGCCTGTAGACAGAAGGTATTAATGTTGAGCATTCATGTTAGCTTGGCCTGTAGACGGAAGGTATTAATGTTGAGCATTAATGTTAGCTTGGCCTGTAGACGGAAGGTATTAATGTTGAGCATTCATGTTAGCTTGGCCTGTAGACGGAAGGTATTAATGTTGAGCATTCATGTTAGCTTGGCCTGTAGACGGAAGGTATTAATGTTGAGCATTAATGTTAGCTTGGCCTGTAGACGGAAGGTATTAATGTTGAGCATTAATGTTAGCTTGGCCTAGACAGAAGGTATTAATGTTGAGCATTCATGTTAGCTTGGCCTGTATATGGAAGCACATTTCCCAGCACGGCTCGCTTTTGAAGTTGTGGCAGAAGGTTGGGGTCAAAAGGGATATTGTGATTAAATTGTGTTATTTCTTTTTAATTAATCACCAAAATGTTGGTGTATAATGGAGTGATTAATGGGGCGACAGTGGCTCAGGAGGTAGAGCGGTCATCTGGTAATCAGAAGGTTCCCGGTTCGAGTCCCACTCCTCCCGGCAGCGTGTCGAAGATTCCTTTAGCAAGACACTTAACCCCTAACTGCTTGCAGGTTACCTTCGCCATCGGTTTGTTAATGTGTGAGCGAATGGCTGAATGTGAGGCGTAAGTTGTAATAAAAGCACTATATAAATGCAGTCCATTTACAATTCCATTTATTGTTGACAGCCCACGGTCATAACAAAATACAGATGAAACTCACTTGTAGCTCACTTGTATGAAGCTCAACATCATGCAATACTGTATCATAATGATAATAATAATACTTTATCTGTATTAGCACCATTCATACAAAAATTGCAACTCAAAGTGCTTCACATCAGTAAAAAAGACAGGCATACAATGAGCAATGCATAAAGTGTAGACATATAAAACATTATTCATTGGTTACAGACATAAAATGAGCATAAAAAAGATAGCAGCACGGTAAGGCAAATCACAGTTTTTCACATTAGGATCTAACATCCCAATAGGCCTCTTTGTTTATGGTTTGATTCAGTTTTAAAATAGATAGTAATACAAATTATAAAATAGAATAGACAGTAAAATAGTGCAATAAAATAGTTAGTCAAATAGAATAGACAGTAAAATGATGCAATACTGCAGCGCAATAAAATAATTCATGTAATGAGTCTAGGCGGCCTAACAGAGCAGTGCATCGCTCTAACACTATAGAACAACAGAGCAGTGCATCGCTCTTAACACTTTGAATTTCTTTATCATGAACTGTCATTTACTAGAGATTCCTTTTTCTACAGAATCTGCTTGATGCAGCAAGCAACATGCTGAACAAATCGTGGGGTGGGTTCAACAGTTCCAATGAAGCTAAATTGGCTTCAAAGTATCTGAGGTCTGTGGAGGGCCTAGTGAAGAACATCAATATCAACACCAGCAATGGATTCCAAACTCAAAATCTGGACCTCAAAATCTGCCGCTCTCAAAATAACTCAGAGGATCGAAGTAAAGCGGAGTGCAAAAGCATCGTGTTTGGCATTGGAGTCCAACTGAACACCACCTCTAGGATTGTAAAAACCATGGCTATCAAAAACATAGCAGAGAAATTAGATAACATAACTTACCCAGCGGGGCTCCCCAGGCTCTTGGTGTCGGCCACATTGGAGCAGGGTAACCACACTGATACAGACATCAACATCCTGCTGGACTTCCCTTTGAGCAGGGAGCCACACACTCACAGCGACGTCCTCTGCATCTTTTGGAACGTCAACACTGAAAGATGGTCACGCGATGGCTGCGAGTGGATAACTGACGATGTGGGGAACCATACCTTGTGCCGGTGCAACCACCTGACCTCGTTCTCTGCGCTCATGTCCAAGTCAGACGTCAAGCGCCTGTACCTGCAGGAGATCAGCCAAGTGGGCCTTGGCGTCTCCATCTGCTCCCTGCTGGTCTTCCTCATCGTCGAGGCTCTCGTGTGGTCAGCTGTGGTCAAGACGAACCTCTCGCACTTCCGCCACACAGCGCTGGTGAATATTTCCATCTGCCTCTTCCTGGCTGACTGTAGTTTGCTGGCATCGACCTCCCGAGAGATCCTGGGCCACACCGGGTGCCTGGTCCTGACCGCGTGCAAGCACTTCTTCTTCCTGGCTATGTTCGGCTGGACGCTGAGCCTGAGCGTCACGCTCGTCCACCAGCTCATCTTCGTCTTCCATCCACTCAGGAAGAGGGTTGTAATGCTCTTCTCCATCATCTTGGGCTACGTGTGGCCCACCGTCATAGTGGGATGCAGCTACGTGTATTACAAATACACAGGAGAAGAATACCATGACGATGAGAAGTGCTGGCTCATCTACAAGGGACTGCTGAGGGGCTCCCTGTACGCTTTCCTCATCCCTATTGGAACTGTCGTCCTGATTAACCTCTTCTGCATGGGAGTGGTCATAAGCACGGTTGCTTGCTCCACCACGTCCACAGAGGCGAGCATGGTCAAGAGCATCCTCAAGGTAGTCCTCATCCTCACGCCAGTCTTCGGGGTGACCTGGATCCTCGGCTTTCTTCAGCTCTTCTTGGATCGCGATAATGAACCTGTGACCAGTGTTGTGTACTATGCGTTCACCATCTTGAATTCCTTCCAGGTATAACAGTTTGAAACTAAAGCTAATTATTTTTTTTATATATATTAATTGTTAGTAGGAATAGATATTTCTTTATTAAATTGGCAGTTCATAATTATGAATATATCTTTATTTGTTACATAGGCAGTTCATAACTGTTCATAATACTGTGGATCCTCCAGAATTAGTTTTAAAAAATGTGCATTGATTGCTTTGTATTTACATCTTTCCTTTCAGGGCTTCTTCATTTTTCTGACAGGTTTTGCAGAGGAAAAGGTAGCCTTTTCAATTTCCATGGGTCCACAGAATTTATAACTCTGTATCACTTTGTAGTATATAGTTTGTGTTTTATCAATTAGTTCCCTTGATTAGTGTGAGCAAACCTATTCTGTTTGATTAACGACAGGTCAGAGAGGTAATGTTAAAGCTGATAATGGCTCAGGTAAGTTCAGTATCAGGTCTATAAAAAAAAATACTATTTTCATCCATTTAATATGATACTATAGCTGAGGACATGTTGGTTTGTCTCTCCCCTCAGACTCCGCTACAAGGACAAAGTGACAGCATGAAAAATCAGACTAGCACCTCAAACATAAAGCACGGATGAATATTGAGGTTGGTGTTGAAAGTTCTTTATTCAATTCTAGTGATCACTAAGCAAGCTTCCTCTTAGGACATTCAAGTGCTGCTGTATGAGGAGTCTAATGCTAATTTCTCATGAGATCAACATACCTTTTGATTTTGGGGCCCTGGTCCTGAACCTTTCTTTTAAAGATATCCAATGGAGTTTTCATGTTAACGGTTCACTTTTGTTATGTACATTTCCACATGAAGCTGAATAAATTGTTTACCTCTTTGCAAAGTACATTTGCAACATTTCTTTGTTCTCTCAATGTTTATATATCTTATGTTAGTTTTCACTTTCGGTTTTGGCTAAGTTGTAATGAGTCCAATCTCCTTTTGATTTGCAGGCAGTTAGCTTGTTAGATTTTGCGGAAGATCGTATAGACCATGCCATGGGTTCTCAAACTTTTTTATACCACAACCCCATTTTATTTAGAAATTTTTTGGCGACCCCACACTTAACGTAATTTCAATGTGTAAATAAGGAATATCAGATCCGCTTCTACTCTGAGGCGAGATCTGTATTTATTTTTTATTAATGTCAGTGCCGAAAATCCGGCCTCACAGAGGTATGTTGATGCGAAGGGAACACGCTTTCTCAGCGCAGCATTACACAACACTGGGTACTTGTTCTGGACTGATATCCAGAACTTTGCGAGGGCCTGTCCAGTGAACTTGACTTTCAGTAGCTTGTCACACGAAAGATCAATGAGCGCCTCCTGCTCAGACAGTGGGAGGCCTGTTGCGTCATGCGTAATGAACGGATCTTGGATCCAGTTGTCCAAATTGTCCGTGCTCTCTCTTTCAGGAAAATTTTTCTGAAATTGTTCAATCAGCCCTTCTGTGTGGCTACAGATGATGGGCTTCAAATATTTTTTTTGCAACATTCTGTCCCTCCATCTTTTTTTTCCATATGCATTAACTCATATATATGGCTACCTTTTCACATTTAATGCAGAGAAATTGCGGAAATCTGCAAGTTGCAAGCCCCCCGCAAATATTGCAGTGATTGGTTGAATTTGCATTAGTTATTATTTCTTGGAGGGCTATGTTTACACGTGGCGTTCA
Source organism: Notolepis coatsorum (assembly GCF_963971535.1). Taxonomy (NCBI): domain Eukaryota; kingdom Metazoa; phylum Chordata; class Actinopteri; order Aulopiformes; family Paralepididae; genus Notolepis; species Notolepis coatsorum. Next base: position 25,491,083 of record NC_140181.1, read on the forward strand.
TGTGCATCCTCATGCTGGAAGAACAAATTATAAAAACTCCATTGGACACCTTTAAGTTACAACCTCAACTCTTCCTTTGTTACATCAGCATTTCAAACTGCAGTGAATTTCATACCTAATTACCTACCAATGTTTATGTTTATATTTTTGTCCATCTCTGCATTTCAGAGTCAACTGACCAAGCTACACATCTGAGGAGACTGTGACTTACATGCGTGGCGTTCCTACAAGATGCTTAGTGTTGTAGATAGTCGTCTTCAACATAAATTCTCTTTAAAGTATACATTTGTAATAATTTAAACAAATTAAACTTCTTATAAATACATTTGGAGGGAGAATTGAATCTTAAATACTCCAGTCACCGGCATTCATCCACAGTCATCCTATTCTACATAGGACCAACCTTGACTGTGTGTGTTGTGTGCAATTACTATGTTCATCTAATCATAACCAATGAAATAAAAGTACAAGATATATCACAGACTCGTGATATATATATTTTTCAATAGATCTTAAGCCCGACGGGCCTGGTACAGGGCCGAGATTCATATCACGCCATAAATTGATCAATACAGAACGTATTAATTAATGTTGCGTTTTCCCCCCCAAATGTAGCCAAGAGTAAAGACCCTAATCCTGTCAAAACAGCAGTCAAAGTGTTTATTTTCAGCACTACGTTTGTTTACCAGTGATTTTAAGTGTTATTAGTGAAATATGAGAGTATAAAAATCTCTGTGTATTGCATCGGAAAGCGGAGGATTTAGGGGGAAATAAAGGAAGCAGTCATAAGTGCTTGCAGTCCTATGAACGAGGAGACCCATGGCTTTCGATTGGCTTTCGAATTTCATAAAACTACACTTCCCAGCTCATGCCAGCCCCTGTCAATCATCTGACTTCCAGCGTAAACTTTATTTTTTTAACATTATTTTCGGGTCATTACACACAGGTCGAAGAAACCTGAACGTTATTACCATAAAATAGAACAGAGTTAGTTTCTTTACCTTTCCGTGAACGTCTAGAAAAAAACTGTGAGATGAAAAATGGCGGAGCTATTTACATTACAAGAAAGTAACTGTACTTACAGTAGATTTCATTCACGGTTTTTGCTGCCCTGTCAGGGGCGCCTGGTGGTACTAAATCCATTGGAAAGAGGAGATTTGTCCCGATCCATAGATGTGTGACTTGGCCATAATAAGGTCATTTATAGGCCTGATATTCTATATTCTATATTCATATTTCAAATTGCATGTGTCCGGATAGTAAAATTCAGTACTGTATCTACAAAACCCCCTGTAAATCATCTGCCCTTTATTCATTTAAACATTTAAAGGTCCCATGCATTATAAATAGCCTTTTCTAGTGTTTAGCATGGTTTCCTAGCAATGGGGGATTATATCAATGTGGTCTGTGTCTCTAATTATCATATTGACTCATCAGTCTAGTCTCGAGTTCACGAGATCTTCCCTCACTCAACTAAGCCATTTTGATTTGACTGTTTTGCTGACGTGAATACTACTGGTTGTAGTCACCGCCCACAATTCGCTCAACAACAGAGCAGTACTTCCTCAAACAGAGGGTGCGACAGACAGCAGAGAACGAGCAAGCGAGAGAGGGAGAGAGAGGGAGAGAGAGAGAGAGGGAGAGAGAGAGAGAGAGGGAGAGAGAGGGAGAGAGAGAGAGAGGGAGAGAGAGAGAGAGAGAGAGGGAGAGAGAGGGAGAGAGAGAGAGAGAGAGAGAGAGAGAGAGAGAGAGAGAGAGGGACCGCGGCACAGGAGTGTGTGTAAATGTGTGTGCGCCGCGGGGATGGGTCTTCTCCCCGCAGTCGGGAACACTGCATATCACTGTCAAAATATCTTTGCACACGCTCCCACGCGCACGCCCGTATTCCGATCCGTGCAATAATATTCTCAGAGGTATATATTGTCATTTGAAACAAGTTACCAATGCATTGTCCCATGGGATTATGCACCCCGCGGCGAAATTAATTAGTATCCCCATCAATCTCTATCTCTCTCTCTGTCTGCCAGTCGTAGACTGTGTGGGTGACTGTCACTCAAAGCGCTTATGGGCGGAGCCCAGCACAAACAGCATGAAATCCTGAGGTCTAAATGTTTTGCTTTTGAGTACTTGATTAAAAATATAAAACACATTTTTACAGATGTGTTCCATAGACTCACAGGAATTGTGTAATATTGCCCAAATAGTGCAAGGAATAGCAATCCATGGGACCTTTAAAAAAAGGAAAATTGATATTCTCTTTGGTTCATTACAATTTACTCAAGCCTAGTAACAGACACAATTTTCTGACACTGGGAATACATTCCCTGAGATCCATATATGTCCCTAGATACCAAGAACATGTAAATGGTCCTTGTAGAAGTGGAGCAATCTTCCATTTACTTAGGTATGTATTTTTAGGCGAATCTTCTGAAAATATGGCTAGGGCATTAAGAGGTTATGTACAATGGAGATAATTCTACTCAAAACACAATTGGCAGTGTGTAAGACTTATTAAAATAGATAACACACATTATGCTGCGGCTGGGTGGCGCAGCGGACATTGCGCTCATCACCAACGCAAGAGACACCGGGTTCGAATCCGGCTGTTGGCGTTGACTCCGGCTTGGACCAGCCGTCATACTAACTCAATTGGCAGAGTTAGCGGGTGGGAAGTCGAAGGGTGGTAGTCTGGTTGTTGTGAACAGCGACTCCTACAGGTCGGTTGGGGCGCCTGCACAGCAAAGTCAGGAAAATGGCGGGGGCAGTGTGAGCCTCCTACACGTTACTCCTCGCCAAATGAGAGTCCGCGCTGGCAGGTGAAAAGATGTGCCAGGCTGTCTCCACATCTATCGGAGGTGACATGTGATGCAAGGCTTCTATCCTCCCTACAACCGGCCAGTGGGGGGCATATGCGAGCAACGATCAGGACAGGGGAGGGAGAATTGGCACGAGAGGTAAATTGGGATGGGGAGAAAAATCACAGAAAAAGGAGGAGAAAAAGTAGATAAAAAAAAACACACATTATGCTGGGTGCATTGTAAATAAGTGTGTAGATAAAAAGATGGAGGCTACTGTCTGTAGTGTTTCTCATCTGGACTACCTAAAATTAGTTCTGCGATCCCATTTTGAAAGTCCCTCCCTGGATGGTGATTAATGTGTTAAAAAACAATTACGTGATTAATCATGTTACCATTATTTTTTTTTTACCCCAACCGCCTCCCATACCTTTGACAGGCAGCTGAGGTGGTAAAGTGTGTTTACGTTCCTGGTGACTCTGACATGCAGACTGGGAGAATAATGAGACACCAAACGTCTGAATGTCTTATTTCTAGGGATGCACCGAATGGGAAATTCTTGGCCGAAACCGATACCGAAAATAGGAAACAGTTGGCCGAAAACCGAATGCCGAAAGGCCGAAAATGATTAATATGAATATATATATATAATGTATATTTTTTTAGCTACCTGATTATGGCAAAATACATGATTATGGCTAAACTTAATTTAAATAATATTAATAATCACTATTATGGGACCATAAAACATTTATTCAGCACTTTTGAATGCATACATTAATTCCAGACTGACTGCTGAAAGATTGTACAATTTAAACATTTTCTCTTTGCATACAACAAAATGTGCATTAAAGTCAAGTGCATTTTCTTTTCTCTGTAGGATAACTACAACAAAGTGCATTCAGAACAAAGCCAAGGTGCTTTAAAACTGCATAAAGATCTGCATAAAGACACACACACACACACACACACACACACACACACACACACACACACACACACACACACACACACACACACACACACACACACACACACACACACACACACACACACACACACACACACACACACACACACACACACACACACACAAGAGGTGTTGATGTACTTGATGTTTGTTTGTTGTGTTGCATATTTGAAATAAACTTCAACCAAATCAAATCAAACCCCCCCTCTTAAAAACAAAAACATGTGTTTAACCTAGCCATCTATAAAACATCATGCTAAAACTGTGAAACAAATGTCCTACTCCCCTAAAGAAAGAAATACATAGCAAACATGACTCAGTTATGCAATAGTGCTGCTGCTTTTTATTTTGTTAAAATCTTTTAGTTAATAAGACTAAAATACTACAATATGACTACAACGATTTGATGACGGCTTTCTGTCCTCGCGTTTCCATTTCCGGTTTAACGTAAAATTTTCAACAACAGATTGCTGCTAATTAAACACTTCATGGAAACGGAGTAACGCTAACGTTATGTCGAGTTCATACGTGTAGTGTAGTATGAACTCGACATACCGTTAACGTTACTCCGTTTCAAGTGTTGCTGCCACCGTTGCATCGCAGATGGATGGTACACTGTTAGCTCCGTAGCTAATCCGCTCCTAGAGACTAGCCGAAAGCTGAAAGAGCCTTTTTAACCATTTTCGGCCGATAATTTTCGGTGCATCCCTACTTATTTAATTGTACAACGTTTCTGAACTGACTTTTTGTTATGAGCTACAGGTGTCTCTATCTATCTCAACATCTATTTGAGATAAAACCCTGTGGCCGCTCGATATCCCTCAGCGAAGTGCTAAACTCGCTAAGTTCTCGAGTCAATTCTCAATCTTAATCACGCCATGTATTAAGCCCCAGAACCTCTGATTAGTTCAACAAACCCATAAATTGGTGGTCTGGCTAAGAATCATCACAAAAAGCGGAGAGCCAATTAAGCACAGCTCTTCAAATCTAAACAGACAAGATAGTGCTTGCCATCATAGGGAAAAGCTTGCATTTAAAACATCCATATTCAAGTCCCAATACACCGCACGACTTTGAAATGGAGATAAAAAAAGTCACGAAAGAAAACGAAGAGGAGGAGAGGGGAGCAGAGAGAGCACAATGTACGGATATTTCATATTTAAGTCTGCATCATATCTTCAAACTTTCAAAGCTACTTACTATTGGTCTGAAAACAATGATGTCATTCTCTCACCCAATCAAAACACTCCTTCTTCCATTTGTTACTGTAACTAGAAAAGTAACTAAAACTGAATACTGTCGCTGGAAAGCCCCTCTGTCATTGGAATGTGGCCTGCAGCAGTAACACAGCATGAACAGATATCTATAAGATATATATACATGTACTTTTAGCATATACAAACCACACTAATCATGGTTATATGTTTACACATCACACATGTATTTTAATCGTCACCCGTTGTGTTTTAAACACACGTACAGCATTGTGCAGAGACCATGACCATCGGTAGTGTGATAGTAAAGGGTTAACCCTCTGATGCACCAATCAGCTGGCTGCATTTTAGGATTCTCGGACGCGACCGGAGGTCGAACTGTTTGTAAAGTGAGACAGCAACAACTCTTCTTCCGAGATAAGGTCATAGCGACCAATCAGCACACAGCAGTATATAGGGTCCTGGGGCGCCGACCGGAGCAGTGATAGCAGGCTACAAGGTCATACACAGGGGAGGGAAAGATAATACTGATGCAAGCCTTCCTGCTTGGCAGTATGTATATAGTATGTAAGTATACTAAGTATTGATTATACTTTCTAGTTTATTTAACATGTGCAATCAACATATACTGATCATTTTAGTTATACGTTTATATAACAAAAGCAGGGTAGCCGGACCAGCACTCTCAGGTTAAATATTTTTAATGGCAGCCTGAATTGGAAACAGACATGTTTCGGAACTATGTCCTTCTTCAGTGATATGGCTCCTTATGGCTGATAAGGACATAGTTTCTGAAACATGTCTGTTTCCAATTCAGGCTGCCATTAAAAATATTGAACCTGAGAGTGCTGGTCCGGCTACCCTGCTTTTGTTATACTCAACTTTATGGGATTACAGCACCCAGTGTCAGAACTTGAGAGCGCGGTCTAACTTGACTATTTTAGTTATACGTTTATACACACAGTGAAAGAACGTAGTGTAGGCACAGAGCATAACTGTCCTTGGAAAAGCTCCTCATCCTGCCATTTGGAATGTGTCCTGCAGTAGTGAGGCCCTGTCCAGGGGAGAGAATCCTGGAGCACACAGCAGTAACAGAGAACGGAACAATTGCACTGCTGTGATATACAAGATAATACATGTTCTTTAATCATATCATCAACGGTGAAAGAAAGTAGACACAGAGGTCACTGTCCTAATAACCTCTGTGAGGGGGAACGGGATGGCAAATGCTGGGTCACGCTGGCTGTGACTCTCAACACTTTTGTATTTAAACCAAGTCGTATAAACGATGCAGTGATGAACGGTCATTCCCAGTGAAGCAACCCATATGGAAAGTAAATAATATTTCAAAATGCATTCATAAACGCACTTTTCAAATGTATTTGGCAAATGTAAATAATACATTTACTAAATGCATTTAAATGCATTTGATAAATGTATATAATATATTTTCTAAATGTATTTAAATGCATTTGATAAATGATAAGTTCCTGCTTGTTGCCTGGTGAACTCATCTACTAGCTTGTTGTGCCTGGTGATCTCACCTGCCTGTTTGTTGTCTGCTGACCTCACCTGCCTGCTTGTTGCCTGCTGACCTCACCTGCCTGCTTGTTGCCTGGTGACCTCTCCTGCCTGCTTGTTGACTGCTGACCTCACCTGTCTGCTTGTTGCCTGCTGACCTCACCTGCCTGCTTGTTGCCTGGTGACCTCACCTGCCTGCTTGTTGCCTGGTGACCTCACCTGCCTGCTTGTTGCCTGGTGACCTCACCTGCCTGCTTGTTGCCTGGTGACCTCACCTGCCTGCTTGTTGCCTGGTGACCTCACCTGTCTGCTTGTTGCCTGCTGACCTCACCTGCCTGCTTGTTGCCTGGTGACCTCACCTGCCTGCTTGTTGCCTGGTGACCTCACCTGCCTGCTTGTTGCAGGGAGAGAGACTAGGGGAAAGCCAGAGAGACAGAGGGAGATAGAGACAGGGAGAGGATGATGCAGAGAGAGAGAGAGAGAGAGAGAGAGAGAGAGAGAGAGAGAGAGAGAGGGAGAGAGAGAGACAGAGAGGGAGAAAGAGGAGGACAATAGATCGTCTATTGTTTGTTTTCTTTTTCTTTATGGTGAGGAGCGTAATAAATAGAGAGAAGAGCATTGCTGAAACAGTGAGGTGTTAAGACACCTGCCTCTGGAACCACACTCTCCCCCGTCGCCCAGACACATCCCAACAGGCCCTCCATCGCCACAGCCAGGGAAGGGATGATAAAAAGGACATACCCGCCTGTCAGGATCCCACCCTGACTGACGTTCAACCTCCGCATTCTCACCAACACTCGAGCCACCACCATGTTGGAAAGGGGACTGGAAAACACAGGAAATCACAATGAATTCCATAAGACAGACAGCTTAAAATTTGGTTATTTCAAAATACCTTTTTTGTTTTGTTTGTACAACTGTTTGATTAAATGTGACATATGACAATATTAATTTATCTTTGATTTCTAGTGTTTCTCTTCACCTTTAAGCATGTCCCGATACTGAGTGAGCTCAGGGGGATGTGCTGATCAAGAGGGGGCGGGCTGATCAAGGGGGTGGGCTGATCAAGAGGGGGCGGGCTGATCAAGAGGGGGCATGCTGATCAAGGGGGCGGGCTGATCAAGAGGGGGCAGGGCTGATAATAAAGACAATAGCATAAATCTGCAGAGCCGCAAGCCCAACGTCTGGGCGGGGCTTCGGGGCTTGTACTCTGTGTGATGCGGGGCTTGTACTCTGTGTGACTGTGCGTGGGCGGGGCGTCGGGGCTCGTACTCTGTGTTGTTTCCTGTAAAACCCGGAAGTCGTCAGTTTGTGCTGTCTATTTTTACAAGCAGTGAGGACTCGACAGCATTTGCATTTCTGTGTTCCGTGTTGCGGGTTATGGTTAGGGTTAAGGTTAGGGTTAGGGGTAAGGTTAGGGTTAGGGTTAGGGTTAGGGTTATGGTTAGGGTTAAAAATAAACAGCACAAACTGACTACTTCCGGGTTTTACAGGAAACAACACAGAGTACAAGCCCCGACGCCCCGCCCACGCACAGTCACACAGAGTACAAGCCCCGAAGTCCCGCCTCACACAGAGTACAAGCTCCGAAGCCCAGCCCAGACGTTGGGCTTGCGGCTCTGCAGATATACCCAACTTGATCAAGTTTCAAGTTTCTTTAAAAATAATCAAGAGGGCGTTCTGATCAAGGGGCCGGGCTGATCAAGGGGGCGGGCTGATCAAGGGGGCGTTCTGATCAAGGAAGCAGGCTCATCAAGGGGGGCGTAGCTGTTCAGCTCTTCCATGCTCGTCAGAAACAGAGGGCTGATATAACATGCCATATAAGTCCCACTATTATTGTATTGGATACATGTTGCTCCAACATGTTGCTCCAACCCTGGAAGCAATTATAAGAACAATAATTAAAATGTTGTTGTCAGCTGTCCAGAGGAGACATAAGTTCTATGTTGCATTTACATTTACATTTAGTCATTTAGCTGACGCTTTTATCCAAAGCGACTTACAAGTTCTTTACGACAAGTCATCAGGAAGGGCACACATTACAGTTCATGAGTTCAAAGTAAAACCATTAGAATATAACTGATTATATTCTGGGGTAGAAATATATTGATTGCTATGAGTTCTGTGGGATTAGAGTTATACGTGTGCCATCTATAGACCGACGTGAATGCGTTACTCAGAAACCTGATAGGCCAAAAACGTGGACATCTTGGTAGCGGAACAACAGGTGATTGTAATCAAGTTACAGGTGATCATCATTAAATGACAACCTTGGCCAATGAGCTGTGTTGATGGCAGGTCATGACAAGACAGACAGGAGGGTGTATTCCAGCTCTGAGCTGGCGACTGAGGGGAGTTTAGTATTACATCTACGGTGCCAACCATTTCTGCCTAAATGCCCTTGAGCAAGGCACTACACCCCCCCATTTCTCCAGGGCCCTCTATGATGAAATGCATATGAGTAGGGTATGTGTGTATGTGTATTTAGGAGGGATATGCAAAAAGACACATTTCAATTGCCTTGTGTACATTGACAATATAGTAGTAATCTGCTTCCATACTATGAAGAGTGAGCTGTGGTGACTGGTGGTGTGGTAGCTTATCCGCCTATTTACATGTATTTACTATTCTATTCTATATCTATTTTACATCATTTAAGGACGATTTGGCTGCAGCAGCTGTTATATATGTATGAATGCAGGATGATGCTGGACTTAACCATGGTTACCATTGTATGATTGCAAGATAGATAGAAATTAATCATGACTGCCGCTGCGGATCAGTGTTGTCTGTGCATTGTTAAAGTGTTATTTCTTTGTGGATCTTTAGAGGGCTCTATTGTTGCAATGGATGCATATCGCTTTGCATGGAATTACACCATTCATAGTTTATTTTGTAGCGTTAATCCATAGAATGCATTACCACCAAAGGGATGAACACGTGTTCAATGAAAAGCAATAGACTTTATTTCCAATGCAATGATTCCCCTCCTATAAACATACATCTCTCTCCCTCACCCCCTGCCATGACTTGACATTTTATACCCATGCAACCACAGTCAGACTCTGCCACCTGGTGTCCATGTTGTGAACAGCAATCTGTCTTTATAGGGAGGTGTAGTGGTTACGTCATTTTAGTTTTTTCCTGTTCCACCCTCTGTTCCACTTAATGTATTTCCCCATTGCCCATTTCTAAATTGGCTCGTTTAAAAGAAATAAAGCATGGATATTGGCATTGTGTACCTTTCTGTGCATATTCATCCACAATCTATAGCTCAACATGAAAATATTCGCAATTAATCGTAAAGGTAGCAAAATAACGTTTATGTTTTTGTTCACTGGGAGACTACACTGCCGTTTGGCGCTGCTGACTGACGTCACCACAGCGTAGCCTCCTGGCTTTAGTCGCAGACCTAGGATCAGATTTCCCTTACATTCCATAAGCGTACAATGGGAAAATAACTGATCCTGAATCTGTTGCTAGTATCTGTTTCACCAATCATAATATTTTTTAAATATTTGTACTTATAATTTAAATCGTATAATGTTATTTCGCTGCATATCAAATCACTGTAAATACTAATATAAATCATTGTTTCGTATTGTGTATAGTTTATAACCGGCAGCTTCTATGGTTTTCTAGATTTCTACGACGAGCTAGTCAAGATGAGAAGCTCGTTCAGCCACAGACTCATTCCCCCCCGAGTCTCAACTAACCGCCTCGGACAGTCCTTCATACCAGCGGCCATCAGGCTCCACAACAGTGGGCAGCGACTAGCAGCCTCCAGGCTCCACAACAGGGGGCAGCGACAGCGACTGCTACCAGACATTGACCTGGGACTTATAGGAACCCAAGGAGGACAACCTACACTACCTTAGGCTTACTGCACCCTATGTGGATACTGTGATACTGTGAATAATGTATATTTCAGTGGATACCGTGATACTGTGAATAATGTATACTCAGTAGATAGTAAATTATAACACTACCTCATGCATACTGCACCTTATGTGACACTGTGAATAATGTGAATATTCCTCAGCTAGTCAGATAGTAAATTATATTGACCATATTGATCAAATTGTTTACACTGCCTGTGTTGTTTTTTACTACCTGTATACTGTGTTGTTTTACTACCTGTACCCCCCCCTCCCCCCCATGCTGCTATGATGCCTGAATTTCCCCAAGGGGATCAATAAAGGAATATCTTATCTTATCTTAGATAACAGGGGTGACACTACTTGCCCCTCGACACAAATTACCCCACTCTCCCCTATAGTTCTGTAATACTAATAAACTAAACTAATGAACATGTAATTGGCCCCCACAACCTTTCACCCTTCATCACAGTCCTTCATCATAGTCCTTCATTACAGTCCTTCTACTCGAGGGACTCCAGCAAGCTGAACAAGCTGGTGAAGAAGGCTAGCTCAGTAGTGGGTGGTGAGCTGGATAATCTAGAGGTGGTGGCTGAGAGGAGGATGAGGAAAAAGCTAGAAGACATCCTGGAATAGGCGGTTAGGTGGCCGAGCGGAGATTGCGTTCGTCACCAACCCCGGAGCTGTGAGCTCCGGGGTTGTCACCAGCTTGGCTGGCCGTCTGCACTAATACAATTGGCTGTATTAGAGGGTGGGAGAAGCTGGCGGGGTGGGTCCGGGTCGTTGTAAACAGCGACTCCTACAGTTCGGTCGGGGCGCCTGCTAAGCGCGGATAGGACTCGAGGGGGATAGTGTGGTCCTCCCACGGCTACGCCCTCTCGATGAGAATCCGCGCTGCCAGGTGAAAAGAAGCGGTGATTGGCTGGACGTGTGTCGGAGGAAGCACGTGGTAGCCTCCACTCTCCCAGATGATCTGACTGTGGGGGGTAAGTGCGCAGCGACCAGGAAGGGACTGGGAATTGGCATACGACTAACATTGGGATGGGAGAAAATCGGAGGAAAATGGAGGGGGAAAAAGATAAATAATAAAAAAAAAAAAAAGACATCCTGGAGAACCCCTCTCACCCCCTCTATGAGGAGCTAGCCAGAATGAAGAGCACGTTCAGCCTAAGAAGTTTCCGAGACCTCGACCAACATGGCAAATGCCGTTTTTCTCAGACTGCCAGAATTTTGGGAGCAGTCGGCAGCAGCATGGTTTGCCCAAACGGAGGCGCAATTCGCCCTGCGTGGAATTGTTGATGACGCCGCAAAATATTTCCACGTCATCTCGAGCCTTAACAGCACTACGGCGGCGGGGACGCGTGAATATTAAAGGCAACCAACTTGTGTTCAGCTTTTCGTTCAGCGTTTCTCTGATTGGCCACACATCAATCAATCCACTAGCACACGCCCTCGCGCAAAGAGAGACGCGGCAAAAGCGCTGGTCGAACCAGCGGTGTTCTGTTGTGTGACTGTACTCTACAGCGGTGTTCTGTTGTGTGACTGTACTAAACACTTCCACCACATGACCGACATTTGACATACAGTACACCTCCTATCTATGTTGGGATTATGTTTGGTCATGACAAAACAATAAAAATCGCTACTGTTAGTAAGCTGCCACCACCCACTTCAATGACAGAGCTCTCATATTTGCGAATGCATAAACTATATCTTAAATTATGGCTATGTGTCTAATATGGCTGTCGCGAAGTCATTGATAAGCGACAGCCATATTAGACACATAGCCACAATTTAAGATATAGTTTATGCATTCGCAAAATATGAGAGCTCTGTCATTGAAGGGCTTCGTTCTACAACGGAGCACGGTCGCTGCTGCTGGAGCTGGACCGAGTAGAGCCGGCGGCGGTGCACGGAAGCCGGGGACTAACCACCGCATCGCCCCGCTGACGTTAAAAACGCGAAATAACGTTACTGATGTACAGTGACACCCAGAGTTTCTAGTTACAGTAGTGACGCGTGAATCGAGATAGTCCTAACACTAGTCTGTAACAGTGTTTATTATTAAGAGTCAGATAGTCCTAACAGTGTTTATAGTCCTAACACAGTGTTTATTAGTAAGAGTCAGATAGTCAGTGTTTATTATTTCATAACTGTATGGGCTTTGTTTATACATGTACAGTGACGAGTGAATCTAACTTTGGTTGTTAAAAACGCGAAACATAATAATCAGTCAGCAGCGCTCCACTGCTACCGCAGCCCAACACAAGTGCGTTGGAACAGCAGCCCAACACTACACAAGTTGGTTGCCCGCGCTGCCGCGCTGCCGCACTTGCTCTTTGGATTTCATTTGGGACGTGGGACGGCTGCGCTTGCCTGCGCGTGGGGGCGCGGCCAATCAGAGAAAAGCCGAACACAAGTTGGTTGCCTTTAATATTCACGCGGCGGGGACGCGTGAATATTAAAGGCAACCAACTTGTGTTCAGCTTTTCTCTGATTGGCCGCGACCCCCCCCGCCCCCTTTTGCCGCGAGCCGGCAGCCAAGCGGCAGCCGTCCCACGTCCCAAATGAAATCCAAGGAGCAAGCGGCAGCGCGGGCAACCAACTTGTGTACCAACCAACTTGTGTTCAGCTGCGGTAGCAGTGGAGCGCTGCTGACTGATTATGAAATGCGCTGAACTAGAAAGCGTAACGTTATTATGTTTCGCGTTTTTAACAACCAACTACCAGATTCACTCGTCACTGTACATCACTTCTGAAGTATAAACAAACTATACTGCTGTGACGATTTGTCACTGTACATCACTTCTGAAGTATAAACAAAGCCCATAAAATGTTTTAGATGAATGATTGTGGATATAATATTGAAAACAAGTTCAAGTTTCAAGTTTCTTTAATAGTTGTCATACAGAAGTACAGAATACTTTTATACAAAATGCTTCTTACTGTTACGCTCCAGAGACTGTGCAAGACAAGATAAGTATGAAATAAAATAACATAGTATAGCATGTAAATTAGAAGTAAAAAAAAATGAGGTCACAGTGTTCAGTATAGACATATGTACAATGTTCGATGCAGAATAGACGTAACTGAGTTACCATATAATATACAATACTGTGCAGTGTACTAATACAATACTATATAGTGCAAGGCAGAAATGGGATGAGGTGCAATTTAGGTACAATTTACAGTGGGTGTACGAGTTGTAGTGCAAATCCTTTATCAATAAATATAAAGTGTGTTTGTGTGGTTTATGTGAGTGTGTGCGTGTGGGTGTGTGTGCTGTGTGCATTTGATGGTTGTTGCATAGTGTTTATTGTTCATTTAGCAGCCTGATGGCCTGGGGATAGAAGCTTCTTCTGAGTCTTTCTGTGCTCGCCTTAAGACTCCGGTATCGCTTGCCTGACCGCAGCAGTTCAAAGAGGCAGTTGTTCGGGTGGCTCGAGTCCTTAATAATTCTCTTAGCCTTCCCCCTGCACCGCTTGTTGTAAATGTTCTGGAGGGTGGGAAGCCCCCCTCCAATTGTGCGTTCGGCTGAACGTGTCACTCTTTGTAGTCTGCTACGGTCTTGTGCAGTGCTATTCCCAAACCAGGAGGTGATGTTGCCAGTCAGGATGCTCTCTATTGTACATGAGTAGAAGTTCCTAAGGATCTTCTGACTGACTTGGAACTTCCTTAGGCGCCTGAGGAAGTAGAGGCGTTGTCGTGCCTTCTTCACAACACTGTCAATGTGTGTGGTCCATGTCAAGTCCTCGGATATGTGGGCTCCGAGGTACTTGAAACTCTTCACTCTCTCAACCGGTGCCCCGTCGATGCTGAGGGGGCTGTAGTCCTTGACCCCCGACCTCCTGAAGTCCACAATCATCTCTTTTGTTTTGCTGACGTTCAGGGAGAGGCAGTTCTCCTGACACCACTGTGACAGATTCTCTACCTCTTCCAGGTAGGCCCTCTCGTCGTTGGCAGAGATCAGGCCCACCACTACTGTGTCATCAGCAAATTTGATGATTGTGTTGTTGTTCCGCTGTGCCACACAGTCATGTGTGTACAGGGAGTAGAGGAGGGGGCTCAGAACACAGCCCTGGGGGGCCCCTATGTTGAGCGTGATGGATGAGGAGGTGCAGTTGCCTGCTCTTACCACCTGGGGTCTGCCCGTCAGGAAGTCCAGGACCCACTGGCAGAGGTCATAGTTCAAGCCCAGGTCCCTGAGCTTGGCTATGAGTTTGGAGGGGACTATGGTATTGAATGCTGAGCTGTAGTCGATGAATAGCATTCTCACATAGTTCCCCTGCCTCTTGTCCAGGTGTGATGCTGCTGTGTGCAGCACATGGGCTATGGCGTCCTCCGTGGACCTGTTGGGGCGATATGCAAATTGCAGGGGGTCCAGGTTGATGGGGAGGGAGGAACAGATGTAGCCCTTCACTAGCTTCTCAAAGCACTTCATGGCTATGGAGGTGAGGGCTACAGGGCGGTAGTCGTTGAGGCAAGCGGGCGTAGATTTTTTGGGTACAGGGATGATGGTGGACTTCTTCAGACAGGTGGGGGTGACAGCCTGTTCTAAGGACAGGTTAAATATGTCAGTGAATACTGGGGCCAGTTGGTCGGCACAGACTTTTAGGACGCGGCCGGGGATGCCGTCCGGTCCTGCTGCCTTCCTGATATTCACTTTTTTAAAGATCCGTCTCACCTCATGCTCTGTTACCCTGAACACTGAGTCTCCATCAGCAGACCCCCCCCCCCCCCATTGCCGTGGTTTGTAGGCTGGTGTTGTTATTCACAGCCTCAAACCTCGCATAGAAGGAATTGAGATCATTTGCTAAGGAGATGTCACTGTTCAGTTTGAGGGGGGTGCCTTTGTAATCTGTCATTGTTCTGAGGCCCTGCCACATGCCTCTAGAGTCAGCCTGTTCAAACTGAAGTTCAACTTTATCCCTGTAACGCCGTTTTGCCTCTATTACTGCTCTCCTGACGTTGTATCTTGCCGTCTTGTGTTCTTCCATGTTGCCTGTCACCAGCCCCGTGTTGTATGCTGACATCATTATGATATTGTCAGATGGCGCAAAATACAATGGTGAGTGAGAAATGTATCTCCAGTGATAAAACCCAATTCACGCGTCACTACTGTAACTAGAAACTCTGCTGGGTGTCACTGTACATCAGTGTGGAACTGTACGCTGTAACGTTATATGTTATTTCGCCCGTGGAGGCTGCTGAAGCGCCAGCGGGGCGACGCGATGGTTTGTCCCCGGCTTCCGTGCGCCGCCCGCGGCTTGACTCGGTCCAGTCCAGCAGCAGCAGCGGCCGCGCTCCGTTGTAGGAAGCCCTTCAATGACAGCGCTCTCATATTTTGCGAATGCATAAACTATATCTTAAATTATGGCTATGTGTCTAATATGGCTGTCGCTTATCAATGACTTCGCGACAGCCATATTAGACACTCACTGTACATCAGTGTGGAACTGTACGCTGTAACGTTATATGTTATTTCGCCCGTGGAGGCTGCTGAAGCGCCAGCGGGGCGACACGGTGGTTTGTCCCCGGCTTCCGTGCGCCGCCCGCGGCTTGACTCGGTCCAGCTCCAGCAGCAGCAGCGGCCGTGCGCCGTTGTAGGAAGCCCTTCAATGACAGCGCTCTCATATTTTGCGAATGCATAAACTATATCTTAAATTATGGCTATGTGTCTAATATGGCTGTCGCTTATCAATAATAATAATAATAATAACTTTATTTGTATAGCACTTTTCATACAGAGGTTGCAGTTCAAAGTGCTTCACAACAGTAAAAAATACAGGCATAAGCGAGCATAAAAAGATAGACAGGTAGAATCACAGTGTTTCACATTAGGATCTAGCATCCCAATAGGCTCTCCGCTTACAGTTTTCAGTAACACAAATAGTAAAAATAGTTTAAAATGATTCAGTTAAAAAATAGTAAAAAAAAAAATTATAAAATAGAACGGACATAATAAAATACAGGCATGAGCGAGCATAGCAAGATATGGCAAATCACAGTGTTTCACATTAGGATCTAGCATCCTAATAGGCTCTCTATTCAGTAATACTCCTGTAATTCCCAACATACTTCCCAGTACATATTTCTGTAACTTTAGTGATATTAGATCACAGGGACACGAACCCACACTGTAACTTTAGTGATACTAGATCACAGGGACTCGAACCCACACTGTAACTTTAGTGATACTAGATCACAGGGACTCGAACCCACACTGTAACTTTAGTGATACTAGATCACAGGGACTCGAACCCACACTGTAACTTTAGTGATACTAGATCACAGGGACTCGAACCCACACTGTAACTTTAGTGATACTAGATCACAGGGACTCGAACCCACACTGTAACTTTAGTGATACTAGATCACAGGGACTCGAACCCACACTGTAACTTTAGTGATATTAGATCACAGGGACTCGAACCCATACTAAATAGTGGGACCTATTGCATGAACAAATAATCACAGTGTTTCACATTTGGATCTAGCAAATAATGACTTCGCGACAGCCATATTAGACACATCGCCATAATTTAAGATATAGTTTATGCATTCGCAAATATGAGAGCTCTGTCATTGAAGTGGGTGGTGGCAGCGTTACTAACAGTAGCGATTTTTATTGTTTTGTCATGACCAAACATAATCCCAACATAGATAGGAGGTGTACTGTATGTCAAATGTCGGTCATGTGGTGGAAGAGTTTAGTACAGTCACACAACAGAACACCAGTGTTTCTAGTAGATATGTTTATTAATATAAATAAACACCTCTGTCTGAACTGGTTCGACCAGCGCGTTGGTTCGACCAGCGCGTCTGCCGCGTCTCTCAGCGGATAAGGGCGTGTGCTAGGGCGGTCACGTGGCCGTGTGGCCAATCAGAGAAACGCTGAACGAAAAGCTGAACACAAGTTGGTTGCCTTTAATATTCACGCGGCGGGCGTGGTAGGATTCATTACAGCTCCACCTGCCTATAATAAATATGAGGCCTTTAAGACCCACCTTCTCAGATTTTCTTTTTTTTATCTACTTTTTCTCCCATTTTCTATTTTTCTCCCATCCCAATTTCGTATTGTCCAATTCTACCCTCCCCTGTCTCGAACGTTGTTAGCCTCCCACAAGCCGGCTGCAATGTGGACTAAGCCTTACATCACGTGTCCCCTCCGGTACTCGAGGAAGCAGCAGTCGCATCTTTTCACCTGCACAGCGCGATCTCTCAGCGTCGGGGGTCTGCGTTTGGAGGGCACACCGCCCCCGTCGCTTCCTGATTCTGCTGCGCAGGCGCACCAACCGACCTGTAGGAGTCGCTGTCCACAACGTCCGATCCCCACCCATCAGCTTCCCACCCCCTAATACTGCCAATTGTATTAGTATGAACGACCAGCTAAGCTGATAGCAATGCGGAGAGCTGGGCTCGAACCCAGCGTCTCCTGCATTGGTGGTGAGCGCCTTGCCCACTGCACCACCTAGCCGCCCCTCCTTCTCAGAATTTTCGAGTTGTTGCAGTCAGAGCGGGCCCGCCGCTTGTTAGCTATACGAGGCTTGGGGGACAGCAAGCCATCGGAGCACATGGAAATGATGCTGAACCTACTGAGCGCTGAACAGCCACATTTTTTGTTTATAGAGCTGTTCCTCAGGCACATGCCACCACAAGTGCAGACAGCACTCGCCAATACGGCAATTATTGATCCCCGTGCTTTGGCAGAGGAGGCGGACCGCTTCTACCTAGCCACGCGGCAATTAGCCCCAGAGGCCCAGAGGGGGAGTGGCGAAGATGGAGAGAGGCGCCACTGCCGCGGCCTGTGTTACTACCACGCGCGTTTCGGCGCGAGAATGACAAAGTGCCGCCCACCTTGCACTTTTGTCAGAGCAAGAAACGCCAACACCTGCGCCCAGTAGCGGCCGTGAGTGCAGGTACGTCAAACAGGCTACTGTTCATTAAGGACACACTCTCCGGTCGAAAATCTCTCTGCGACACCGGAGCGCAGAGGAGCGTCCTACCTGCGACGGTGGGGGACACCGCCGGCGGGGATGGAGGTCCGCGACTGACGACCGCCAACGGTAACCCTATCCGCACCTACGGTACGAGGACCGTGGAATTGTGTTTTGGGGGCCAGCGGTTCACGTGGGACTTCGTCATGGCCGACATCTCGTTCCCGCTACTCGGGGCGGATTTCCTTTGTGCACACGGGCTCCTCGTGGACGTTAGGCACGGCCGCCTAGTAGACGCCCAGACATATGCTTCATTGACATGCATGCGCGATGAAGTGGTATACAGCGGGCTAGCCAGCTCGCTCGCAGAAGGTGACGTGTACCAACGCCTACTACGGGAGTTTCCCAGCTTAACACAGCCTACATTCTCTGCCGCGACCACCAAACACGGGGTCGAGCACCACATCGAGACTGAAGGAGCTCCCGTGTACGCTAGGGCCTGCCGGCTCAATCCTGACAGACTAGCAGTCGCTAGGTCAGAGTTCGCCAACATGGAGAGGTTGGGGATTATCCGACTCTCGGACAGTCCCTGGGCCTCGCCGCTGCACATCGTTCCTAAGGCTGACGGTGGATGGAGACCGTGCGGCAACTACAGACGCCTCAACGACGCTACTACGCCAGACCGCTACCCAGTCCCCCACATCCAGGACTTCTCAGTTCACCTGGTGGGTAAGCTGGTCTTTTCAAAGGTGGACCTGGTACGTGGTCCCCACTGGTGCCGGTACACCCCTCGGACGTCCCGAAGACGGCGGTGGTAACACCCTTCGGACTATTTGGATAAGAGAAACCCAATGGAAAAACATGCACAACCAACAGATCGCTGACGCTGTCGCGTCCTTGATGAAGACGGGCAGGAGCACTGGGATTGGTCCCCACGCGCGGCCCCTCGTTTACGCCCTGTCTGCTCCCGGCTGCCCTTGGGGGGAAGGATGACGGGATGGGTTAAGAGCAGAGCTCAATCGCATCGGCGACTGAGAAAAAGACAATGCATGTGTGTGTGTGTGTGTGTGTATTCCAGTGTGTGTGTCCCGGTCCCATTGCATGTCCAGTTTGTTGCATGCCGAATAAAGACCTCTAAAGAGGTCCAGCATTATTATATTATTAATTATACCTTGAGGATGTTGCGTCAACGAAACGGGCCTAGAAAATCTACGGTCTAAAGAAAAAATAAAAGGTACATTTGTTGTCATAGAATGAAATGGACCACAGAATGAAATGGACCACAGAATGAAATGGACCACAGAATGAAATGGACCACAGTGTGCTGCAGTGAGATCTCTATTATACCACTGTCTGTTTTAGGAATTAAGGCCGCTTCCAGGTATAGACACTTGGGCAGCAGTCCTCTCCCTGGTGTGCTTTCCAGGACAGTCCTGTCCACCTGGACCAATGGAGGGGGGCATCCTGGCGGTCCTCATCAGCCAGGGGGGTCCTGCTCCACATCTTCCAGGACGTCATTGAAAGGACATCATTCATGGTGACGCACAGATTGTGGAGGAGTGCACAACAAAGCTTGGATGGACCTCCAGGGCCTTGGATAGTGTGGCCCGCCAGCGTGATTTCATCATTTCAAAAGCTTGTTCAACAACATAACTTTTTCATGTATTTTTATTTAACCTTTATTTAACCAGGCAGCTCAATTAAGAACAAATTATCATTTACATTGATGGACTGGCGAAAGGGTAACAGGGAAAAGGGGAATTTAAAAAAAAAATATTATATAAAAATAAATAGAAAATAGATAAATAAACCAAAAAAGAAAATTACAGATAAGACTATTGGACACAGATGATACATACATCACAGATGTAAGGGAAATTATTCAAACACACACCAAACAAACAACCAAATAAATTGACAAAGTGTGAAAGACACAAGCAGAACAGAACACGGTGGTGCAGTGGTTAGCAGTGTTGCCTCATAGCAAGAAGGTCCTGGGTTCAAACCCACGAGGGGGCCTTTCTGTGTGGAGTTTGCATGTTCTCCCTGTGTTTGCGTGGGTTTCCTCTGGGTACTCCGGTTTCCTCCCACACCAAAATACATGCATGCTAGGTTTCATGCCACTGCCCAATGTACTGGCATTACAACTGGAGTTGGTCCCTTGACCAAGGTACTGACATTACAACTGGAGTTGGTCCCTTGACCAAGGTACTGACATTACAACTGGAGTTGGTCTCTTGACCAAGGTACTGACATTACAACTGGAGTTGGTCCCTTGACCAAGGTACTGACATTACAACTGGAGTTGGTCTCTTGACCAAGGTACTGACATTACAACTGGAGTTGGTCTCTTGACCAAGGTACTGACATTACAACTGGAGTTGGTCTCTTGACCAAGGTACTGTCATTAAAACTGGAGTTGGTCTCTTGACCAAGGTACTGACATTACAACTGGAGTTGGTCTCTTGACCAAGGCACTGACATTAAAACTGGAGTTGGTCTCTTGACCAAGGTACTGACATTACAACTGGAGTTGGTCTCTTGACCAAGGTACTGACATTACAACTGGAGTTGGTCTCTTGACCAAGGTACTGGCATTACAACTGGAGTTGGTCCCTTGACCAAGGTACTGACATTACAACTGGAGTTGGTCCCTTGACCAAGGTACTGACATTACAACTGGAGTTGGTCTCTTGACCAAGGTACTGACATTACAACTGGAGTTGGTCCCTTGACCAAGGTACTGACATTACAACTGGAGTTGGTCTCTTGACCAAGGTACTGACATTACAACTGGAGTTGGTCTCTTGACCAAGGTACTGACATTACAACTGGAGTTGGTCTCTTGACCAAGGTACTGTCATTAAAACTGGAGTTGGTCTCTTGACCAAGGTACTGACATTACAACTGGAGTTGGTCTCTTGACCAAGGCACTGACATTAAAACTGGAGTTGGTCTCTTGACCAAGGTACTGACATTACAACTGGAGTTGGTCTCTTGACCAAGGTACTGACATTACAACTGGAGTTGGTCTCTTGACCAAGGTACTGACATTACAACTGGAGTTGGTCTCTTGACCAAGGTACTGACATTACAACTGGAGTTGGTCTCTTGACCAAGGTACTGACATTACAACTGGAGTTGGTCTCTTGACCAAGGTACTGACATTAAAACTGGAGTTGGTCTCTTGACCAAGGTACTGACATTACAACTGGAGTTGGTCTCTTGACCAAGGTACTGACATTACAACTGGAGTTGGTCCCTTGACCAAGGTACTGACATTAAAACTGGAGTTGGTCTCTTGACCAAGGTACTGACATTACAACTGGAGTTGGTCTCTTGACCAAGGTACTGACATTACAACTGGAGTTGGTCTCTTGACCAAGGTACTGACATTACAACTGGAGTTGGTCTCTTGACCAAGGTACTGACATTACAACTGGAGTTGGTCCCTTGACCAAGGTACTGACATTACAACTGGAGTTGGTCTCTTGACCAAGGTACTGACATTACAACTGGAGTTGGTCTCTTGACCAAGGTACTGACATTACAACTGGAGTTGGTCTCTTGACCAAGGTACTGGCATTACAACTGGAGTTGGTCTCTTGACCAAGGTACTGACATTACAACTGGAGTTGGTCTCTTGACCAAGGTACTGGCATTACAACTGGAGTTGGTCTCTTGACCAAGGTACTGACATTACAACTGGAGTTGGTCTCTTGACCAAGGTACTGGCATTACAACTGGAGTTGGTCTCTTGACCAAGGTACTGACATTAAAACTGGAGTTGGTCTCTTGACCAAGGTACTGACATTACAACTGGAGTTGGTCTCTTGACCAAGGTACTGGCATTACAACTGGAGTTGGTCTCTTGACCAAGGTACTGGCATTACAACTGGAGTTGGTCCCCGGGCACCACACTGTGTAGCGATGCCAGTAACTAGTTACTAAGTAACTAGTTACTCTAATCTGATAACTTTTTTCAGTAAATAATAATCTAATATGTTACTTTTTACAAGCCAGTAATCTGATTACAGTTACTTTTCCAAGTTGCTGTCCGTTACTATTTAGTTACTATCTCATAATGCTGATAAGAGAGCCAGGGGTACAGTCAGCTACCTCTCCAGAACACAGGCCGGAGATGGGACGTGCGCTCGCACATGCACGCACACAGCCACACTCACATGTTTACGCTTATAGCTGATTTTAGAATAGCTTCAGCATGAAGTTAAATCAACTATCCAGTTCGTTTTATAGTGTAATTTGGCTACTTGAGAGAGAGTGAGAGAGTGAGAGTGAGAGAGATTCCTGTTACGCGCGACTTGCGGAGTACGCACTGAGTCCGTTGTCTCAGAATGGATGGAGTGCCTGAGCAGTGAACAGCTGCGACCTTATATGGCTTGACGGCTGATGACGTCTCATGATGACCTGTCTGAGCAGCCAATCATGATTTATGACATTATGATTTGATTTTGATTTGATTTGATTTTGATTTGTCTCGAACATAGAAACATAAAACAAGTTTAAAAAACAAAAAGGTAAATAGTCAAAGACTATTTCCATACAATAAGTGTTCGAGAAGGAACAGGGGGAAGTAAAACAACTTATCAAGCCCTGCCCCTTCCTTACAATATTTGACATTATAATTTAATAAAAATAAAAATTATATAACAAATAATAAAAAATAAAATAAAAGTACAGTTTTTTATATATCCAAATATCCAAATGAGAAAAAATAATAGGGTCACATTACTGCTCAAGCTCCTCTCTCTTATATGTGTCCATAAGTGCTTGTTTATAGCTACCTTTAAATGTATTGATATTTTTGCTTAATTTTATATTCGCATCTAGACCATTCCAGAGTGATACCCCACAAACTGCAATGCACATACTTTTAAGAGTTGTAAGAGTTGTAGGTTGCTTTAAAGCTAATGTCCCTCTAAAATTATAAACACTCTCTCTAGCCGTGCATTTTTTTTGAATGTTGCTTGGTAATTAGTTTTTTATTGCCAGAAACATAATTTGTGCAGATTTGAATTTGATTAAGTCCATGAATTTTAATGTTTGACTGCTTACAAACAGACTATTTGTGTGATCTAAATATCTACCGTGATGTACTATCCGTATGGCTCTTTTTTGCAGTGTGCATATCTTTTGTAAGTTGCTTTTATAAGTATTTCCCCAGATTTCAACACAATATGATAGATATGGTACAATGAGTGTGCAATATAATGTATAGAGTTTTCTGATTCAGGATATATCTAGTCTTGCCCAGTATACCAATACTTCTCGCTAACTTTGAACACAAATATTTTATATGGGGTTTCCAGCAGAGTTTGTGGTCTATTAAGACCCCTAGAAACTTGTTTGTATATACTCTCTCAATTTTTACATTATCAATTTTCAGTTGAGGATCAGTGATTATTTTACAATTTCCAAATATCATGAAGTTGTTTTTTTTCAAATTGAGTGATAACTTATTTGTGTTGAACCAACCTTTTAATTTGTCCATTTCTATGTTTGCCACTTCTAAAAGCTGCTGAAGGTCATCCCCGAACATAAAATGTTTGTGTGTTACGTGCCCCCGTGAGGAGACGCAACACTAGGCCACAGACAGGATAGGTGAGGATGCAGTGACACAAAACACCATAGACGGATTGTAAAATAACAATATTTATTTTACACAAATGAGATCAGCAACACAGAGAGCAAAGAGGACCTACCAGTGAGCACCAAATAATATCAAAATGAAACAAAAGCGCCCCCCCCTTTACAGGCGCGGACGCCCCAAAGTACAGGAGGTGGTGCTCACTCTAAGCTGGTGTCTTTAACAGTAGTTCTCCTAGGTGATGCAGATGTAGACCCCAGGGTATCTTTCTGCCCTCAATGTCCCTGTGTGCGAAACAAAAGATTAATAACAGGAAACAATCACCATAGGCTGGGTGACAAACAAATACACAAAGGATTAGTACAGAAATGTACAACAACACAAAAAGATACAATACTATATAGACCAATGGCCCAAATAACTAGAGCTTTGACCAGCTCTCACACACAATGAGCTCACACAGAGCTTTGACTAGCTCTCACACACAATTAGCTCCAATTAAGCTTTTACCAGCTCTGACACAAATGTACCCTAAGAGCCTCAGCTCTATTACCAAAAGCCACAAAAGAGAGTGTGTAACAAAGAGTGTGTACAAAGACACCAAGAGCTCTACTTTACCACATCAATGAACCAGAGAGCTCTACCTACAAAAGCACCAACACACTAGAGCCATAGTTACCACCAACACAGACCAAACGAACCAGGGAGCTAACTAACACTGAAACACAAAGGGTATTATGAAGGGAGTGGATGTTGATTGTGGGACGAGTCTCAGCTGCCGCTGCACCGGGGTGAGTGGGTGATTGACCAGCTGCTGCTGCCACTGGGAACCTGGGGATATGTAGACACAAGAGGGAGACAAGACAACAACAAACAAAACATGCCTATATACACAACAGATTACATACATAACTCCCATATATATATACATAAGGACACCGTCCGTAACACTCCCCCCCATAAAGAGTCAGCCCATGGCTGGCGACAACACAACACCCAAGTACCCCATCAGTTTTCCCAAAGAACACATCATAACACAAAACAAAACATCCACCACTGCCACCAACCAAACAGACCATCACCTTCCGCCTCTTCATACCTCTCTTGGTAGCATTTGACATGATCAGGGGTGCTGTTGACACAAAATGTCCAGGGGTACAGCAGACCAAACACCAACATCAAAAGATTTAAGACCGTGGTCTGAGAAGGCACCTCACAAAAAAAACAGAGGGATGGTCCAAGGTTAAAACGCACAATGGCAGGCGGTTAGGTGGTCGAGCGGAGATTGCGTTCGTCACCAGCCCCGGAGCTGTGAGCTTGGTTCGCCTGTTCGAATCCAGCTCACAGCTCCGGGGTTGTCACCAGCTTGGCTGGCCGTCTGCACTGATACAATTGGCTGTATCAGAGGGTGGGAGAAGCTGGCGGGGTGGGTCCGGGTCGTTGTAAACAGCGACTCCTACAGTTCGGTCGGGGCGCCTGCTAAGCGCGGATTGGACGTGAGGGGGATAGTGTGGTCCTCCCACACGCTACGCCCTCTCAATGAGAATCCGCGCTGCCAGGTGAAAAGAAGCGGTGATTGGCTGGACGTGTGTCGGAGGAAGCACGTGGTAGCCTCCACTCTCCCAAAATGATCTGACTGTGGGGGGTAAAGCGCAGCGACCAGGAAGGGACTGGGAATTGGCATACGACTAACATTGGGATGGGAGAAAATCGGAGGAAAATGGAGGGGAAAAAATACCAAAAAAAAAAAAAAAAAAAAACGCACAATGGCAGACTGCTGCCCTTTTCCTCCTCACAAAGAAAAACACATAATACAATGTGAGAAAGATCACACAGCATAGCACAAAATGCAGCGTCACAATACGCTGAGCAGCAGAGAGACCCCCCTCAGAGACCGCACTAGCCTCCTGCAGCCACTTCACAAGCCTGCATACACCACACAACAAACCCCTCACCTGAGGTTTGTTGTGAAGAGTCTCTCCCATCAGCTGCTTCAACAGCCTCAAAGGACTGCTCACTGACCGAATGCTATTCACCACCGAACTGACCACCTCTCTGCTTCCAGCTATCCCTGGAGCAGGAGCAGTAAACGAACATGTGCCCAACCCAGTGTCTTCACTCTGGGCTTCCACCAGCTTACCACAAGTCCTGGGTAACCGTGGTGCCTCAGAGGCTAGTGTTCCCCGTCGAATTGTCACCCTGTCACTCGTCACAACTATAGGTTGTGGAGCACGGGTGATCGCACACACTGGCACATCTGGGAGAAACGGAGCAAACACATCAGGGCACAAAACATTAGGGTGATCCAAAACACATGGCATAACTCTGCCACCAGCGATGTCATTACCCAATAAAAAGGTGACACCTCCCACTGGTAATGATGGGCGCACGCCCACCTTGAACACCCCCTTTGCCAACCCGCAGGTTAAATGTATCTGATGGAGGGGCACCGACACAAAGCCCATGCCGATCCCCTGCACCAACACACTAGAGCCAGTCGATGACTCATCACAAAATGGTAACATGTCTGCTATGATGAATGACTGTGCTGCCCCAGTATCCCGCAGTATGCGTACTGGACGCTGGTCCAACTCACTGCCACTGAGCGAGACCAACCCGTCCGACATAAACGGATCGTAACTGGGACCTGGGATGTCACACACTGTCTGGACCAAACCAACCGCTTTAGGTCGTCCATCCGTCTGAGACTGCTCCTTGCGTCTCAGAACAACACAGTCACTTATTACATGGCCCACTTGATGACAGTAAAAACACTCCCGCTCCTCCTTGTAGCGGGGAGATACTGAGCGGGGCGGACTAGTCTGTCCAACATAGCCACTGCGGCGGATCTGCGGCGGACTAACATGTGACCTAGCTGGAGTGTGAGCAGAGGGATAAAAGGTCTTACTCTCATGTCGGAGAGTACCAAACGTTTGCCTATGGGTCAGCACAAACTCGTCAGAGAGCACTGCAGCCTGAGCTAACGTACCCACTTTTTGCTCATTCAAATATGTAGCCAAACGGTCAGACAGACTACCTTTAAACTCCTCCAGCAACAGTAACTCAGACAGTGAATTAAAATCAGACGCGTCACTCGCCTTACACCACCGAATAAATAGAGACTCCTTCTCACGAGCGAACTCCACAAAAGTACTGCCAGGTAACTTTCTGTGAGCTCGGAATTTTTGCCTGTACGCCTCCGGCACTAACTCATATGCTCGAAGTACAGCCGTCTTAATTATGTCATAAGACAAACTGTCAGTCAGAGGGAGGGCAGACAGAATTTCCTGGGCTTTTCCCGTTAGCTTACATTGCAGTAAGAGAGCCCAGACCTCTTTAGGCCACTTCAAAGATGTAGCCACCCGCTCAAACGCATTAAAATATGAGTCTACCTCCGCCTCACGAAATTGAGGTACAAGAGAAATTAGTCTACTCACGTCGTAAGCCCCCACAGCCATGGAAGAGGGTTGAGTAGGACTCCCAATCTTAGCAGCGTCGAGCTCCAGTTGCTTCAACTTAACCTCCCTCTCCGCATCCACCCGGCGGTTCTCAGTGTCCAGCTGGCGGGTTGAGACCTCAGCCTCCAGCTCCATTTTTCTTATAGCCAACCTGTGACTATATTCCCTCTCTTCCTTCCTCTCCTCAAACTGCAACCGTGCTAAACTCAATTTTAGACTGGCCTCCTCAGCACTCCCACTAGGGAAAGATGCTGCACGTCCGTGCACTGGAGACGTGACACCCGAAAGGGGAGGCTTATCCTCCACCCCGTCTTTAACCGGGTCCACCACCGGAGGTTCCTCGCCCTCCTCGTCTGTGACTAGAGGGGAAGAAACAAAAGACGCTCCCTCACCGACACCGAGCACCTTGTTCCACACCAATATGCGCACCACCTCTTCTCTCAGGTCAGCCTTTGCCAAACTTTTAGAAAGGGCGACCTGAAAATGTGAGGCGATGGCAAATAAGTCTTCCCTCCTACACTGATCCAAACGATCAACCGAGGGATCACCCAGGAACACCTCCACCCCAAAAGACGACATCCCCACCCAGACCAGTGCACACAAACACCAAAAACACACCTAACAAACTACCACCCAAAACCCTAACCAAGCAACGTGCCCACCGCACACCAACACCAAATGTCCGTCGCCCAACTACCGAGCCCCCATTTATGTTACGTGCCCCCATGAGGAGACGCAACACTAGGCCACAGACAGGATAGGTGAGGATGCAGTGACACAAAACACCATAGACGGATTGTAAAATAACAATATTTATTTTACACAAATGAGATCAGCAACACAGAGAGCAAAGAGGACCTACCAGTGAGCACCAAATAATATCAAAATGAAACAAAAGCCCCCCCCCCTTTACAGGCGCGGACGCCCCAAAGTACAGGAGGTGGTGCTCACTCTAAGCTGGTGTCTTTGCCTATATACACAACAGATTACATACATAACTCCCATATATATATACATAAGGACACCGTCCGTAACATTGTGTGATCCGCAAAGACAACAAGTTTCAGTATGTCAGATACTTTACATAATATATATCATTTATGTACAAAATGAACAATTTGGGTCCCAATACTGACCCCTGTGGAACACCACAGGTAATGTTTAAGCATTGTGACTTGTGCTGACCCATCAGAACAAATTGCTGCCTGTTACTAATATAGCTTTTCAGCCAGTCTAGAGCAACCCCTTTGACACCAAACCCGCACTTTCAATAAAGCATTATTTACAAAAAAAAAAATGTTGTCATTCTTATGTTGTGTTGCAGCAGGGGCGACGGCGACGACTTAGTAGCCTAATTACTTTCAAAGTAACTAAGTTACTTTGATAATCGAGTAATCAGTAAAGTAACTAGATTACTTTTTAAAGGAGTAATCAGTAATCAGATTACTTTGACAAGTAATCTGTAGAATCACTCACGGCTCCTAACTAGTTAGGATGGGTCAAATGCAGAAAGCCAATTTCCCCAAGGGGATTAATAAAGGTTCAACTTGCTTGTCAGTTAAAAGGCTGGGTGGCAGTTACAGGTGTGTGTAAACAACTCGATGGGAGCAGCAAATTGGAAGGAGGTTGACCAAAGGTCCCCTGGACGCGGCTGTGCAGACTAGTAGGCAGCTGGAAAGTACAGGGCCTTGATAGAAGACTTGACTCCCTGACATTGGGTACTGAGCCTGGGTACTGAGCCTGGGTACTGAGCCTAGCCCACAAACACATCCAGGAATCTACTGTACCCCTTGCATCGCAGATGGCCTGCATTTTATTTATTTATTGTTTTTATCCACTTTTTCTCCTTATTTTTCAATTTTTCTCCCATCCCAATTTTGCCTCGCCAATTATCCCTTCAATTCTCCCCTCCCCTGTTTCAAACGTTGCTAGACTATGCCTCCCACTGGTCGGCTGCAGTGAGGACCAAGCCTTGCATCACGTGTCCCCTCACCTGAACAGCGCGATCTCTCAGTGGCGAGGAGTAACGCGTGGAAGGCTCCCGCTGCCCCCGATACTTCCTGATTCTGCTGTACAGGTGCACCAAACGACCTGTAGGAGTCGCTGTCCACAACGTCCAATCCCCACCCACCGGCTTTCCCACCCTCTAACACTGCCAATTGTGTTAGTATGACGACTGGCCAAGCCGGTAGCAACGCCGAGAGCTGGGCTCGAACCCAGCATCTCCTGCGTTAGTGGCGAGCGCCTTACCTACTTACCTATAGTCAATGCTGGTTCCTTGGAGCTTTTAGATGAGTTTATTTGATCGTTTGTTTGTCAGGAACCATGTACAACATACTCTACATTAATTTAAATTACTGAGAGGAGATACATTGCACCAGATTTAGCTATCAGCTCATTTCCATCTGCAGCCCCTGGGCAGGTAGATATACAAGAAATACACAATACAAAATACATTATACAATTAAGCAATACAAAATACGATTAAAAGAGATAATACAATCACATAACAACATCATAGCCACATTCCCTAATCAAAATCTATCTATACCCACAAGGAGCATATGCACACACACACACGCAGATACGCACATACCCACATACACAGAAGAATTGTCATCTACAGTATGTACCTGTACATTAAGAAATCATGACAATGAGCTCGGGTGATTGGAGTTAGGTAGGCCAACATTGAGTTGTGGGCCTCAGCGGCTGAGAAGTAAAGGCCATGACCTAGCAGCGGAGCGGGGTCGGGGTGTTGGTCCTGAGGGGTCCTGGGGTGGGGGAAGAAATGCCTTTTGTAATGTGGCAATTGAATTTAATAAAATGTTATATTCTGTTTTTATCATTTTTATTATTTCTAATTATTGTCATTATTGTTATTATTATTATTATTGATGTTATTGTCCTGTGAAATCTTGTTGTTATTATTATTATTATTATTATTATTATTATTATTATTATTATTATTATTATTATTATTATTATTATTATTATTATTATTATTATTATTATTATTATTATTATTATTATTATTATTATTATTATTATTATTATTATTATTATTATTATTATTATTATTATTATTATTATTATTATTATTATTATTATTATTATTATTATTATTATTATTATTATTGTTATTGTTATTGTTATTGTTATTGTTATTGTTATTGTTATTGTTATTGTTATTATTATTATTATTATTATTATTATTATTATTATTATTATTATTATTATTATTATTATTATTATTATTATTATTATTATTATTATTATTATTATTATTATTATTATTATTATTATTATTATTATTATTATTATTATTATTATTATTATTATTATTATTATTATTATTATTATTATTATTATTATTATTATTATTACTGTATTGTGTTTTGTCTTATTTCATGTGAAGAAAACTTTATCACAAAAAAAAAGAAATCATGACAATGAGAAATGGATTACCTTCAAGTATCAATCAAAATTAACGCAGGCATGATTGATTACTCAGAATTCATGTCTTCACTTCACACAGAAAACGTTTGAAAAGTTGTGCATATTTTCAAATAATGTGGGGAGCTTGTTCCACTTCTTTATGGCTTTAAGATAAAAAGCAGATTGTGCAAAGGCAGTACCTCGTTTTGGAATACTACACTGCTTTGATACAGATGTGGCATCGATGGTACCTGCAGCGTGGGCAGGACTCTGGGCAAGCTGGCTGAAGCCTTAGTGATGGTGGGGAGCTCATGTGTGATGGAAGTTTGATCACAGAGGAGAGCTTGGCCTTGGCGTGTCATTGCTGACTCTGTGGTTCATCTTGTGGACCGTGCTGATTGGGATGTCAAATGCAGAACTGACCACAGAGATTGACAGGCCATGGGGCCAAGCTGTACAGGAACACAGGGACCTCCATCTCCTGGCCTCAACCGTGGCCCCTGGATGACTGGATCAGCAGGTATGCCACAGTGGTCCGGGACAGGAGGAGATCCGGCTTCAGGCAGGCCTCTGGATTACCATACAGGCTCATGATGGGGGTGGCAGCATTTAGCTGCATACAGCCCTCTCTACTTCTGGGTAAAGAGAATAACAGACACTATTAATGTAATGCCTTACTGACATTCATTGCCTTCTATGTAATATGTAGGCCTGTGGAATAGGATGTTGCTGCTCTGACATTCTTTAACAATATTAAGGCCTATCCACACAGAGAGCTGTTACTAGGAAGATAACTAGCCTATGACAACATGATTTATACGGTGATCTAAGTAGATTAAGTGGTTTGTTCACACTACAACTAGAACTTTGGGATATGGATGTTTTATAGTTATAGATAGTAGTGTGCACACAGCCATCTATAAATCATTGTATGGTTATCTATAGTTCTAGCTCTACTGTGAATGGACCTTTATCCTTGTCTTTGCATTGAAGACAAATAATTTGTATCACATTACAGTCAATGACTGCATTCAGCTGTATGGGAACTAGAACAGTCCACTCCATGGCAGAGCGGGAGTGGGGAGGGACGGGTTTGATAAAGGCGATGTATCTAAACCACACCCAAGGGGATCAAGGCATGAAGCCTGACAAGATAGATTCTCATGTGATCTAGCAAAGCCAGCTCCTGGTTCTCTTCTCATCTATTCCACCAGCGACTTGCACTTGCTTAAAAACATCAGGTAATTTATTTATTTATTTATTCGTTCATTACCTTTTCATTTCCCTTGTTAGTATAGTCAGTCTCATAAGACCTTTTGGGTTTCTTGGCTCTTCCTGCACAGCCTTCCTTTAATCCTAGGTATTAATTTCTTGTTGCTTTTAATTACCTGTACTGTATGTGCAAATACACTTCAAACACTCACTCACTTGCATTAAGACACTGTCTGGAGCCTTTTCAAGAATTTGGGGTGGAACTGGTCATTCATTAAAGCTGCAGTCATCAACTTCTGAGAAATTGGCAAGAGTGAGGCACCAGCAGCTTTAAGCTGAATAATAATAATAATAAAAAAATAATAATAATACAAAATATTTCACCAGCCTTTGATCGGCAGGTGTTTGCAAATTGTGACAAGGAACACGATGGTGGTCTTTGTTTTCCAACGCGACCCCGGGAACACCCTTGGCAGTGCTAAACACACCTGATTGGCCAAAAACAACAGCTCCCTGCATCAATAACCAATCAGAATGCCTGCCAAGTGGTGTTCCTGGGGTTGGGAATGTGAATTCCGTGAACAACGATCCGCTTGTGTTCTGACACGGGCTCAGTTTGTCATTACGTGGACTTAGGACTCGGGTGCTGGGAGGGTAAACTCCACACTGAATAATTTGAACGCCTGCGTTCGGCGACATACAGCTCCGATTAACATGCAGCTGAGGCAGGAGTCCAGTGCATACATGTGTGAAAGGGGCTATAGAATCCCGATGTGTGTCTCTGTGTGTTTGAGTGTGCGTGCATGCACGTGTGTGCGCGTGCATTTGTGTGTATGCATGTGCGTGTGTGTGTGTGTGTGTGAAATCTGAACAGCGACCTCAGCAAGTGAATGAATGCGAGGCGGAGGAACTGTAAACAGAGTGGAACGTGCCATTTGGGGGGGGGGGGGGGGGGGGGGGGGGGGGGGGCTGTAAGTCACACACTGAGGAACTGATGCCTTTCATGTCAGCTCTCTGACCTGTGGAGCTGTGTTCATGTTTACCCTCTACCAGACGGCAACAAGGAGAAGAGGCTACGGCTGTTGGGCTAAATCACTAATTTCTCAAAAACTGACTGCTTTTCAGGAACTTCAACTGAACCTGTGCACTACACAGAAACATATAACGCTGTATAACCTAAGATATTTTCTTGACAGCCCGTGTATTTGCAGGTGTAAAGTAACTTGGAGTGTGATGTGATATATCACCAGGAACTACTCTACTGTCTTTAACTATATGAATGAACACAACACTCTATCTGACCATCTTTAGATAGTAAAGGACTCAACCACTACTGTCTTTAACTATGTGTAGAAGGGTGGATTATCCCTACTTCATGAGAGTAGATGTGCACTGTCACCAGGTAGTGGGAACACAGCAGATCTGGGTCCGGCTGAGTCCCCGACTGTAGTGTAGGGGTATTAGAATTGGGATTTAGCAGAGGGAGCGGATGGGGCCTAGGGTTTACTAACCTAGGGGTTCTGCGCTGGTCCTTCTTGCCCTCCGGCCGACCTACAGTAATTCCCCAAACACCCACACTTCCCCTAATACTTCCCCACACCCTCTCACACCCGGTGGCAGTAGTGATGGATCATATAATTTCTCCCCAAAGCAGTACCATTCCTTGTTGACGAGCGGAGACCTGTCCAGAACACCTGCCCCAATGATACATAGGCTGTGGATAAGAAGGGGTTAAGCAGTAAGGCACATTAATCGAAAGGAAGGGGTTAAACAATAATGCACATTAATTGACACACACACAGTGATCCCATTTGTACGCCTCTCCTTTTATATAAATTAGCATGGAATCAATAAAAGGCACAATGCATGGCACTTAGATCTTACACGTGTAGAAGGGTTAATATACTTTTCACTCGTCCGCAGGGAGAGAGAGAGAGGGTACTGGCAAGCTCCGCAAGCTACTCAATGGGAATGATTACTATGTGAGAATGCTGTTCATCGACTACAGCTCAGCATTCAATACCATAGTCCGCTCCAAACTCATAGCCAAGCTCAGGGACCTGGGCTTGAACTATGACCTCTGCCAGTGGGTCTTGGACTTCCTGACGGGCAGACCCCAGGTGGTGAGAGCAGGCAACTGCACCTCCTCATCCATCACGCTCAACATAGGGGCCCCCCAGGGCTGTGTCCTGAGCCCCCTCCTCTACTCCCTGTACACACATGACTGCGTGGCACAGCGGAACAACAACACAATCATCAAATTTGCTGATGACACAGTAGTGGTGGGCCTGATCTCTGCCAA
Organism: Notolepis coatsorum; assembly: GCF_963971535.1. Lineage (NCBI taxonomy): Eukaryota > Metazoa > Chordata > Actinopteri > Aulopiformes > Paralepididae > Notolepis > Notolepis coatsorum. Next base: position 25,525,416 of record NC_140181.1, read on the forward strand.
CGACGAGAGGGCCTACCTGGAAGAGGTAGAGAATCTGTCACAGTGGTGTCAGGAGAACTGCCTCTCCCTGAACGTCAGCAAAACAAAAGAGATGATTGTGGACTTCAGGAGGTCGGGGGTCAAGGACTACAGCCCCCTCAGCATCGACGGGGCACCGGTTGAGAGAGTGAACAGTTTCAAGTACCTCGGAGCCCACATATCCGAGGACTTGACATGGACCACACACATTGACAGTGTTGTGAAGAAGGCACGACAACGCCTCTACTTCCTCAGGCGCCTAAGGAAGTTCCAAGTCAGTCAGAAGATCCTTAAGAACTTCTACTCATGTACAATAGAGAGCATCCTGACTGGCAACATCACCTCCTGGTTTGGGAATAGCACTGCACAAGACCGTAGCAGACTACAAAGAGTGACACGTTCAGCCGAACGCACAATTGGAGGGGGGCTTCCCACTGTGGGATATTTAATGTCATGGTTGTGCATACAGGCATAGTAATATTTACAATAGACATTACCTTAGTGGCTAATGTGTCAAAATAAAATTGAAAACCGTTAACCTAGTGGTTAATAAAACTGATATAAAAGGTGATTATGATAATCGTTATGCATTGTTCTGTGGTGCATACTATCAATGGTCAAAACAAACTTGGTGTCTTGGAACAACCCAACTGGTTCTGCCCTGTTTAACAATACCATTTTGCAATGTGACTCTGTGATCATTTCTCATTGCTATTATAAAATTGGTTAATGCAATCTTACTGATTGTATTTCATCATATTCCTAGTCAACAATTTTCCAGATACATATGAACTCTGTGAAACAGTTCTTGTTTGTGAATCTGACAGTTGCTGTGTCGTGTTGATCATCTGTTCTCGGTCTGTTGTGTGGCAGGGCCAAACAGTAACACAGTAAAAATTAAATACATACATAACAATGTGGACAATGTGTGTTCAGAAGTCTCTTGGTCCACAGGTCTCTGATGATGTCTCTTCTTGGCGATGCAGTCGGGAACATTCACTGGTCGCCATCCATTCCCTGTCAAGGGTCACCTGTAGCAGTGGGGCGGTCAACTATAGTGGCCTTGCAGACTCTTTCCCTGGAGTCTATGTTGTTCTTCACCACCATCACATGTCTGCCACTGTGCTCACGCTTGACCTTTATCAGGCCTAGAGACATGGCTGTAGGGTGGTCTTGAACGTGCTGTGTGGTGGTTGGTCCCCCCGTTCCTCGTCATCGCGGTACTAGAGGGGCGAGGGTTTGCTGGTGTAGCGGCTAGTCAGTAGGACGCTCTCTCTCACACGGATGGTGGAGATACATGGCGTTGGCCTTGGTTTGTCGTAGGCTGTCGGAGTGGCGCAGCATGTCGTCCTTTCTGTCTCTGCTCCCCCTCCTTTGGGGTCGTCTGTGTTGTGTGTGCTGGTGGTTCTCCCACGGTTGTTGTCGTCACCCTGGTTGCGTCCGCAGCTCCTTGACGTGTCTTTCGTGGTCCTCTGCTGTTGTTCGTGGTTCAGGTCACGCGTCGTCTCACTCGTCCTGTCCTCTCACCAATTCATGATCTGAGGATGATGAAAACTGCCTTAGAAAACTCTTCACATAAATGATTCAACGCCTTTCTGCTACAGAGGAAAATCATTTAGGGTTAATTCAATTCATAGTTTAATTTATTGTGTAATACCATTATGCATTTTCTTTATTTTACTTACCATTGAGTCGATGCATCTTCGTACTAACCTGTCCTTAACAGTGTTTGGGTTGTGACTTCTCTGGTTTTCTTCACATCTAAGTGTGGCTCATCATAATTTAGCATGGGGAAAAAACATAAAAATCTAGGCAGCCAGTTAATTTTGCATGAAATACATCCATTCATTTTCTCGTCTACTCTTAAGTAGCATTAATTTAATTACCTCTAATATACCTTGTGCATTTTGATAATCATTGTGTAAATGATTATCCTGCTTCCAACTGATATAATTAAATCTAACCCTAACTAACCTTACTGTCATGCACTTGTCCTAATAAACTAACCTACACTGTAGCACTCAACACTTTGATGAACATTGTTACTCAGCTGATAGAGTTGTGCCCTTCCTGATGTTCTGTCGTACAGAACCTGTGAGTCGCTTTGGATAAAAGTGTCAGCTAAATGATCAATGTAAATGTAAATGTTGATAATCATTGTGTACTCCCCTGGTGGTTTGATATTTTGCAGTCATGTAACGTACTTGAAATGGCAAGGATTTTAGTGGTTTATAAGCAGAGGATAGAAGGAGGAGATTGCAAGTGAAGTTGTTTTCATCATTAATCTTTCATCTCTGGCACTTCTACTTTGTCTGGTTTTATTCAGAAATCATATCTCTAATTCGTTTGCCTTCTTGAAAAGAGATGATGAAAACAACTGGTTAGTTATTGTTAGTATGGGAATTAGGTAGACTTTCATGACTGCAACATCATCACCTGTGTTTATACTATACTAAGTTGAGTTTCTAGGTGTGGTCAGAGTCCTCTCTGGCTATTTGCATGTCATTTTGTGGTTCCCTGTTATCTATTGTCAGGTGAGTCCACCAAGCGTGTGGTCAGAGTGCAGGCATTTGCATTGTTTTGTCTCACTCATGCCATACCCCTTGGGTTTCAAGTGTCCACTCTGAATAGCTTTGTTTCTGTAAAACAAAATTTACATGTGGGTGTTTGGATGCAGATTTGTTTTAACTGGTGAATCGATTGTCCTTCAGTTCCACACCATCTTCGGTTGAACCTTGTGTTGACATGCTAATTGTTGGAGTTTCTGTCTTTTGTGATACAATTTGGGTGTAGGCATGCACTGTTCTGCATCTCGCCTCAGAGCCAGATCTGTAAACACAAAAACATGTTAATTTCCCACTCTTTTCTTTTCGTCTGGGTGAAGTCTCTTTGACTACTCAATAAACATTAGCTAGTCCTTCTCTTTTTTATCATCTCACACAATATACATATCTCATCAATGTTACTGTGGAAAAGAGGAGGCATGATTTTGGTCTTATTTAAAAATTATCTGCATTTATTCATTATCTCTAAAGAAAGGTTGTTCTTCTTTCTTTAGCTTTTAGATCAAATCTATCCAATTGATTAGAATCCTATTTAAAACTAGCTTTATTTTTTTTTGTATTTTATTTTTTTATTCTTTTTTAAACAAACAGATAAACAAACATGACAACACACAATAGGATATACAAATACACATATGCTCCAGCTCGTACCCCCCTCTCCCGGACCCCCCATTGGATAATCCAACCATTATAATTTGTTCCTAACCAGACACTACCATTATATGCTGGCTTTTATTCTCTCCACCACTTCTAACCACATTGCCATTTTGGATTCATTGAGACCCAAAATTCTAGCTGTTGATATTTCTTGATAAATCACATCGAGAAATGTAAGAATCCAGACCTTACGGCACATTTTTTCCGGTTGAAACCATCGTGATGCTATCAGCTTTTTAGCCACTGTGATACCGGCTAAAACCAATCTCTTTAGCTGTGGAGGTACTGCATGCTCAAAGACATCATTCAGCAGTAATACAGAGGGGTGTACAGGTATATCCAGAGTTAAGAGATTTGACAATTGCTGGGTCACTTCTTTCCAAAATATCTTAACTGGTGGGCAGTCCCAGTACATGTGCATAAATGTCCCTTCGTCCCCATTTGTACATAAGGAGCATTTGGAGTCTTGTTTAAGACCCATTTTGTTCAGTCTTATAGGAGTTAAGTATGTCCTGTGAATATAGTTAAGATTGATTTGTTGATGGTCCGGGTTCCTTGATGCAAGGCGTACATTTGCCCAGGCTTCTTGCCAGTCAAAGTCTATCTCCAGGTCTGGTATATCCCTCCTCCAGACTGAGTCTAGATGTAGGGTTTCATACGAGGCCGTTAGTAATTGATGATAAAAATCTGAAACAAAACCTCTCGATGTCTCTCTTTCATAGAAGAATTTGTGGTATCTGTGGTGTACAATTGGTATCCTTAATGGAACACCGTGAGCCTTCAAACATGCCAATAACTGTGCGTAAAAATAATATGAGGACTTGGTGAGATAAATTTTTTTGCATATCTCATCAAAACTACAAAAACCCTGTTTGTTGAAAACGTCTCCTAATGTGTGTATGCCTTGCTTTTCCCATCTAGGGAATCTAGTTGTTTTCCAATCAAGAGTGCATTGTTATTGAATAAGGGAGTATGATTATGCCATTTATGTGGGATAGAGGCTTTTTTGTGTGTTTCACGCCATATCCGGATTGCATGAGTGATTATGGGGCCAAATTTCCGTTCGCATTGCTTAATTGATAATTTGGTGTACACTATGTCCTTCAGCCTATGTGGAGCTACTATATTTTCTTCTACATTTCTCCAGGATACTGATGCTTGGGGATCAAACCATGTTGTCAGTGGTCTTAAAGTGTATGCCTTAAAATAGTGGTGGAAATCTGGAAATGCCATACCACCGTCTGCTTTGTTTCTCTGTGCGGTGGATCTTTTTATACGTGGTGGTTTGTTATTCCAAATAAATTTGTATGTGGAGGAGTGTAATTCTTTCCAGTAACCCTTTGGAGGGGGTAACGGTAGCATTGAGCTGAAGAAGTTGATTCTAGGTAGGACGTCCATCTTAATTATTGATATCCGTGCTTGTACTGAGTTTTTAAGTTTTGACCACCTGACAAGGTCGTATTTGATTTTGTTTTGGATTTTTATGTAATTGTGCTTCACCGTTTGGCTTATGGTAGGGAATATTTCAACTCCCAAACATCTAAAGTGTTTTACCATCGGTATCTCTTCTGGGAGGGTTATATTTCTTTTTGCAGGGGCGTTAAGTGGGAGGAAGGCCGACTTCGGCCAATTTATCCTAAATCCCGATAAATCTCCAAAGTCCTCAATCAACTTGAGAAGATGAGGCAGTGCGGTGTTGGGGTTTTGCATGAACAGTATTACGTCTTCCGCATATAAACTAATTTTGTGTTGTGTGCCCTTGATTACGATTGGTTCTATGGATTGGGATTGTCTTATATATTGTGCTAAAGGCTCTAATGATAGATCGAATAGTCCGGGACTAAGGGGGCAACCCTGTCTGGAAGACCGTGATACTGGATAGATTTCGGAGGTGATTGTACCTGTTGTAATCATGGCCGATGGGTCTTTGTATAATACTTTAATCATATCAATGAATCCTTTTCCTAACCCCATCCTTTCTAATACTGCCCATAGATACGACCATTCCAACCTGTCAAAAGCTTTCATTGCATCCAGGGACAGCATCGCCTTAGGTGTGTTGTCTTCCTTGTTAGCATCTAGTATGTGTAGTAATCGTCTTATGTTATCAGTGATCAGGCGGCCTCTTATTAAAACTAGCTTTATGTGACTTATAACGTGTAACTTAAAGCAACATAAACATAAGTGATCTGAGATAGTTGTAATTTACTGTAACTGAGATGATAGTTGTGTCATGCATCTATATTTATGATTTTCATACTCACCGGGAAAAGCTGCTGTGTTCACGTTGGATCCTCACAGTTCAGTTCAGTTATTGAATAACCATTTTATATTACCCCCTTGCAGCGTGTATTTACACATACAATTAAAACATATACTATACGTGGATTTCATATACCCTCTGCCTCGGGCATATTAAACCTTACGTTCGCCCATGGATAGTTTCATATCGCACTTTTGTATGACGTCATCAGTCCAAGCGACGTTCACGCGTTCCCATTCACCTCGGAAATAACGCTTTGCAATCCATGCAGTATTTTTTCCACAAGCTCTCAATAGCCTGGAATTCACCTAAACCAGCGTTTTGTTACTGAATGACCGCGCCTGTGCATATGTGAAACGTAAACAAACTGAAACGATAAAACTATACTTCCCAAATGGTTGTTCCCGTGGGGCGGTTTTGTTGGTTCCGGAAATTACTATCCTAGTTTGTCGCGTGAATTGCACCCCAATGTTATTCTCTGTATAACGGTAACTCGTCTCTCAATGCTCGTCGCGCTATCCGCAGCCGGTTCTTGACTCAATAAAGCAACGCGACGGGTCCTATAATACTTGTGCACATACAAACGAGACTTAAACAGACAAACAAACAATAATACATATAAGTTAACGTGTTTGTATACCTGATTGTATTGGATCGCTGTTCGTTTAGTCGGCCAGCACCCTGCTGTGACAAGGCTTGTTTACCCTCGGTTTAACTATACATCGTTTTTAAAACATAACGACCGAATCCTGAACTTCGAAATTTAACAGCGCTATATTAGATTATATATACCTTTTAATCACACTCTCGGTCTCTTCAACCCGCGACTAATGTCCCGTTTAATGTACTTTCCGCGACTAATGTCCCGTTTAATGTACATTCACGCACTCCCAGGACATCGCGTAATCATGTACTACTAGGACATCGCGTAATCATCTTCCCGCTATCTGTATGATCAATTGGTTAATTTAATCCGAATACATCGTTTTCAGGAATGGAAGAGATTGTGGGCTTAGTTTGAGGTTGAAACAATGAATATTATGACGCTACTCTGGTAAATCTAATTATGATTCTTTATCAGCTTCTCGGTCCTATCTTCCCGCCTATTTGCCAAAAGAATCACAGAATAGGTAGCAGAGTAGCGTTTTCCAAGGATATCACATCTAATAAGCCCACGTTTCTTCTTTTGTTGCCTATATTTTAGCCTGCATCAGCTAGGCTAGGGTTAGAAATCCAACAACCTTATTTTGTGCCAAAGCTTTCGGGAATAGCACATATAACCCATCCTCTCAGAACCGCCTGATAAGGACCCAGGTGCACGCGTTGCCCTGGTAACGATTTTCAATACAGATCAGATATATTAATGCACATTATTATTACTCAGCCATGATCTCAATATTTGACAACATTCTGTAACATTCACCTGGCACAGAGAAAAGCGGGAAGGTTTTAATTCCTTGCCATACATTTTTGGTCGACCATCTATTATACTCACTTTTCTCTGTATCGATGAAACAATACAGCACGCCTGTGGGACGCAAAGAGTCCGTCACAAGTTCGTAGACGCCAATTGTGGGATATTTGTGGATATCCTGAAGAAGAATGTTCTCAGTCAACCGAGGTCAAGATAATAAGGTTTATTATCCAGACAGATAGAAATATACATGAGTACATAGAGAGAATGGCTGAGGGCTTCGCCCCAGGTGATCAGCTGAAATGACCCAGGTAAAAGACCTGGATTGATCTCGGGAGGAGACTTATATAGTTAACAAGGGGGGGGGGGATGTGGTCCCATTTGATAGGTCAAATGGAGAGGGGCACAGGATTGGGGAAAAAGAGGGGGGGGGCACAGGATTGGGGAGAAAGGGGAGGGGAATGTCTTATTCCACAGAGAGGGGGGGGGGGGCACAGGTAAGGGGACACAGGGGGGGGAATATCTTTACATGAGAATATTATATTATACCACACCACCCTCCAGAACATTTACAACAAGCGGTGCAGGGGCAAGGCTAAGAGAATCATCAAGGACTCCAGCCACCCGAACAACTGCCTCTTTGAACTACTGCGGTCAGGCAAGCGATACCGGAGTCTTAAGGCGAGCACAGAAAGACTCAGAAGAATCTTCTATCCCCAGGCCATCAGGCTGCTCAACGAACAATAAACACTATGCAACAACCATCAAATGCACACAGCACACACACCCACACGCACACACTCACTTAAACAAACAACACACTGCAGCACCCACTCTACACGCTTTAGATCACCTAAACACACTTTACACTTTATATTTATTGGTAAAGGATTTGCACTACAACTCGTACACCTTACTGTAAATTGTACCTAAATTGTACCTCATCCCATTTCTGCTCTGCACTATATAGTATTGTATATTAGTACATTGCATAGAATATTGTATATTGTATCAATACTGTACTCAGTTACTTCTATTCTGCATCGAACATTGTACATATGTCTATACTGAACACTGTGACCTTTTGTACTTCTATTTTACATGCTATACTATTTTATTTCATACTATCTTGTCTAGCACAGTCTCTGGAGCGTAACAGTAAGAAGCATTTTGTATAAAAGTATTCTGTACTTCTGTATGACAACTATTAAAGAAACTTGAAACTTGAAACTTGATTATTATTATACACACGTGCGGTCTGCACAACTTAACCACACAACACATGTAACCAGAAAATACAGTGGGCGCACAGTTGAAACAAAAAGCCTATCTAAGCCGGCATTACACAAAACAACAAATGTCGGGGCGCCCCTAGTCACTGGTACACGTGCCAGTTCAATGTATTTATTGTCTTCGCCCTTAGAGGGCATGCTCTCGAAAAGGAGAATGTTCGCAGTGTATATTCCAGAGCGCTCGGAGCGCTAGCAGTACCTGGTGTGAGTGTACCAACCGAGTGCTGTTCCGTCCCCACAACGAATGTTTGGGGCGTGGGTTGGCCGTCAAACGGCCCCGTGTGATACACAGGAGAGCTGGCTGGGCTGGTGGTAAACGGGTGCAGGCTGCAGGCGAGTAGAGCCCTGTGTCGTCGGGCGGCGGCGTCTGCTTCGAGGGCTGGAAACGGCGTGGCGACGCGTGGAGCTAACCAGGTTGCTTAAAGCCTTTCTCCAACGCGTTCGTCTTTCCGCGTCTCTGATTGGCCAGGTCATGTGACATGTACGCCCAATCGTGGGACCGCAAGTTTTTACACTGGTTAAGCTTAGGCGCTCTTTCGAAGTTGGTTAAGGTTAGAGTTTGTCTTAGAGCATGGCTATAGAACGCCTGCCCTGATTCCAAACTCTAACCTTAACCAACTTCGAAAGAGTCGCCTAAGCTTAACCAGTGATAAACTAGGCGTTAGGTAGTTTGCAAGCTGTTCGACCCGGAAATAGGCGCAGAACTTGCCGTCCCACGATTGGCGCACATGTCACATGACCTGGCCAATTAGAGCGCAAAACAGGAACCCGGAAACACGGACGCGTTGGAGAAAAGCTACACGCAACCAGGTTACTAGTCCTATACTTGAAGCTAAGCTGTGGTCAGTGTGACCCCCTAGCTCCTCGCCTATACATTCCTAAACGCAGCGTGTGGCATATCGACAGTACAGTCCGGCAGTCGAACGTCTTCTTCTTGGTTCAAACGTACCCTAAGCACTATACTGGGAAGCTAAACTGTCGCATACGACGTTACTATCCCACCCCGTGGCAGGACTCGTATTTCGCGTGTCTTTATTATATCAGGAGCTCTTCGTCCACACGTCCTCTTGCTTCAGTGGAAAACTACGAAGAGGTCGTCCCGCTGTAAGAGCTCCGCCTTCAGCCAGCCTCTTCTTCACCTGTTGCCACCAGCCCAACGTCGCACCAGCTCCTCCTGGCGACAGTCCAATTACACAACGTTATTGTGAACACAGTAGAATACAAGGAGTTAGAGTTAGACACATTGAATTACGGTTAGACATATTCAGGTGTCTACATATGAATGAACACAACACTCTATCTTACCATCTTTAGATAATAAAGGACTCAACCTCTACTGTCTTTAACTATGAATGAACATAACACTCTATCTGACCATCTTTAGATAGTAAAGGACTCAACCTCTACTGTCTTTAACTATGAATGAACACAACACTCTATCTTACCATCTCTAGATAATAAAGGACTCAACCTCTACTGTCTTTAACTACTGTATGAATGAACACAACACTCTATCTGACCATCTTTAGATAGTAACCTCTACTGTCTTTAACTATGAATGAACACAACACGCTATCTTACCATCTTTAGATAGTAAAGGACTCAACCTCTACTGTCTTTAACTATGAATGAACACAACACTCTATCTTACCATCTTTAGATAGTAAAGGACTCAACCTCTACTGTCTTTAACTATGAATGAACACAACACTCTATCTTACCATCTTTAGATAGTAAAGGACTCAACCTCTACTGTCTTTAACTATGAATGAACATAACACTCTAACTTACCATCTTTAGATAATAAAGTACTCAACCACTACTGTCTTTAACTATGAATGAACACAACACTCTAACTTACCATCTTTAGATAGTAAAGGACTCAACCTCTACTGTATTTAACTATGAATGAACACAACACTCTAACTTACCATCTTTAGATAATAAAGTACTCAACCTCTACTGTCTTTAATTATGAATGAACACAACACTCTAACTTACCATCTTTAGATAATAAAGTACTCAACCTCTACTGTTTTTAACTATGAATGAACACAACACTATTACTAACTTACCATTTCTATATAATGAAGTACTCAACCATAAGGGTTCATTTGAATGACAAAAACAACCTTGTTTTCAGAGTGACACCTGGGTGTTTTTGAAATTGTACATTGAGGTTTGGAATGGGTTTCGTGAAACTTGCTCATGTCACGACACAGGGAAAAGGCAAGTCAGCACTTCTGAATAATAGTCACATATTCAGGGTGCTACATTTAGATAATAAAGGACTCAACCTCTACTGTCTTTAACTATGAATGAACACAACACTCTATCTGACCATCTTTAGATAGTAAAGGACTCAACCACTACTGTCTTTAACTATGAATGAACACAACACTCTATCTTACCATCTTTAGATAATAAAGGACTCAACCTCTACTGTCTTTAACTACTGTATGAATGAACACAACACTCTATCTGACCATCTTTAGATAGTAACCTCTACTGTCTTTAACTATGAATGAACACAACACTCTATCTTACCATCTTTAGATAGTAAAGGACTCAACCTCTACTGTCTTTAACTATGAATGAACACAACACTCTATCTTACCATCTTTAGATAGTAAAGGACTCAACCTCTACTGTCTTTAACTATGAATGAACACAACACTCTATCTTACCATCTTTAGATAGTAAAGGACTCAACCTCTACTGTCTTTAACTATGAATGAACACAACACTCTAACTTACCATCTTTAGATAATAAAGTACTCAACCACTACTGTCTTTAACTATGAATGAACACAACACTCTAACTTACCATCTTTAGATAGTAAAGGACTCAACCTCTACTGTATTTAACTATGAATGAACACAACACTCTAACTTACCATCTTTAGATAATAAAGTACTCAACCTCTACTGTCTTTAATTATGAATGAACACAACACTCTAACTTACCATCTTTAGATAATAAAGTACTCAACCTCTACTGTTTTTAACTATGAATGAACACAACACTATTACTAACTTACCATTTCTATATAATGAAGTACTCAACCATAAGGGTTCATTTGAATGACAAAAACAACCTTGTTTTCAGAGTGACACCTGGGTGTTTTTGAAATTGTACATTGAGGTTTGGAATGGGTTTCGTGAAACTTGCTCATGTCACGACACAGGGAACCGTGGAAGACGTTTAATTCCTGTGAGACCGTGAACATCACAGACACTGGAGATGCGTGTTTTTCACTTGACAGCAACAGTATCACTGCTGTTACTGTAGATCAGAGTTTGTGGAATCACATTTCACTATTGGGCAAATTCTCCACCATACCAATATATTATTTAATCTGATATGGGCCTGATATCAGGATAGGTGGTGATGATAACATATTCTTGTGGAACGAAATAAGGAACAACATCTGGAGAAAGCGTGGGATTCCTTTTTTTTTTACGGACTCGGTCACTCGAACAAACCAGGTTTTGTGGGACTTTGGGTAATAGGTCAGAGAGGCTTAGCTCAGGGAAAATATGTGCAAATATAAGTGGAGCCTTCAAGCAAGGAGAGAGAGAGAGAGAGAGAGAGAGAGAGAGAGAGAGAGAGAGAGAGAGAGAGAGAGAGAGAGAGAGAGAGAGAGAGAGAGAGAGAGAGAGAAAGAGAGAGAGAGAGAAATAGGGGGAAAGGAGATGAACAACATGACTGAACACTGCAAAAGATGACAAGCTTGACAAGTGTTTTATGTTTTCAGACTTCCCCTGGTTGTCTCCAGATACAGGGAGAGGTGAGGACTTGAATTGGTGTTCAAGCAATAGAACTGTAAGAAAGAAGTACAAAAAAAAGAGAAAGAAAGAAAGAAAGAAAGAAAGAAAGAAAGAAAGAAAGAAAGAAAGAAAGAAAGAAAGAAAGAAAGAAAAAGAAAGAAAGAAAGAAGACATTTGAACTATGTTTCAAACTAATTGTTTAATCACATTACCCTTTTTGACCCCAACCGCCTCCCTTACCTCCAAAAGCAATCCGCCGGGCAGTGTGTTTACCTCTCTGACATAATAACTGGGAGAATGATCAGTGCTAAAAACATCTGATGGCAGATGTTTCATACAAAGTTTCCAAACTGACCTTTTCTCATCCTGTTTTCGCTTGTGCGTTTTTTTTTATTTTATTTTTATTCATAAATCCCCACGTGGTGTTTCATTGGTAAGCCACACTCATTGGCTACAACGATCCACAATCATTTTCGAGATCGGATCTAGATTGACGGAGCTACTGCGCCAAGAGTCGGGAGTGGTATTTTCGCATGCGAAGAGGTGAAGTAAGTGTCACAGCAATGAACGGTGACGCGACCAGTTTGAAGTACCATCTACAGGCTGAGCTACACTAACCTTGCTAATGATGCTGCTAGCGGTAATTTGAGTTATGGCGAGTTGTGAAAATGAGAAAACCCTTACTTTCCAACTACAAGTCAAAAGTTTTGAGAATCCACTCTAAGCTGTTCGTATATACAGACTAGTAAGACTTGATGGTTCATTCAATTAAAATCAGGTGTCATAACAGCATGGGGGGGGGGGTACAGGCAGGAAAAATATGATAATGATAACAATAATTATAATAATATAATAGAACGGCAATACACTGTAGACAATTGTATACTCTATTGATAATAGTACACGTGGTATACATAGTTGTAGCACACTGTAGCATTTTCAAAACACTGCCCCAGAGTCCTTGCAGTGTTTAGTAGTTAAGAGTCAGACATTCCTAATAGTTCTCAAGTTCTCCTGCGGTTAGTTCTCCAACTAAGATAAGATCAATATTCCTTTATTGAAAAATGCAGGTGTCATAGCAGCATGAAGGAGGGGTAGGGAGAGGTACAGATATTGGCAGGGTAATAGGGAGACAGTAAATATAGGCAATACGAAATTTTAATATGAATATAAAACTACTGGCAACAGTCCATGTCATTATGTTGTTATCTGAGAGCACTCCAGGTGTGGGGTAGTTGGTTGGCTCCCTCATCCCGTTCTTCTGCTGGGCCTGTTTCAAGATTTCTATTGACTCCTTATAGATGGAATTATGATAGAATTTACAGTCACAACCGTAAAAGAAATAAAAATAAAAATGTATACTCTGTATATTGACGAGCTGTATCACCGTGTGTATATGGCAACACCACCACTCAGGATAAGAAAGACACCCAGAGGGTCGTGAGGATGGCAAAAAAGATCATCGGGTGTTCACTACCGACCATCGAGGAGATCCATGAGTCCAGGTGTCGGAAGACTCGGAACAAATCTAATCTCCATCTAACTATCTCCATCATCCAGGACCACAACCACCAGGGACACCAGCTGTTATCCCCCCCTGTGATCCGGTCACTGGTACCGCAGCATACAAACTAATACAAACCGGTACAAGAACAGTTTCTACCCACAGTTAATCCACCCATTACTGGACTCAAATGCTGCTACAATGCTCAGCCACATTGCGTTCAATATAATGTGCAATTACTTGTTGAATGTGTACTTATTTTTATTTTATTAGTATTTACTTATACTTAGTGGTACTTATGTTATTGCACAGACAGTTTATTGTATATAAATACCTGCTTTTTTTATTCTGTTAATTGTTGCTTTTTTATTCCTTTATGCTGTGGAGCAAACAGAGAGAACTTCCATTGTACTTGTTGCATATGGCAAACAAAACTGAATCTGAATCTGAATTTTAAACAGTTTATAGTATGTTAAGTTAGCACTAGACTCACCTTTTTCAGTTATTATTTGGGAATCTAATATGCATTATTAGCCAAACCCTTATTATGGTCAAATACATTTCAGATTGAGCCTTTAAATAAAAGACACACTAGTTTTAAAAACACTTTCTAGGCTTGCAGTTTTTTGTTGTGTTAAGCAAGCCCACCGCTGATGCTGTGCTACTGCTGGTGTGTGTGTGTGTGTGTGTGTGTGTGTGTGTGTGTGTGTGTGTGTGTGTGTGTGTGTGTGTGTGTGTGTGTGTGTGTGTGTGTGTGTGTGTGTGTGTGTGTGTGTGTGTGTGTGTGTGTGTGTGTGTGTGTGTGTGTGTGTGTGTGTGACCTTTCTGTTTTTCCTATTACCTCACCTCTGAGTTGCTTTATGAAACAGTTGTCTCTGTTGTTGTTCTGCCTGCCTGCAGGTGTTTTGGATGTAGATTATAAACGTATAAACTAGTATTTTCATTATACGTCCTTGTGTGTGTGTGTGTGTGTGTGTGTGTGTGTGTGTGTCTGTGTGTGAGAGAGAGAGAGAGAGAGAGAGAGAGAGAGAGAGAGAGAGAGAGAGAGAGAGAGAGAGAGAGAGAGAGAGAGAGAGAGAGAGAGAGAGAGAGAGAGAGAGAGAGAGAGAGAGAGAGAGAGAGAGAGAGAGAGAGAGAGAGAGAGAGAGAAAGAGAAAGAGAAAGAGAAAGAGAGAGAGAAAGAGAAAGAGAAAGAGAAATAGAAAGAACGTGTGAGCCGTCAGGTTGGAAATTAGTTTGGAATATTTAATATGTTTGTTTTATCACTTCCCACTCCCTTTGCGATGCCATTGTTTAAATTAAATGAAATCATTATGACCAGTCCTCTACAGTTGACCATGGATACATAAAATAAAATAAAATAAAATAAAATAAAATAAAATAAAATAAAATTAAATTAAATTAAATTAAATTAAATTAAATTAAATTAAATACAGTTAAATACAATTAAATACAATAAAATTAAATACAATTAAATCATTATGACCAATCCTCTACAGGTGACCATGGAGCAGCTCAACTGGAGCACTTTGGGGGATAAGTGCCTTGCTCAAGAGCATAATGGTAGTTTTCTTGATTACCTCACTCTGAGCATCACATCTGTCTCTGGGGGTCCTAGTGGTTCACTGTGCCAACCATGCTTTTTTTTTTAACTTTTATTTATTGAGCACAGATGCTCTTTTTAACCTTTATTAACCAGGATAGGTTAGCCGAGCACAGATGCTATTTTTAACCTTTATTAACCAGGATAGGTTAGCCGAGCACAGATGCTCTTTTTAACCTTTATTAACCAGGATAGGTTAGCCGAGCACAGATGCTCTTTTTAACCTTTATTAACCAGGATAGGTTAGCAGAGCACAGATGTTATTTTTCAGCACATATCCTGCTTCACACTCAGTTTACATTCACATCTGGGAGCCGCCCTTCTTGAAAACCACATTTTGTCCACTGAGCATCTCCACTGAAGAATGAGTGTTATTGAGGGAGGGCTGAGTGTTATCGAGGGATGGCTGAGTGTTATCGAGGGAGGGCTGAGTGTTATCGAGGGAGGGCTGAGTGTTATCGAGGGAGGGCTGAGTGTTATCGAGGGAGGGCTGAGTGTTATCGAGGGAGGGCTGAGTGTTATCGAGGGAGGGCTGAGGGAGGGCTGAGTGTTATCGAGGGAGGGCTGAATGTTATTGATGGAGGGCTGAGTGTTATCGAGGGAGGGCTGAGTGTTATCGAGGGAGGGCTGAGTGTTATTGAGGGAGGGCTGCGTGTTTATTTATTAAATTCCCTGCCCAGATTGTCCTGCCATGCAGGCCGTGGATTAAACTGCCTTTATGTCATCGCTCCCCAAATGTCATTTCAATTAGAATCTTCTTGGAAAAAACAGACACACTTTAGTCCGTCAGTTTATTGTGTGCCTCACTTTCCTGCCAACAAGCCTTTTGTAAGAGGTGTCACATTGTTCAAACAGTGGATATGTGGCTTTCTCAAACTCAAACAGGAAAACCGGAGCTATTAAATCATCAGCTACCCGCTGTAGTAGCTGCTACAGTACATGTTGGACCTAATCGTTCCCGTACACAGATTCAGGCAGCAAAGAGGGTTCGGGAAGGAAGGGGGATATTTAATAATGTCCTCTTGGAGTTTGAATGAAGGCAAAGCTTTGTTCTTTGTGTCTGTAAATGGTTTGGATTAGGACTAGAGTAGGAGAACACTGATCCAAGGCTTTGGAGACAAAACAGCCTCTCTGGAGCATGGTGGTATACACTGCAAAAAATGGCAAGCCAAGCAAGTGATTTCATCTTGTATTCACTATATTATCATTGTTTTTCTTCAAAGTGTGGGTTGGGACTTGCTGATCATCTCCCCCTCTACAGACAGATATGACATTCTGGAGTAGGTCAGATGGTGGTCCCTGAGAAACAACTGAATCAAACGAGGGTCCATGTCTTACAGGTTTTTTTCTCGATTGCTTAAGCACGTTTTTGAAAACAGGGCCCGATGTTTCAAAACACTACACTGTGTGTGTAGGTGTTGGAGTTTGTATATTTTGATGGGGTTGAACACACAAGTACCAAGGTAGTTAGCAATCCATTTATTTTGTTGTGATCAATTATTTATTGAGATAATGAAAAACTAAATTGTTTGATTGGTTGATTGATTGAAAATTGTATTAACAGATTGCAGAATGGGTACAATACAGTACAGCTCAATACACACAATAGTTAAGGCGACCAGATAAATACTTTCATCTTGTTTACATCAGGGTCCCCCATTTTCAATTCATCATAACATAATATGACATACATGACATACAGGTAGACAGTACTGTTGCATCTAGACATGACATACCAGATCTACAAATATACAGTACTGTTTATGATACAAAAAGAGTCTAAAAAGAGAGTATATACATTTGAGGGGGAAGAAACTGTACATTGGAGGAGGTTTTGTAGGTGTGGTGGGGGGGGGGGGGGGGTAACTGTACATTGGAGGTGGTTGGGTGGGGGGAGGGGGGGGGGAATTGTACATTGGAGGGGGTTGGGTTTGGACATTTACAGGAGCCAGTTTTGAATTGTAGTCTCCCGTAGATGCTCTTTGAGAGTGGTTTTGAAGGTGGGTAGTGATTCACATTCCTTTACAGCTGTCAGTAGGGCGTTCCACATAGATGTGGCATAATTGCGAAACGTGTTTAGTCCCTTGTTTGAGCCGAATCTGGGTTTAACATGATTTGTGGAGCTCCCTCTGGTGTTGTGGTCATGGTATTCACTGACCTTTTGGGAAGTATTTTGACATGTACATGGGTACCTTAGTGGTGTAGTGAATCTTGTAGACCAGGCCCATTGCAAGTTGCTGTACTCTGTCGTCTACTCTAAGCCATCCTAGGTTGTCAAATTGGGCAGGGGTGAGGTGGGTTCTTGGAGTAAGGTCAAGCAGTAGTCTGACCAGTTTGTTTTGAGATGTTTGTAATTTAGTTTTTAGCGCCTTTGAGGTGCTTTGGTACCATGAAGTACCAGCATAGTTGTAGTACCCTTGAATGAGTGCTCCTGCCAGAGTCTTCAGGGTATTCTTGTTTACCAGAGAGGAGATCCGGTACAAGAATCTAGTTCTTTGGTTGACTTTTTTTATTACATTGGATGCCATTTTGTCACAGGAAAGATTTGCCTCCAGGATGGAACCCAGGTATGTCATTTCATCTTTCCTTGTGACAATATTGTCACCCACTGTAACTGAGAAGCTGTCGGTCTTGCTGAGTTTGTTATTTGGTCAGAAGAGAATGGACCCTGTTTTACCCAGGTGTAATGCTAGTTTGTTGTCAGCGAGCCAGGTGCAGATTCTGCCGAGTTCCGAGCTGAGGGTTTTTTCAACCTGTAACTTGTTCCTGTCAGAGACCAGCAGGGCTGAGTCGTCCGCGAACAGGAACAAGTTGCAGTCACAAGCTGACGACATGTCATTTGCATAAATTAGGAACAGATTGTAAATCACTAAACTCTGGGAACATGAGTTAGTGAGCAGGAATTGAAAAAAAACTGAAATAGAATAATAATAATAATAATAACTTGGATTCATATAGCGCCTTTCAACGCTTTACAGGCAACAAAAAAAGATACATAAGGAATAAACTAAATAAATAACAATAACAAAAGAAACGACAATGACTAGAGCAGGGGTGGCCAACCAGTCAGAGACTAAGAGCCACAAAAATTACTCTGGTACCACAAAGAGCTACACCATATATACCAGCGTTTCTCAACCTTATTTTCAGTCACGGCACCCTTCATGTGTTTATAGGTCCCACCCTCTGATGTTGCTAATGTCTTTTTTATTTGGGCCTCACAGGGTTAACCTCTTAACCTCGCATTAATACCGCGTTAACTTTGACAGCCTTAATAAATACACATACACATACTGTACACACAAACACCAAGGGCAAATCAAGAGTAGCAAATAGCCACCACAAAAGATATAAGCTACACACTTACAAACATACACATACAAACATTCACATACATGTACATGTATCCGTTATGGTTAATACCTTTGCTCTCTGGTGTCTCTGTTTATCCATCTGTCTTTAGTGGGATAAGGGTAAGACCACTGGCACGACCAGCAGAGATGAAATGGCCCCCCAGATGAAGGGCACAATAGCTGGATCCCAGCCTCTCTCTCCAAATGTGGGTGGAAAGAACATGTATATACAGCTTGCTCGGTTTAATCCAAAAGTTCAGCTCGGAAACTTTGCATAATTAAATCTGGCATTCACTCATCGTTCTCGTTCATCTGCACTTCAGGGTAAACACGCTGCCTACTTTGGCTTTAATGTTGAAGTTACGGGAGGCGACTTTAACATCCACATTGATGACCAATCCAACACTTTTGCAAATTATTTCACCTCACTCCTGGTTCCTCAGTATCACACAACATGTCAACCTCCCAACACACAACAAAGGTCACATACTGGACTTACTCCACTGCACTGATATCACTTCCCTGGCTGTTACTGAGTTCCCCATCTCCGACCACAAAGCCATGCTCTTCTACATTCAGGCCCCCCTTTCCAAAACCAAAGAACAACGACGCATCTCCTTTAGAACCATTAAACACATAAACCCCAAATATCTCACCACCCTGATCAATTCCTACCCCAGCCCTCCCCATCCCCCTCCCCTGCTGACCTGGTGAATCACTATAACAACTGCCTCTCCTGCGTGTACTGCATTTCTGCAATTTCTTTATTCCAAAATCAACACCATTCACCTACAGCTGGCCTCATCATGCACCTCCCCATGTGATCCACCCTGGATGGCTACCACCGACCAACATCTTATCAGCTCCCTCTCCAACTTCACCGCAGCATCGGAATACACCATCTCAGAACTCATCCGTAAAGCCAAAACCACCACCTGTCAGCTTGTTCCTCTTCCCACCACTCTCGTCAAAGCCTGCCTGCTATCAATTTCACCCATGATCACGGACATAATTAATTCCTCCCTCGCCTCTGGAATTGTACCCCCCACTCTCAAACTGGCTGCAATCACTCCCATCCTCAAAAAACCTGGGGCTGACCCAGCTGATCTAAACCACTATAGGCCCATCTCCAACCTTCCCTTCATATCAAAAACCCTTGAGAGGGTGGTTGCCGCACAGCTTCAATCCCACCTCGACACAAACAACCTCCACGAACCCTTTCAATCCGGTTTCCTCCCAAAACACAGTACCGAAGACCTCCTCCGTGCAGCTGAATCTGGGCTTCTTACCATCCTCATCCTCCTTGACCTCAGCGCGGCATTTGACACCATCTCCCATCCACTACTCCTGGACCGCCTGGTTGGCATTGGGATCACTGGTGTCGCACCCTCTTGGTTCACATCCTACCTCACTGACAGACAACAGTTTGTACAACTCAGGACTCACAAGTCAGGGTGTTCAGCTGTTTCACTGGGTGTCCCCCAGGGGTCAGTATTGGGTCCCCTCCTATTCACCATCTATCTCCTTCCCCTGGGCACAATCCTCCATCACCATGGGGTCACCACCTGCCTTGAGGACATCAGGAGCTGGATGAGCAGAAACGTCTTGAAGTTAAATGGCAGCAAAACTGAGGCCCTGCTCATCTGCTCCAAATCCACCCTCACCAAATCACAAAACACCCCCAGTTCCGAACATCACCATCGACGGCTTCCCTGTACCCTTCTCCCCCCAAGTTAAAAGCCTTAGTGTCATTCTGGACGGCTCCCTCTCCTTTGCACCACACATCAAAAACATCACCCGGTCTGCTTTCTTTCACCTCCGTAATATCTCCAGACTCCGCCCATCTCTGTCCCAATCAAACACTGAAACCCAGGTCCACTCATTCGTCACATCCCGGATCGATTACTGCAAAGCTCTCCTCACCAGCTTTCCCACCAAACTCCTCCAAATTATCCCAAACTTTGCTGCCAGGATCACATCACCCCTGTCCTCATTCAATTACACTGGCTCCCTGTGCACTACCGGATCGACTTCAAAAACCTCCTACTCACCTTCAAAGCCCTCCACAATTTAGCCCCCATCTACATCACTGACCTCCTCCAGGAATACACCCCCTCCCGCAACCTCCGTTCATCCTCTACTGGACTCTTATCCATCCCCAGCTCACGCCTCAGCACCATGGGTGCCCAAGCTTTCAGCTGCTCGGCTCCCAGACTCTGGAACTCCCTGCCCCCACATGTCAGACAGTCTGACTCCCTATCATCATTTAAATCACAACTGAAAACCCACCTGTTTAAACTAGCATATTCACTATAACCTGTATCACTGTTCTATACCCCCTGCTGTTTGTTTGTTTTGTTATTTTAAATTAACTTTTTTATACTTCCTGTTGTTTGTTTTGTTTTTAACCTCGACTTTTAACTGCCTTGCTGTGTTTTTATGATCTGTAAGGTGATCTTGGGTGTCGTGAAAGGTACCACCAAATAAAATGTATTATTATTATTATTATTATTATTATTAAAAAGGATAATGTGTTTGTCGTATATTCTAATCAATATCTACGGTTATTTACAGTACAATGAGGTTGCTATCTGGAAAGGAAGAAGGATCATAATGGTAGAATGGTCTTCTCTACTGAGTAGAGAAATAAACTGTGCAGCCCAGACAATAGGAACTTATAGTTCAACTCCACTGATTTATTTTGCCAAAGGGCTCAGAGTGAATTAGAAGATTGCTTTTTACATACGAGGATTATTTCATAGTACATCAAACATGTTTGTACATAAGCTTAATAAGGTTTGCACATCAAACCTAGTATGTACATAAACAGTAGTCATGGTTATCAAATGAAATAGAGAATCTCCTGAGCATTACACATGAGTAAACCTGGTCAACAGATAACTAAACAACAATGGTTTTTCTCATGATTTACTCACATGCAAGACAACAGCATTCTTCTGGATGGGCGGTGCTAGAGACGCAGACCCTAGGGGGTCTGGCCTGCTCTCTCTAACCATACGTTCTCTGTTATATACTCTGGCCTCAGCCAATAATAGCAGTCTAATATTTTAAAGTGGTCCAATCAGGTTTGTCTTCTGGGGGCTGGTCCGCCCCTGTCTTCCTCCTCGTGTGGGCTGGTCTGTGGCTTCTTGATGAATGGACAGTTCAACACTAAAACCTTTTCTAATTTGTACCTTAAATGTAAGAAGTTACATATATATTCAGCATTAACCCAATGTGGAGTTTGTCTATATTTTAATACCAGATTTCCTATATAAAGTATCACAAGCCTGCTTTTTCCAGACTGAATTTATAGTTCTAAGGTTTAGGTTCTAGCAAGCTTTACAACCAGAGTGAAATAGCATTATTACTTAAATAATCAGTTTGACATTCTAAATGATATTCAAGTACCTTTTATCTACTAAGTCAGTTTAATTAATATGATCTTGTTTGTGAATTAGTTTCCATATAGCTTAAGCTATTCTCAGAAGCAGTTTAGGTATGTAATCAGACCTCTGTTTCTCTGCCTGTAATCTGCTCAGCTGTCTGCTGCTGAAATCTGCTCTCAGCTGGGTGTGACTTTTTAGTTCCTTTGTTCTCGTGTTGAGTACATCTGTTTAGAGTGGGGGTTTGTTGACTGTCTCCTGAATACAGTTCAACAACAGCGGGGGTTTCATAGGGTCTCAAACAGTTCCTGTCACGCTAGTATCACCCCTTAGGGCACACCAGACTTTTGCATTATGGTTTTTTCTAATTATACACACATTTATTATGAAATGCCAGTCAAGGTTACCACATGTTTTTAATTTAACACCTGTTGTGTTTCTTTTTTGTTTGCTACAACTGGATCAACACTTTACCTTTTACTCTGTGTTTGACTAACTAAATTCACTCGCTAAAATGACTCTTCACAAATATATTTGACCATTAGCATGTTAATTCTAGCATAGAAAACAGATTATGTGCCTCGTTAAACATATGATCATCCTCATTCTTACCTGTAAAGGGGAGATATAGAAGAATGAAGAGGACCAGGTGTTGCTGGCTTCAAGTCCAAAGTTGTAATAATGGAGGAGCAAGGAGCAACACGCTGCCCTACAGGTTGTAATAATGGAGGAGCAAGGAGCAACACGCTGCCCTACAGGTTATAATAATGGAGGAGCGAGGAGCAACACGCTGCCCTACAGGTTGTAATAATGGAGGAGCAACATGCTGCCCTACAGGTTGTAATAATGGAGGAGCGAGGAGCAACACGCTGCCCTACAGGTTGTAATAATGGAGGAGCAAGGAGCAACACGCTGCCCTACAGGTTGTAATAATGGAGGAGCAACACGCTGCCCTACAGGTTGTAATAATGGAGGAGCAACACGCTGCCCTACAGGTTGTAATAATGGAGGAGCGAGGAGCAACACGCTGCCCTACAGGTTGTAATAATGGAGGAGCGAGGAGCAACACGCTGCCCTACAGGTTGTAATAATGGAGGAGCAAGGAGCAACACGCTGCCCTACAGGTTGTAATAATGGAGGAGCAAGGAGCAACACGCTGCCCTACAGGTTGTAATAATGGAGGAGCGAGGAGCAACACGTTGCCCTACAGGTTGTAATAATGGAGGAGCGAGGAGCAACACGCTGCCCTACAGGTTGTAATAATGGAGGAGCAAGGAGCAACACGCTGCCCTACAGGTTGTAAACGTATGTGTTCAAACACCTTTATGTGTTCATTCAAATAATTAACAAGTAACGCAGTCACAACATGAACACATAATATGGCACATAAAATAATATATATTTTTTTATCCACTTTTTCTCCTTATTTTTCTCCCATCCCAATTTCGCCGCATTTCCGCCCAGTCATACCCGCTGTTCCCTTTCTGTGTTGCTATCCTACAAGCACTGGCGCTCGGGACTTCCCATGTCTCGTTCGGTCTCTCGGGGCCTAACAGGGCCCGTACCTCTTCCGCTGGGACCAGGACGTAGCCATAGCGGGCGACTGAGGCGGGGGCGCACAAGGAGGCGGTCCGTTCCGGTATACCCTGACGGGTGTGAGGTCGAGTGAAGAGAAGATCTTGGGGCGTCTAGGGACTCCTCGATGCGAGGTAGGGGGTAGGCATCTCGGTGTGTCACGTTATTGAGGCGGCGGTAGTCACAGCAGAACCGCACGGAGCCGTCTTTCTTTATGACAATCACGGCCGGTGACGCCCACGGGCTGCAGCTCTCTACCAGCACCCCCTGGTCCACCAGGTCTTGTACGTTCCGCTTCACCTCTTGAAACACGTGAGGCGGTATTCGGCGATGCCGTTGCTTGACCGGGGACGCGTTGCCGGTGGGGACGTAGTGAGTGACCGTGGTAGTGTAACCGTAGTCTCCGTCGTCCACGGAGAACACCGCCTTGTGTTTCTCCAGCACTTGATTTAGTCGGCTCACTTGGGCCGGCGTGAGATCTTGCAGATTCGCCTGCACGGGCACGGCCAGTCCTCGGACTCTCCCGTACAGCTCTACTTCGGGTGGGCTGTCTCGAGCCTCAATCGCCGTCACTCGGACGCTTCCGTCTACTTCCTCCACAGTCACCCTCTCCTTAGGTCGCACTTGACGGGGGCAGTGGAGCTCCGCCAGCCTGGACCTGGGTCTGAGCACCATCTCATCGTTGGTCGGGTTCAACACCCGCACCGGCACTCTTCCCTGTCGAGCGTAGGTCACCACGTTTGCCACCAGCATTCCGGGGGGCAGGTTCGCACTTGGCGTGTTCTCTAGCATCACGGGGCGTCGCGTCCCCACTGTCGTCTCGCAGTGGCCTGAGACGATCACTTCGCTGTGTGGGGGAATAACCACCGGCTCTCGGCCGGCCACTTTGACGTATCCCATACTTCCCGGGGTGGCACACTCTTGGGCCTCTTGGGCCATGGCGGTGACGATACGGCGGATGGCGATGCTCCTAGCGTCGACGCGTCTTCGGCTCGCCAGGCGCATCCCCTTGATTCCTCTGAACAGGCCGTCTACCCCACCGAGCACGTTCATGCCCAGAAGTCCCTGGACGGCGTCTCCTGGTGCCATTCGGGCGGGGTCATCTTTGAGGATGAATATACATTTCCCCGCAAACGTCATCTCTAGGCACTGCACTTCGGCGTACAGACACCCCACCACTGGGATCTCCAACCCGTTGGCGGCGATGAGGGTGATCCAGTTGGAGGGGGTCAACCTCGACCGTGGGAAGTGTCTTCTGAAGTGACTCTTGTTCATGGTCGTGACTTCGGCGCCTGTATCGAAGAGGCAGCGGGTCTCGACCCCGTCGATCTGGACGTCTAGGGTGAGGCACTCCCCGTGCACGTCCTGCATCCCCCTGCCTTCTGTAGCCGAGTCGGTGACTCCGGCTGTGACGGCGTCCACTGTTTTTCGTGACCCGGGTCGGTATCCTGTCGGGCCCGGAGCTTCGGGGGCGGGGTTAGTGGCTATGCCTGGCCCGCGGGCTGAGCGGGGACACTCCCTGCTGATGTGGCCCGGCTGATTGCAGGCGTAGCAGATCAGCTTGCCCTCTTCATCTCGGCGGGGTGGTTCCCGTGTGGCGGCGGTCGCGTCGTCCCGGCGGCGCCGCCCAGTGGCACCTCTCCGGGGCGCGTCACGTTCCTGTTGGAAGGCCCGGAATAGTTGCTCTTGGCGCGCACCTAGCTGTTCCTGTCCGGCCTTGAGCTGCTGAATAGCTTCTTGCAGCGCGTCGACGTTCGGTGGGGCCTCTCGTCTCTCCGTGGCTGCGGCGTGTACTAAGCGACTGGAGGAGCTCTTGTCGGAGGGGAGGACCAGCTCGTCCTCCGACCAATTGATCGCCGCCTTCAGGACTTGAGGGAACGGCCGCGTCCCGTCCTCTCTCATGTACTTCCGCATTTCCCTCCTCAGGGCCTCGTCTCTGAGGCCGACTACAAACCGTTCTTGTAGCAGGGCAGCGGCGTCAGCAACCTGCGTAGGCGCCCGCCGTCGTAGGCGACGGATCCTCTCTTGCAGGTCATAGGCGAATTGGCGTACGGTCTCGCCGGCGGCCTGTCTTCGGTCGAAGAACTCCCCCAGTCGAACGCTGACCGGGACCTTGTCCCCATAGGTTTCTTCGAGGAGTGCGAACAAGCCTTCCGTGTCTGGGATGGTCCCCTCTGTCCGGAAGCGTACCATCTGCTTCGCTTCGCCTTTGAGGTGAAGCTGTACGACCTCCGCTTGTTCTTCCGTGGGCACTCGACTGGCACGGAGATGGGTCTTCATGGCCTGGATCCAGTCTTCCACAGGCAGTTCCTCTCTCTCCTTTTCACCCCCGAATTCGCTGCACTTCCGCTCCCGTTGGACGTACACCACCGGGGGGGGCGCTGGAGGGAGCTGGAGGATCATGGCTTGCGCCGCTGCAAGCGACTCCTGGCGCCGGGCCCTTTCCAACTGTTCGTGTTGGTGATCCAGGACGCCCGCCTGGTCTTGGAGTTGACCCTTTAGGGACTCCACTTCGGCGGTCAAGTTCCGCACCGTCTCGGCCCGGCTTTGACCTCCGGCTTCAGGGTGTCGTTGTCCGACATCTCAGGTCTCTGGGTTGTCACTTACAAGGGAGTGGAGTAGGATGTTGATCCTGTTCGTGACGCCAAATGTAGCAGGGTGGATTATCCCTGCTTCGTGGGAACTGTGGTGTGCGGTCAATAGGTAGCGAGACACAGTAGCACTCTGGCCAGCTGCACCTCCGTCTTTGGGGTCCGGAGCGTCAACTGGAGGCTGGCAGTGGGGATGTATGAGGCCCAGGGTTTACAAACCTGGTCCGGTACTCTGGTCTTCCTCCCTCTCTCTGGAGCAGTCAGCAGTACTCCCCAACACACCCTCACCCTCCACAGTTGCCCCTTTTGCCCTCCCACACCTAATGACCGGATGATAGAGAAATAACTTGGTTCCCCCCCGCAAGCAGTACCCTCCCTTAGTGACACCAGAACCCTTACAATGGAAATGGAAAAGGTAGAATAGGAAGGGGTTAAGGTTACATATATTACCCGTATTAAAGGGTTAGGGTTAGGGTTAGAAATAATGAAAGACACACACACAGTGCTCCCGTTCTGGATGACTGTATTGTAACTCAGCCTAGTTACAACAATGCTACGTCTGGTGATTACTGCACCATGGGTATCCATACAATAATTACTGGCATGAATCAATGACATGAATCAATGGCATGAGTCAATTATAATATTACACCCAGGCACCAAGTGCTCTCAGGTACCCAGACTAAACGCTGCCCACGTCTGGGCGGAACACAGTATTTACCTTCTCTAAGGAATTACACTCTTACTGTCCCCGGTTGAGAATATGGGGAAGGAAGGGGGGAGCATAGGGAAGAGAATAAAGGGATTCACAGAACGGGAATTATTTAGGAAATACACGCCTTATCACGCTCAAAGAAAAGGAATAAAATAAAAGAGTGAGCCCACAAAATACCTATAAGTCCTATCTTAATGCCGGCATATATTGTTCGGGGTACCCCTAAGAACTGGTCGTAGCAACGTTACTTTCGCCCGCGGGCTGCACCACACTGTGTACTGTATATGGAATCGGGAGCATCAATGCTCATTTGTACTCATCCGAAATGGCCGCCTCGCCACTCCACTGTTGTCCGGGAGGCAAGATGGCGTTGAACGCTCTCGCGAGGGTGTCAGCAGGCGGAGCTAGGCAGAGAGGCAGCGCCGGCTGAGAGCATGTACTGAGTGATGGCGACCCCTGTAGGATGGGCGGAACTCCCGTTGGCCGCAGGCAGCCTGGTGCAGATCTGAGTGAAGTCCTCCGGGGCAGGCTGAACGCAGGCAGCCGGTCGCAGGTCTGGTCGAAGTCAGCCGGCGCAGACTGGTTGTTGGCCCACGTTCGTCTTGGGGCGCACACTCTATACCGCACACTGTAGCTACTATAACTCGGTACTTAAAGACTGGAATAATTGTTTAACCGCACGTTACCTATACCGCACACTGTAACTGCTATAACCTGATTACTAGTGCCTGTCTATGCACTCATTGTTCATATAATACCGCTGGTACTGCTAGGATATCGTGTCCACTAGCCAGTACTCGTTATCACCCGTTATCCTCTTACGGGGCCCCCTGGCATAACGTCAACAACAGGGCTATCCGGAGCCCCGTTAGCTGCGACTACTCATTGTCAAGTTCACTGCCGAAGAGAGCGACTTCCGCTGGACTCCTCCCTTTATTATCTCCCAACTCTCTCCACGGCTCTCTGCCTGCTACTGCCCCCTGCAGGTCCCGCCTGCCAGTCACAAGGGGAGACGCATTGTAGAATATGAATCAGTATTGTCATTTATAATCCGTATTACAATGCTCTTCGGAAGGGGACGTTTGTGTCATTGTTCGTGTGAATCAATGACACTAGTTAGAATGTCTTTGTGTACCAAAAAGGGATATAAACACAGTCAGCAGTTCTGAATAATATACCATATTTTCCAGACTGCTACAAGAGGTTCAAATATAACTTCATATTTATTGGCAATTTGTTCATTTATATCATCATCCAGTCTCCGCAGTAGTGTTAAGACACTTCCTGTTTACATTTTCGAACGTGACATCATCGCCTACGGCAAGCGTAAACGCTCAAAAGGCAAACCGTAAACAGAACCCGAAGCGAACCAAGACCGCAGTGTGTACACAAACTAGAGGGGAGAGAGGGGGGGGGGAGTTCGCATCAGATTCGGAACGGGGCCAGAACGGAACGGAATAGAAACGAATAGGTGAGTGAGAAATTAATTTTGGCAGCTATTTTCATTTTAGTTGTAGTCTTAGTCATGTGTCAAGTGCTCCTTTTTCGTTTTCATCATATTTAGTCATCTTCATTTATTTTTCGTTTAGTCAGTTTTAGTCAACTAAATGTCTGAGCATTTTAGTCTTAGTCATTTTTTGTCTCAATTTTGTCTTTGTTTTAGTCTAGATTTAGTCGACGAAAACGGATGACATTTTTGTCTATTTTTAGTTAATGGAAAAAAAAAATTCAGAAGTCAGAAATAGTCAACATGGAACATTTTCTGATTTAAATTGCGTATTTATTTTTTAACCTAAGGGAATCTGAGTCGGCGGAACAAGTGATACACAGGAAGTATATGTTGGTGTAGACATGGTCCAATGTATTGTTGCTCCTACAGTATATGTTGGTGTAGACATGGTCCAATGTATTGTTGCTCCTACAGTATATGTTGGTGTAGAGTCGACATGGTCCAATGTATGCATCAAAGAGAGCATTACGGATGTGGTGACGTTGTTTCTGACCAGAGAGACGACGCTGAACTCTGTCTGTCTTCTGTTTGCTGTGTCTTTCCTTTCTCTCTGCCATGTATGTCCTCTCTCTGCTGTGTCTGTCCTCTCTGCCATGTCTGTCCTCTCTCTCTGCTGTGTCTGGCAGCGGTTTATTCTATAACAGGATACTGTAAACTAAGTAAACAGAACACACAGTAGTACTAGTAGTAGTACACACTGATTGCAATCTGCTTGCATAAAAACATTATATAAAATCACATTCTGAGGTCAGTGTTAAAGTGCCACATGGAAGAGGTCTGGTTAGTGGTTAGAGTTAGAGGTGGTCTAGGTCTGGTTAGGGTAACTTAGGGGTAGTTAAGCATTCATTATAATTTATTATTATTATTTAGATAGATGGATGTAAAGGGCTAGACCAACTCTTAACCCCTATCCGGACCTAGACCACTTCTAAGTCACAACCCTAACTTAGGGGTTAAAGTTAGAGGTGGTCTAGGTCTGGTTAGGGGTTAGAGTTAGAGGTGGTCTAGGTCTGGTTATACTGATCCGATACCAGTGCATACATAAAAAAAAAGAAATTATATTATATAAATTATAAAACTTTTTTTCTTTTTCTTTTTACAGCTACTGTTTTATATATACTTTTTTTTTGAGTAATAACTAGAAAGTAATGGTATTTATTCAACAACAGGTGATTGTATAGATTAGTATTAGTATCATTAATTGACAACTAAGCTCAATGAGTTCACCCACGGAATGGTTGTTGGTACATTGGTTCCACACGGACGTTAAACGTTGTTGCGCACTTCCTATCCAGAAGGATCCAGATTGTCCTCTCACGGCAACTTCCACCCAGCCACAAGACATTTCTCCCGGGACAGGACAATGTGCGCTGATTGGCGGAAAGTACGGAAGTATCTCGAAGTACGTCTGACGTATCTCGAATTACGTCTGACGTTTCCCTACGTTAGCGAACGTTAAACGTTGTATTCATAAGATAAGATAAATTCAGCAGCATGGGGAGGGCCGGGGGAGGGGAGGTACAGGTAGTAGAAGACATAGAGGTACAGGTCACATAATTATAGTACAGTGGAGAAGTAAAAATAGAATAAAAAGGCAGTGTAAACAATATACAATATTATTAACTCTAATAATAACACGCCTCGCGGGCTCATTATAATACGAGAGCCGTGGGTCTGCATTGTATAGAGCGGATCCCCCGGCCGTATTCAAGCGCTGGAGCGCTTTGCGATGGATCAAAATTAGATAGGAATCAAATGTATTGTCATCATACAGCACCTATAGCTATATAATGGAATAGACTGTATTAATATAGTAGTAATAATAGTAGTTGGCTAGTTGCGCGCTTCTGGCCACCTCCCGCAGTGCGCGCATACACACATACTGTATACAGTACGTGCAAAATTAGTTGTCAAGAGCCAATCGCACAGGTTGCCTCATCTCATCTGGCTCTGCAAATAGATCTAGAGTCTGAATATCATATATAGCCTGCTGATGATCTCTCTCGAGTCAAATCCATTCTGAGAACGGAATGCAGTGCCCGCGACGCGGGTCTTGATTGATTGATTGATTGAAAATTGGGTACAATACAGTACAGCTCAATACACACAATTGTTAAGGGTATGCAGACCAGAGAAAGACTTTCGTCTTGTTTACATCAGGGTCCCCCATTTTCAATTCATCATAACATATGACATACACGACATACAGATAGACAGTACTGCTACATCTATACATTTATGACATACCAGATTTGCAAATACAGTATTGTTTGTGATACGAAAAGAGTCCAGAAAAAAAAGTATATACATTTGACGTAGAAACTGTACATTGGAGAAGGTTGGGTAGGTGGAGGGGACTGTACATTGGAGGTGGTTGGGTGGGGGGGGGGGGGGGGGGGGTTGGATAGGAGTGGGGGGGAGGTTGGGTAGGAGTGGGGGGGAGGTTGGGTAGGAGGGGTGGGTGGGGGACACTGTACCACTGTACAAGCAAAACTGTACATTGGAATATTGACAAGACCATACTTGGTAATTTACTGTACATTGGAGGGGGTTGTGTTAGGACATTTACAGGGGCCAGTTTCGAATTGCAGTCTCCCGTAGGTGTTTTTTTAAAGTGTTTTTGAAAGTGGGTAGTGATTCACATTCCTTTACAGCTTTGGGTAGGGCGTTCCACATTGATGTGGCATAATTGCGAAATGTGTTTAGTCCCTTGTTTGAGCCGAATCTGGGTTTAACATGATCTGTGGAGCTCCCTCTGGTGTTGTGATCGTGGTATTCACTGACCTTTGGGAATTATTTTGACATGTACGTACATGGGTACCTTGGTCGTGTAGTGTATCTTGTAGACCAGGCCCATTGCAAGTTGCTGTACTCTGTCATCTACTCTAAGCCATCCTAGGTTGTCAAAGTGGGCAGGGGTGAGGTGGGTTCTAGGAGTAAGGTCAAGCAGTAGTCTGACCAGTTTGTTTTGAGATGTTTGTAATTTTGTTTTTAGCGCCTTTGAGGTGCTTTGGTAGCATGAGAGTCGTAGTACCCTTGAATGAGTGCACCTGCCAGAGTCTTCAGGGTATTCTTGTTTACCAGTGAGGAGATCGTTGGTTGACTTTTTTTATTACATTGGATGCCATTTTGTCACAGGAAAGATTTGCCTCTAGGATGGAACCCAGGTAGGTAATATCTTCTTTCCTTGTGACAATATTGTCACCCACTGTAACTGAGAAGCCGTCGGTCTTGCTGAGTTTGTTATTTGAACCGAAGAGAATGGACTCTGTTTTGAAGCTATTTGAAAAGCTAGTTTTAGCTGAACGTTACCTTGGCTAAAGTTGGGACTATTCATAATCCAGCTGCAGACCTGCAAGCAAAGTACAGCAAGTTGGCAAAGGAGTATTCCAAGGTAAATCACTTATTCACCACATTGTTTGTATTTCCATCTAGCTCGCGTTAGCTAGTGGCTAACCTAGCTCACGCTAACGTGGCTAACTGATCGAACTCTCGCACACAATTAATGACATAATGCAGACAGCCATACCGGTGACAATGTTTAGCTTTTAGTGCCAAATGATAAGAGTCTGAGGCGGAGTCTCAAAAGAGAATGTTGAATATTTATTTTGCATTAAAAATCACAACAGATCCTCTGCTAGGCAATAGGGTCCAGCTGCAGCCTCGGATATTGTTCCAGATTGGGCAACTTCCGCCCAGCCACAAGACATTTCTCCCGTGACAGGACAATGCGCTGATTGGCGGAAAGTACGGAAGTATCTCGAAGTACGTCTGACGTACGTCTGACGTTTCTCTACGTCCGTTAGCGAACGTGTTAATTGAACATCAAAATCAAAAGCAAGTACGTCTGTACCCATTCTGCAATCTGTTAATAAAGTGTTCATTCATTCATTCATTCATTCATTCATTCATTCATTCATTCATTCATTCATTCATTCATTCATTCATTCATTCATTCATTCATTTATTCATTCATTCATTCATTCGTTCATTCATTCATTCATTCATTCATTCCAGGCTAATGCTAATAACACAGAGCTCCCGTCAGCCGTCACACTGTTCTGTCGGGACGATGGCATTAAGAAAAGTTATAATTAGTTTGTCTCGTCTTGTTTTAGTCAACAATATCAACAAACATGAAGAGAAATTTCGTCCTGGTTTTTGTAAATTACATTTTTGTGTGCTCAGTTGTGGTCAACGATATTTAATAAACTATTTAGTCTCGTTAGCGTCACATGGTATTCAATAACGTGACATCACGTCTCGTTGTTGTCATGAAAAAACCTTTGTTGAAATCTTTCGTCATCAATTTAGTCAACAAAATTAACACTGATCACAAGCCTTGTATGGTGAAGTTGTTTGTGTTTCCATTCACGTGTCTACAGTACGTGTGTACACTACAGTGTGTGTACAATTGTGTGTGTGTTTACAGTACTGGTTTGTGTGTGTACAGTACATATGTGTGTTACAGAGTAACGCATTACAGTAACGCCATTACTTTTGGTAGTAACTAGTACTCTAACGCATTACTTTTAAAATTCAGTAACTCAATTACCGTTACTAAATGGTTTGTTACTGCGTTATTTTTATGTAGATTGGTAGCGAGCTGCGGAGACACATTGCGGGCGTGTTTGTGTTTACTCTAATCTAGACTGTCATGGCGGCACCCACTAAGTCGAGTTTTTACCCATGGAGATATTCTCACTATTTCTCTTTTGTCGAGCACAAAGAAAAGAACATTTTAGTTAAATGTAAATTGTGTCTTGGCTCAAAGATCCTATCTACTGCCCAAAACAGCAATTCAAATCTGTCGAAGCACCTGGAGAAACAACATGCTTCAACGAATCTAGTAGCTGAGTCTAACGTTAAAGACCCGGACTCATCCGACTCATCCGAAGACACTCCACCCAAGCAACAGCGGCTGGTTTTTAACCGAGGGACTGCTAGCCAGGGAAAACTTGATCAAGCAATTGCACGGTATGTTGTATAAAACATGCAGCCTATTTCTACAGTGGAGTCACCCACTTTCAGGCATCTAGTTAGCATGATACCATGCCCAGGCGGCACACGGCAAATGGGGCGGAAAACTTTTTGTCCAACTACTTGGAACATATCTTTGTGTTTGTGTCAGGTTTGTATAGACCACATTGCTTAGCAGAGTTCAGTGATGTGAATGCAAATGAATGGAAACTGTCAAGTTGATCAACAGATTTTGACTCTAAGAATCTGTAAGGGCATTAATGGGAGCAATTTAAATAATGTTGTTTTCGTTTTTTTAAGTAACTAAAAAGGTCACTTTTCACAGTAACACATTACTTTTTGGTGTACGTAATCAGTAAAGTAACTGAGTTACTTTTGAAATGAAGTAACTAGTAATGGTAACTAGTTACTATTTTTCAGTAACTAGCACAACACTGGTGTACAGCATGTGTGTATGTACAGTACATGTATGTACAGACAGTACGTCTGTGTGTACAGTGTGTGTGTATACAGTACGTGTGTGTGTGTGTGTATATGTGTGTGTGTGTGTGTGTGTGCATGTGTGCGTGTGTTCGTGCATGTGTGTGTGTGCATGTGTTTGATCAACAAACCTACTAGCCATCCTACCCCTACAGGTTCACTGACCAGAGCCATGGGGACGCAACCTTGAGAGAAGGAGTTGACCTCTGACCCTGTCTTGTTTTTACAGGTTAAACAGACAAAAAAAATACGAGAAAACAGCTAGATGTTTCGGTATAGATATTGAAGTTAGAGGTTATCAACATGAGGTATGGAGAACCCCAGTATGTCATTCACTAGGACTGAGAGAGTAAATACAAGTGACTGTATAGGTTTTCACTTTCTTCATTCAAGACAGCTATGGAATTCTGGACTTAACCCTTGTGTGGTGTTCTGGTCTGTGGGACACGATTTAACTGTTCACTAAAAGATAAATTATACAATTGATTTATTTTCAACCCGAGACTCATTGGCCTTGACTCATTTTATGTGAAGAACATATTTTTATTTAGTGCACATTGTGCACCCCCTACACATTTATATTGCTGAGTATGTGGTCCACTGGACCCGATGGTAATATAAAAGTGTAGAAATTGTAGGTGAAAACAAGAAAACATAATACAAATGTAATAAAAAGGTTCACTGTGTACCTTCACTGTCTGCCTCCACCTGTTAATTATGTGAATTCTCTGTGCATTGCACGTGAGGAAATGACTAAATCCATATTGAACTCTGCCATTGGAAAGAGGAGATTTGGCCTGATCCATAGATGTATGACTTGGCCAATAAGGTCATTTATAGGCCTGCTATTCTATATTCTATATTCAAATTGCATTATATTTCAAATGCATGTGTCCGATAGTACTTTTTATCATGTCTATTTTATTATCTATTCTATTTTACTCTATTATTATTTGTATTTTTTGCACAATCAAGGCGGGCATGGCCACCTTCATTTCACTACATGTCTTGTGTATGTATGTGACGAATAGATCTCTTGAATCTATTGAAGCTGAATGAGCTCAGTGAATGAGTTTCTTATGAGGTCAATGTTAGCATGGTGTTATTCACCGTCAAAGATGAAAAGAAAAATTATAATTTATATTCTCCTTTGGTACAATCCACTCAAGTATAGTAACAGACACAATTTTCCTGACACTGGGAATACATTCCCTGAGGTCCATAGATATCCTTAGATACCAAGAACATGCACACTTGTAGAAGTGGAGCAATCTTCCATTTACTTGGGTATACATGTACTTTTAGGCAGATTTTCTGAAAGAGGTTAGTTTATATTTTTCAAGATAAACATGATGTATTATATTATTGATAAATGTGATCTAGCAAAGGTAAATGGGAATCATAAACCATATTATACTGTCTAGATTGCTTGTATTTGAGATAAAGTAAAAATATGTATTGTTACATATATTTTTTACAGCTTTATTGTTTTAAAATCCCAATAAGGATCGTTGAGTAAAAAAAGCGCACCATACAAGTGTTAATCATATCTAGCAACCAAAATCTCACCAGATGGGGTCTCTGAGACAATATTATGTTATCAAATGGATGGGGGTGTGTGACACAGAACATGTTAAGAACCACTGATACAGACACAGGAGGGTCAGCAGTTGAAACAGTACACTGGCAGTGAGCCGGGGGCCAAATAAGGGAACATTACGAACATGAAAATCTGTTTCTTAGGCCTCATGACAAGTCATCTTACTACACTGGCAGGTCATTTAGCTGGTTTCACAGTAAAGTATTTTTATTTATTTATATATAATCATGAAAACTAAATCTTCACTAAAGAACAATGCTGATTTATTATGCCCATAATCTCACACACATCCAAAAACTCTAAACAGTTTTGCACACATTAATTTAGTTTGACAGCTATTGAGAGTACATTTATTTGAATATATTGTCTTACTTTGAAATGCTTCTTCAAATGGGATTAAATATCATAGAAATATCACGAACAGAATAACATGTGTCACTCTGCAAACCATTTGGAGGGCCAAAAAGAATGTCCTGATATCCATCGCTCTCCTAAATAATACTAGAGGTTGATTCCTTTGAGGTGCCGCCAACTAACATTGGGCTGTCACCTCTTTCTTTCTTGTACAAGTCTTAATCTGTTGTAATTTAATTAGGGCAGGGTGCAATATGAAGCTTTTTGAAGCTTTTGAAATAAGTGTACCTACTTGTGTATTATGGTTGCATGTATTGTCATATTTGTCTGAAGTCCTTTTTACTAACTGAATGAATGAATGAATGAATGAATGAATGAATGAATGAATGAATGAATGAATGAATGAATGAATGAATTAATTAATTATTGTATATTTATTTCTTCTTTGTTTACACTGTTATCGCAGAATGATGCAGCACTGATGTTCCAAGTAAATTTTCCCCTCGGGGACAATGCACTTTATTCTTGTCTTAAGAGAGAGGATTTACAGTAGGCTATGGGTCATCTCTGTTGACACACTCCCTGCATGTTCTGTGAGTACTGTAACTCTTTTCTCTGCAGTTTTGTGAGCGTGGGACTGATGCACTTGCTATTTGTCCTCCAAACAGCCTCGAACTGCAAATCCTCCACTCACCAGCAGCACAAGCCCACAAACGTTGCATAGCATGGTCTTACTTGATTTTATTCAAAACCTTTATTTGTAAATTTGCATAAAAGGGATAAAATAAGTTAAAACAGTTACCCACTGAGGTAGGGAGGTTTGTGATCATGTTCTTAAATTAAAAACAGTTACACACTGAGGTAGGGAGGTTTGTGATCATGTTATTAAATTAAAAACAGTTACACAGTGAGGTAGGGAGGTTTGTGATCATGTTCTTAAATTAAGTACAGTCACACACTGAGGTAGGGAGGTTTGTGATCATGTTCTTAAATTAAAAACAGTCACACACTGAGTTAGGGAGGTTTGTGATCATGTTTTTAAATTGTTCGTATGATCGTGGGGTATTGATTTTTGGTGTGAGTTGTAGACCATTCCAGGGAGCTAGTGCATCAATACAAAAGACAGACGTACCAAGTTCAGAACAAACTTGTGGGACCTTAAGTGTGAGCCAATAATTTGAGCGGGTCAGATAAGGTCCATAATAATCTAGCATCATTGTGATATATGGTGGCAATTTTCCATCAATGGCCTTAAAACAGATACCAATTCTTATTGTGCCTCTCTGATAGAGAAGACTAACCCACCTTATCATACAGGATGCAGTGATGAGTGCCATATCTATCACCAGTAATGAATCTAAGAGCAGAATGATAGGCCGTGTCTAGGTGTAGGGGATGCAAATACATAGTTATTCTACCATCATTTCTACACATAGTGAGATCATTATGAACGGGTATATGGTCCTATCACGAG
Source organism: Notolepis coatsorum (assembly GCF_963971535.1). Lineage (NCBI taxonomy): Eukaryota > Metazoa > Chordata > Actinopteri > Aulopiformes > Paralepididae > Notolepis > Notolepis coatsorum. The sequence goes on from NC_140181.1 coordinate 25,562,520, forward strand.
CGAGGCGGGAGTTTTCAGAACCAGCCTATCAGAATGGAATACCTGAGTGGAGTCCCAGAGTGATGGGGCGTATCCAGGCAGATTGGAAAGAGACGTTGACCATGAGAGACACGGAAAAGGCGGTCTCTTCATGAAAACTACCAGAAGTTGACTTTAAGCTGAATGAATGAATGAATGAATGAATGAATGAATGAATGAATGAAAACTTTATTTAACAGATTGCAGAATGTGTACAATACAGTACGGCTCAATACACACAATTGTTAACACAAACGAAGTTGGTTAAGTAAGTAAGTAAGTAAGTATTTATAAAGCACCTTTCATACATGTCATGTAGCTCAAAGTGCTGAGGTTAGAGTTCGTCTTTAGAGCAGGGCGATAAGACCACCAGCCCTGATTCCAAACTCTAACCTTAACCAACTTCGAAAGAGAGCAACTTCGAAAGAGTGCCTAAACTTAACCAGTTGGAAACAAGGCGGACAGTAATAAAATTAGCAATCAATCAATCAATCAATTCAATAATCCACGCTCACTTAAAACAGCGCACCTCCCAGCTGCTTCTATAGAAAGTAGGTTTAAAAAATAAAATGAAAAATCCCCTCTTATAGGGCAAAGAAAACTCCCCCCCCCCCCCCCCCCCATATAATTTTTTTTTTACCTACTTTCTATAGAAGCATCTAAGAATGAAGTTCTATAGAAAGTAGGTTCAAAAGAAAAGAAAAGTTGGATGTGTTAGTTTGTTGGATGTCTAGTTGAAAGACAGTTGGATGTGTTAGTTTGTTGGATGTCTTAGTTGAAAGACAGTTGGATGTCTTAGTTGAGAGACAGTGAGAACAGTTGGATGCACTTCCGAGCTGCTTCCACATGGAGGCAACTTCCCTTTTATTTTAGGGAACTACTTTTTCTGCGGATTGTTCTCAATAAATCTTCAATTAATGTGTGTTTATTGTATAGCAATAAGGTTGGATGAATGCGCCAGTTGTATAAAAGCCATTACACCACGTGCAGTCTTGGGTTGTGAGAATTAGACCATGCCTAGGGGGGTTTAACGACCACCCCTAGGCATGGTCTAATTCTCACAACCCACTCCTGCGAGTGATGTAATGCTTTATCAAAGTGTATATTTGAATTTTTAACAATGTTTTTAAGATTGCCCGAAAATAAGAATTTATCGGAAAGATGCTAGGAAGTGGAAATTACTAAATCCAGATTTAACACTGCCTGTTACGCACCCCAGTAAGGGGACACAACACAAGGCCACATACATGGTAGGTGAGGGTGTAGTGACACAACCACGAAACAGTTTGCCAAAATAATAATATTTATTGACAAAAACACAGCACAAGGAGGACTACCAGTGGCATCAAATCAATATTCAAAAAGGAAAAGAAAAACCCACCCCTTCCTTTATGTGACGGATCGTATTGGTCTGCGTTGTGTGACCAATGCTTATGTCCCGAGGCGGAGTCGAACAGGGGAGCTCCCGCGTCGCGGGCGACAACATAGGCCGCTGCACTAAGAAGTGAATCCACTCCTATGTACCGTACCTATGAGTCTATTAACCCTGTTATGAGGAAGTGAGTTTAACTTACCAGCCCGTAATGCCACAGTCACTTGTCAACACCCCTGTTTCTGTGACTGTGGATATACTCACAGGCTTCCCCGTTACATTTACAGGCACGAGCGCCCAAAAGTACAGGTTGTGGTGCTCACTTCTAAGTTGGAGTTTCTAACATCAGGTCACCTACGTGATGCAAAATGTAGACCACAGGGTATCTTCCTGTCCTCAATTGTCCCTGTGTGCGAAAACAAAAGGTTAATAATACATAGAAAAGTAATCACCATAGGCTGGGTGAACAGGGAATAACAAAATACATGGGTTAGGAATAAAACAGTAATGTACAACAGGCAGGAGAAGAATACAGCAATAAATGGGCACAAAGAAACAGAGCTTTAACCAGCTCTGATACCAAAAGCACCCTAAACAGAGCTTTAACCAGCTCTGGTACCAAAAGAGGCACGGCTCTAATACCAAACAACTCAAACAGAGAGAGCTCTACCATCAAAAAGCACAGAGATATAGTTACCACCAAAGACACAGACAGAGCTCTAGGAAAACTGCACACAAACTGGGATATATAAAGGGAGAGTGGATGTTGATTGTAGATTAGCCTCAGCTGCTGCTGGACTGGAGTGAGATGCTGATTGCAACCAGCTGGTGCTGGGGCTGGAAGCAAGAACACCTGAGAAACAGATACTTGACACAGGAGGGAAACAGAGGACAACAACAACCAAAAGATAACATACATTACTCCCCATATATATAGTTATATATATACAATAGGACACCCTCCGTAACACTGCCATTGGAAAGAGGAGCATTTTCCCTATCCATAGCTGTATGATTTGGCCATAATAAGGTCAAGGTCAAGTTCAAGGTCAAATATGAATTTTATGAATTTCCCTTTATTTGCTTAGATTTTTTGTACACTTGATCTCAAGAAGGTGCTGAATGAGCTGACTGAGCGAGCTCAGTTCCAGCACAATTGTAACATTGTGTTATTCACTGGCACAGATGCAAAGAAAAATCATAATTTATATTCTCCTTTTTTTCATTACAATTTACTCAAGCCTAGTAACAGACACAATATTTATGACACTGGGAATACATACCCCCAGGTCCCTAGATGTTCCTAGATACCAAGGACATGCAAATTGACCTTGTAGAAGTGGAGCAATCTTCCATTTACTTAGGCATGTACCTTTAGGCGAAATTTCGGAAAATAGGGCTACAGCTTAACAGGTTGGAGGTGGTCAGGTCCCTGAACTGACCAGTCACCGCTGATGACAAAAATGATTGACCACCGTTGTGGCCAAGGAGCGTCTGCTCCGAAGCTGGAACTTAAAAACAGTCATCTGGCAACCAATAAAAAGAAATATGAGTACACAAAACTTTTACTTCAGTGTGTTCAAACCTCTGTTACTCTATTTCATTAGCACTCAAAGTGATTTTTTTCCTTTATTGTGTAAGAGACTTCAGAATGTTACCTTTCAAAAGAGACCAGACGCATGCATGTGCTATAAGTAAAAAGTATAATAAATCGCAAATTACTTTGGGTATGCAATCGAAAAAAAGAATTACATTTTTTTAAAACTAGCCCCATTTTTGCCTAATCCTTAAGAGGTTAACCACTAAACCCTGCACGGACTATAACCTATATTATGACTGATAGGGTATAGAGACCCTCATCTGCACCTTTGTTTATACTGTTTTCTTTTATTTATGGTCTATAGTGTCAAGACTTTGGCTGTAATTCAGCTTTAATTCTAGATCCCTTAAGTCTGCTATTCTAAATATATAACCTTGTTTAGTCTTGTGTTGGTCTTGTTCTCTGCTACTATTTTCTGTAAAAGCCATTTCATTGGCTTAGTGACGATAGGAAGCTTGTTTCTTTCTGTTCTGGGCAGAATGTAGAATGTAGATTCTGCCCGTTGCAATGTACTTTTTCCTTGCAACATATTCTTTTTCCTGTATTGCTTGATTCACTTTTGAATCAAATGTATTCTACCGTTCATTATCGATGATCAGGGAAGCGCAACAATAGTCAGATAATTATTTTTCATTGTCTATATTTATTGTCTTTCTATGTCCCTGCCCATACCTGTACCTCCCCTCCCCCTTCCCCCATGCTGCTATGAATGAATGAATGAAAACTTTATTTAACAGATTGCAGAATGGGTACAATACAGTACGGCTCAATACACACAATTGTTAAGGAGATGCAGACCTGAGAAAGACGTTTGTCTTGTTTCCATCAGGGTCCCCCATTTTCAATTCATATAGACATTTATGACATACACAACATACATGACATTTATGGCATAGGGACATATAGGTATTTAGTACTGATACATTTGTGACATAAACGGTATTCAAATATACAGTACTGTTACCCCTAGATCCTGACAGAGTATATACATATGCTGGGGAGGGGACTGTACATTAGGAGGGGGTGGGTGGGTGGGAGAGAGATATACATACGGCGGGGAGGGAATATATACATGCGGTGGGGAGGGAATATATACATGCGGTGGGGAGGAGACTGTCTATTAGGAGGTGGTGACACCTGCATTTCCCCAAGGGGATCAATAAAGGAATATCTTAAGAAGTAGCCTACTGTAATTGCCTTTGTGATGGGCCTCGCTGCTGTTCATTCAAAGAGTCATGCTGGCATGGTTCAACACTGACTAACATTGTCTTAACTTTTCTCTCGCTTTGTCTTTCTCTCTCTCTTTCTGTCTTTCTGTTCAAAGAGTTTTATTGGCATGATTCAACACAAAGTAACATAGCCAAACCAGATGACAAAGGGAACATTGCTCAGAATTGGCAGAATGTGAAACTAACTTCAACCGGCTACAGCGGCCAAGGTCACTTCAGAGCAGCCAAAGCTTAGTTTGTATAATGGAAGATATGTATTGAACTGGTTACATGTTGCCAGAGTAGCTACTGGGGTTGACAGACGTAACAGCTTCATCCAAAATCTACCCGCATTTGGCTTTTGGCTAATGCGAATGTCAT